>NC_088384.1:75631153-75947307 GCF_037993035.2 Macaca fascicularis
ATCTCATAACTGATTAAATAGTGGATGTCTTTTACATATTGTGAAGAAATTCCCTGGGAACAACATTTGAAGCTTATAAAGACCTTCCCTTAACTTCACACTCTATGGACAGCCTTTGGTTACAAATTATGTAAAATGGCCTCCTGCATATGAAAGTGCATAAAGAACATTTATCTTTATCTATATTCACAAATCATAGCTACGAGGAATTATCTCCTGGCAGAAGAGCTAAATATACGCATTGACTATGTTCTTTACTTACTTTTGTGATTTTTAATCATTAAATATCACACGAAGATAAACAAGATGCATGACACTACCCCTTACACACACACACACACACACACACACACACACACACCCTGTAAATAGAAAATTAGCATTGTTGAATGCATCTAGAGGGATATTTGACTCAGAGTAATTTCTGTCTTGTCCTTGCTGCTAGGGAAAAAAGGAAATGAACTTAACTGCCCATCTCTATTCCATATCCCTGCAGAAAAAAAGAACTTGCACTGGAAGCTTCTTTGGATGGCAGGAAACAAGATAGAGGAAATCTCCTCTTGGTTCTCCATTGGGAAATTTAGGTTTGTTCAGGAATTAATTTGACATTTCTGGGAGTAGTAGGGTTGTGCGTTGAAAGGCTGTGGTATGCTGGAAAAAAAGCTCAATTGCTTGCATTTGTATCCATGCCCTTTGCATTACAACTCTGTATCTAGTTTCCACCTCTTGAATCTAGCCTGGCTGTGTGACTTGCTTTACCAATAGAATGTGGCAGAAATGACAGTGGGCTAGTACTAAGCCTAGACCTTAAAAGACCTTACACATCACTATGTATTATATTGGTGTCCCTGTTACTGTCACATGAGTAAGCTTGGGATATTCTGCTGAAGGATGAGAGAACACATTCCATATGGAAGAGACATGAGTCATTCTACTTGTCTTACCTGAGGCTCTAGAGATGAGCTAAAGTTCATTCAGAATCAGAAAATTTTTCTTTCTTTCTTTCTTTCTTTCTTTCTTTCTTTCTTTCTTTCTTTTCTTTTTCTTTTCTTTTCTTTTTTTATGAGACAGAGTTTCACTCTTGTTGCCTAGGCTGGAGTGCAATGGCGTGATCTTGGCTCACCACAACCTCCACCTCCTGGGTTCAAGAAATTCTCCTGCCTCAGCCTTCCTGAGTAGCTGGGATTACAGGCACCATGCCCAGCTAATTTTGTATTTTTAGTAGAGACGGAGTTTCTCCATGTTGGTCAGGTTGGTCTCGAACTCCCGACCTCAGGTGATCTGCCCGCCTCAGCCTCCCAAAGTGCTGAGATTGCAGGCGTAAGCCACCTGAAAGCCACCTGATTACGCCTGACCCAGAATCAGAAAATTTCTTATTTGACCTGCAACTGATCTCAGAAACATGGGGGAGCCCAGCCAAGACCAGAAGAACCACCCTGCTGAATCCAGCCCAACTGGCCAACCCATAGACTCCTGTGCTAAATAAATGGTGGTTGTTTTAAGACAATTACATTTTGGGATGGTTTGTTATGTAGCAGTAACTAAGTTAATACATGGTTGAAGAGAGAAGTACCCCTGACAAAGAAAAGATAGAGTGTCCCTTCAGTTGGGAGTATGAGCAAATAGCATTTTAGAAGACTATGACCTCCTTGCATACAACTTCCTGTGCAGAAGTTCTGATGGGCTGGACAGAGTATGGCTGGAGGCTCGTCCCCAAAACACAAACCTTAGGAGGAGCAAGAAAGTACTCTTGTAGCTGACTTGATGGGCAAGCTGATCAATGCCAATACCAGGCACCTGTGACCTTTGCACAGACATACTGAGAGGCAGAAGTGCCTGGGCAGTAATGTTCACCAGAAGTCATCAGCAGTCAATGACCGGTGAGTATGAAAACCTAGATCCTTTGTCTTAAGGAGGGATAAACTCTAGGTGTTATTTGTACTCTGGAGCTCTCTGCAGATCAGGCAGAGGTTGATGCCTCACCTGAAATTATCTCCTGCCTGGTCTCCGCCCCTTCCCTCCTCCTGCTTTTCCTTCTCTTACCAGTCTCTTCTTGAGCACATTCCTCATAAAAAATTTAGTCTTGTCTCAGGATCTGTTTCAGAAGAACTCACCTTAAGACAATTGATTAGGGAAGAACAAAAGAAGCTGATGTTTAAGTTAACCTAACTTTGCGTGTGGCCCTACATACTGGGCATCAAATTAGCCATAAATAATACAATTGTACTTCTTATCTAAGGTGTTTATTACCTGGGAACAAGCGTAGGTGAGTAGAGCAAATTTTTGTGAAGTGGGAAATAGTTTCTGCTTGTTTTCTAAGATCATTTAACATATATTTAAAACATAGCATGTAGTTTTCACTTTTTCTTTTCAATTCCTAATTCACACTATTTTAAAGTTTTTCCCTGCATTAGACTTTACTTATTTTTTATGTCAAGAACAGTGGGAAGTACTGTAGGAAAATGCCAAATTCATGATGTGAAGACTGAAAATATTAATAATAATATTAAAAAGAAAAACATTATTAATCTCATACACTTTAGGTCATAATATTCAGAGTAGTAACAATAAACATGAAAATTAGATGAAAGAAGAGAAAATTACATTATTTTTCAGGAGCAGAGAAGGGCTGCCACCTAGGAGGATGAGATTGAAGCTGGCTTCTGCTAGAACAGTTCCAATTAACTATCCCCATTTAAATACACCCAGAAAACTCTTAAGAACATTGCACTATAAATAAGATGTTTAAATTAGAGCTCATGAAAAGTGAGAAGATAATGGTAGCTAGGAGTAGATTTAACCACAGCCTCTGTGCCTCCTTCACATCCCCCTTAGTATTGTGTATGTCAAGAAATGAAAAGGGGAAAAAAAAATAGCGTTGAGGTCAAGATTATATTTTAGGTTAAAAAAAAAAGCTCCTGTAAATGTTAATTTAAACCAAGATAAGGCACAGTATTTACATGATGCCTCAGTTGTAAACTGTATTTCTTTTACTATTACTCTTAGACACAATGCTTGATTTTCAGCTTTATTTGGTATCTGCTGCTTTTGACCTGATAATAAATTTCATCTCCTTGTATTCCCCTCCTTACTGAAGCGATGAAGATAAGCTCCATTTTGTTCTGTGGAATCCTAAGGAATTTACTAAGCAAATATTTCTAGTGTTATTCTTCGACGTGGTGAATGAGAAAGTCAGAGGAACCTGGCTCTCTATGAAGTGAAGACGTCCAGATCAAGTGCAAGCATCACTGCACATCTATTAGCATATCTTCTGTTCAATTAGAATACAAACGGGTATCTTCAGGCCTTATACTCAGAATTATGTGATATTTTGGAGAGGCACAGAAATATTTTAAGTCTATTAGTCTTCTAGGTGAGTTTCTAATTTGGTGAATAACAATGAAGAGAGAGTGGATTCAGAAATACATTGAATAACCAACCTCATAAGGAGGTAGAATACTGAGGAAATATTAAAGTTTCCATGTATTTTCTAAGCTCATTTCTGTGCCCATTTTGATTGGGGGTAATGGCCTAGAGTGTAGTGTTAAGTATCTGATATCTCAGCTTGAAGAGTTGCTTCACTGAATAGCAACGTGGGCAGTGGATAGGGAGAGGTGGTGGCAGGTGTGGAAGCCTGGGTTGGAGATAGCACTTTATTTGGGCCTTGAAGGATATGTTGGTTTTGGATGGGAAAGCAGAGGATTCTGAGTGAAAACAGTAGTCGAGGTGAAAAATGAATTTTCAGGTGTGTGGCACAGGGAGGGGACCAATCTGAGCAGAGCAGAGAATGAGCTACCGAGTTAGTGGAATGGTTGTAAAAAGAAATTATATCACAGGGAACTTAAAACCCAGGAGAGAGAGAGAGAGAGAGAGAGAGAGAGTTTATATTTAATATGGTAGGAATTAAAGAGTCCTTGAATACTCTACAGACAGGGAGCAATGCAACTAAAATGTGGCTTAGGGAAGGTGTGGTTGAGGGAAGGTGTGTTTTGTGGTGCCCTGGAGAAAACAGATGAATACAATAGATTTGAGGTAGTGACGATCAGCTTGGATCAATATCCAGTGTCAGGAGGATGGTCCGAGAGATATCTTGAGGGAGACAGAAGAGACAGGTGACTTTCTGTCTGTAGAGAATGGAGGCGCTGACTTAACAGTGATCAAGATAGTGTAAAAGAACCTACGTGTAATGGGCCAGGTGTAAAAGTAATATAAATCATTAATTTAAAAAAAATACTCCCTATTTAAGGATTCATATGCAAAGAGAAAAATAAACTAATAAATTTAATCTCTGGACGTGTTCGTACAACTGTTTCCAATTATGGACCTTGAACGTCATCACCGTCACCTGGAAGGCTGTGAGAAATGCAGACTTTTCTGGCCCTCCTCCAAATCCATGCACCACAAACTCTGGAGGTGAAACCTAGCAATCTGTTCTAACAAGCCTCCAGGTGATTCTGATGGACACTAAAATTTGAGAACCATTGCTGCAATAGAGCGCTGCTAAAAATTTAGTGTGCATCATTACTTGGAGATCTTGCTAAGGGCATACTCCCGAGCCCTGCTACAAAAACTCTGATTCAGCAGGTATGGGGTGTGCTATGGATGTGCATGCCTTCCAAGCCTCCAGGTGATGCTAATGCTGCTGGTCTGAGCTCCCTGGCTAAAGAGGCCTTGACAGCCTCCGTAGTAGCCACTGATTTGCTGAATAACTTCCTTTTTCTCCAAATACCAAGCTTGTTATCTCATTTGTATAACAGGTTTACACATTAAATTTTGCCCATTTGCTGGGGATAGTGGGGCGGGGGTGCCAAAAAATTGACAGCACTCTTTAATTCATGCCAGGTTTATATTGGCTCACAATCTTTTAAAAATGGGTGCTTTGGGGGTAATTGAAGAAAAGAACTTATATAAACTAGGAAGCATCAATTGAGATGAAATGGAAACATTTATAATACGCATAATATCTGACTTTTCTCTCCCAGCTGTGTGATAGAGGAGAGAGCCAGCCTGGAGGAGTAGGTAAGAGATCTTTGAAAAGAATTAATACGTGGAGAGATATAAAGCTATCCTAGGTGCCTTCCTGCTTGTGGTCTGCAGGTACATAACAAGGAATGTGGACATTAATATGTATTGAGCCAGGTGAGCATGATTTTATTCTTAATTCCATTACTCTTTCAACAGCCATGTGAGCAAAGTGGGGACATCCTAATTTAATGGGTTAGAAATCAGCCTTAGAAAACATTTGCAGCTTGCTCAAGTTCTGGAAGCCAGTGAAAGAACAGTGAGGATTCCAGTTACTACTGTAAGACTCAAAGCTTGTTCTCATTCCACCGTACCACTTTACAAGACAAATGAGGGCCCTTGCATACCGACCTGAACTCTTCTTAATCTATTCTGCTCCTATGAATATTACTATTTGCCTTATACATAAAACGGTTACCCAAAGATCATGATAAGTTTCTTCCTGCTGGAGCCCCTTCTATTTCTAATTATCACAGGAGAGAGCAGCACAGCGAAGATACCAAGTTTGAAATACCAAAGGTGAAAAATTAAAGCTCACCCAAGACTCAGTTTCCTCAACTGTGCAATAGGAATAATAACATCTCACAGGTTATGCCTGGGCATAGGAAAATGGCATTAGACAGTGGGTACTCTTATGTTTGTTTACTATGGTAATTAATAGGTTATTTAGTGGAAAGAACTGTGCAGACCAGACATCAATATGTAAGCAGAAGTATTATATAGAATTCTGGGGCAAGGCTGGGCATGGTGGCTCACGCCTGTAATCCCAGCACTTTGGGAGACCGAGGTGGGTGGATCACCTGAGGTCAGGAGTTCAAGACCAGCCTGGCCAAAATGGAGAAACACTGTCTCTACTAAAAATACAAAAATTAGCCGGGCATGGTGTTGGGTGCCTGTAATCTCAGCTATTGGGAAGGCTGACGCAGGAGAATCGCTTGAACCCAGGAGGTGGAGGTTGCAGTGAGCCGAGATTATGCCACTGCACTCCAGACTGGGTGACAGAGTGAGACTCCATCTCAAAAAAAAAACCAAAAAAACCAAAAACAAAAAAACAAAGCAAAACAACAACAACAACAACAAAGTAGGGGGTCAAAACGAATTAAGTGCGTGTAGTGGGCTGAATGATGATCCTCCAAAAGATAGGTCTCCCTCTTAAACCCTGGAAACTATGAATGTGACCTTATTTGGAATAAGAGTCTTTGCAGATATAATTAAGGATCTTAAAAAATGAGATAATCCTGTATTATCTGGGTGAAGCTTAAATTCAGTGAGAAAGGTCTTTCCTTGTATGAGACACATGGAGGAGAAGACAGACACAGAAGAGAAGGTCACATGAAAACAGAGGTGAAGGCCGGGCGCAGTGGCTCATGCCAGTAATGCCAGCAGTTTGGGAGGCCGAAGCAGGTGGATCACGACATCAGGGATTTGAGACCAGCCTGGCCAAGATGGTGAAACCCCGTCTTTACTAAAAATCCAAAAAAAAATTAGCCAGGTGTGGTGGTGGGCGCCTGTAATGCCAGTTACTCGGGAGGCTGAGGAAGGAGAATCGCTTGAACCCGTGAGGCGGAGGTTGCAGTCAGCCGAGATCACTGCACTATAGCCTGGGCGACAGGGCAAGACTCCGTCTCAAAAAAGTAAAGAAAAGAAAACAGGTGAAGATTGGAGTGATGCAGCCACAAGCCAAGGATTTCCAAAGCCACAAGAAACTGGAAGAGACAAGGAAGGACTCTCTTCTAGAGTCTCCAGAGAGAGTGTGGATTTGCCGAGCTATGGTTTTGGACTTCAGGCCTCCAGGACTATGACACAATAAATATCTATTCTTTAAGCCACCCAGTTTCTGCTAATTTGTTAGAACAGCCACAGGAAACTAACACAAAGAGTGAAAGAAACTGAGAATATTTCGTTTCCCTCCCAAAGAATTAGGAGCTGGCACCCAGACAAATCTTCAAAACAGGTGATAACACAGATGAGATTTCTTTTCAACTCTCTTCAGGCCTATTTTTTTTTTTCTATTTTTTTCAATATTCGTGATGTCTGTTAACTCTCTTCTTCCATCAAAATCACTCTGCCATGGTCCACTACTTCAAGTAGAAGAAAAGCTTGAAACAGGTCAACAATAATGTACACCAGGCCTGCACCTCTGTCTGAGGTTGATTCCTTAGAAGCAGAGCCTGAGACGGGTGTTTTTTCTCAAGTGATTTATTGAGAGAATGACCTCAGGGAAAGGAGCGGGGGAACTAGGATAAGACAGGTGAAGAAGCTAAACAAAAGATGTGGATTCCTGTGAAGTCTGACCTCGGCCTGATCCCACCAGAATGAATGGCCTTAGAGTTTTTATTTAATACATTTTATTTTTTTAAGAGAAGTTTTAGATTCACAGCAAAATTGAGCAAAAAGTACAGAAAGTTCCTATGTACACCCCTGAACACACATACACAACCTCCGCAACTGTCAACATCCCTCACCACAGTGGTACTTTTGTTACAATAGATGACTCTCGTTAACACATCATTGTCATCTAAAGTTTATAGTTTACATTAGGGTTCACACTGGCATGTATCTACCATTATAAAGTCAGCATATTTTCTCTGCTCTAAAAGTCCTTCGAGCTCTATTTACTTCTCTCTTTCCCCAACCCCTGGCAATCACTGATCTTTTCACTGTTTTTATAGTTTTGTCCTTTCTAGGAATGTCATACGGTTAGAAAAATAGTGTGCAGCCTTTTGAGATTGGCTTTTTCAATTGGTAATATGCATTTAAGTTTCTTCCATATATTTTCATGGCTTGGTAGCTCATTTGTTCTTAGCACTGAATAATACTCCACGTCTGGATGTACCACAGTTTACTTACCCATTCACCTACTGAAGGACATTTTGGTTGCTTGCAAGTTTTGGCCATTATGAATAAACCTGCTATAAACATCTATTTGCAGGTTTCTGTGTGCATGTAAGTTTTTAGCTCATTTGGATAAATACCATGGAGCATGATTGCTGGATCATATGGTAAGGCTATGTTTAGTTTTGTAAGAAACTGCCAAATCGTCTTGCAAAATGGCTGTGCCATTTTGCATTTCCATCAGCAAGAAATGAGAGTTCCTGTTGCTCTACATCCTCACCAGCATATGATGTTAGCATTTTGGATTTTCTAATAGGTATGTAGTGGTATATCTCATTGTTGTTTTAATTTACAATCTGTACTGACACATGATATTGAACATTTTATATTCTTATTTGTCCTCTGTAGACATTCATTGGTGAGATGTTCAGATCTTTTGCCCATTTTTTTCATTAAGTTGTTCATTTTTTTTTTATTATTGAATTTTAAGAGTTTGTTGTACTTTTGGGATAATGGTCCTTCACCAGATATGTCATTTACAATTTTTTTCTCCCCTTCTGTGACTTGTCTTCTGATTTTGTGAGGTACTAGTTTTTCAAATGCAGAATTAAGGGCCCTGTGCTGTCAAATCAACCATTCCAAAGAAATTCACTTCTAATAGCTAAGGGCAGTTCTCTGGGGGAGGGTACAGGTGTGAATCTAGCATTCAACAACAAAAGCACGTTCTGGCTTCCAAGAAGAGATCTGGGTGCAGCCCTACAAGCACTCTCTGAGGGAGGTAGTCCCAACGTGTCTCTACGGAAGCAGAGGCCAGTTTGATATCTGTGTTCCCTTTCTTATTCCCACAGACTTGATTCAGTGGCCGCAGCCCTTTGGCTGAGTGATGCCTATCTGAGCAGGCCAACTGGTCACCACCTGGGATGATCAGATTCTGTCTCATAAATAAGCATGTCAGCCAAGGGACATAGCTGGAATAATCAACTGGTAACTAGAGTATAAGTCACCTTCAGAGCATCAGGTCTCAGATAGCACCTGTCTCACATAAATGAAAGAGCATGAGGTAATCTGATGCCAAATAGCCCTTAACTTCTGGCGCCCATGAGGCCCAGTTATTTTGTAAACTGGTTTGATAGAAACTCCTAAAAGCTTTATGTTCTTTATTTCCATTTTATTTTTATAATCAATTTTGATTACTTGGGTTCACCTGGATGGGTCTCTGCATCTTACATCTAATGGGATTGACTGTCTAACATAATAGGCCAAATGATCTGCAAAAAAAAGCATTTAGACACTGTGTGAATGGTTGAATGTTAGAAGTCCCAAAATAATCCATTGTTGAAAGAAAAACATGAATACTCCAACTTAAAAAACTGGTTAATGGTTGACTCTTCATATAGACCAGAGAGTTTCGGTGGTCAAATTCTTCCAGCCATCCTTTCCAATGTGTCCATCCATTTACTCATGGCACAAATGTTGATTGAGTGTGTATTTGCCAACCACCGTGCCATGTTTGAATTTCAATCATCAGTAGACCCAGGGACAATTAGATGCTCTCAAAGATCCTAGCAGGAGAGATAAACTACCAAATAATCACCCTGCTGAGTGATTAATGACATGCTGAAACAACAACTCAGAAGAAGGATGGACCAGTTTAAGATTATGCTGTAAAAGCTGGAGTTAAGGGGAGATGTCCCTCAGGGTTGACACGAATGGATATGAAGGGTAAGTAGGAGTTCATAAGTGTGAAGGTCATGTGATCAAATTTGGATTTTTGCATTGTGAGCACATCATTCTGTGGAGTAGAGGACAGATCGGGGAGGTTCAGAGGAAGCGGAGGTAAGCTAGCACAGTTCGTAGGCATCAGGTCTGTGGTGGTGACATTGACCATGAAAAAAAGGGAGTGCAAGGAATTCAAGAGTTATTTAAGAGACTAACTGCAGAGTTTGGTGATTACCTACTGGGATGAAGAAGAGGGAGGTGTTCAGAATAATTCCCAGGTTTCTGGCCTGTTTGAGGGGAAGAATGGGGACACCATTTTCTGAGATAGAAAACTCCAAAGAAAAACTAGTGGATGCTGGAGATGAGTGGTTACCATGATCCTGGATTTAGTCTTGCTCATGTCGACTTTCAGGGCTCTTTGAATGACATGAGTGAGCTAGACCTGAGACAAGAATTCTTGGCCAGATATTAAATTTAGTGATGAATCTGTGTGTAGGTGTTATCTGAAACCACAGGCATGGATGGAAAGCATGGAGAGACAACAACAAGGACTGTGTCTTTAGAAATGCTAATGGTGAATTGTTTCCAAAAGAGGGTGATCATGCAAATGAGATAGGAATGGAGACAGAAGAGAATTAGGAAGAAGTGTATATATCTGTCATGAAATTCAAAGAGATCAGGTTTCAAAAAAAGGGAATGTTTGAATCGAGTGCTAATGAAAAGTCAAGTAAGATGAGTCCTGAATTATGTTTACTGGATTTAGAGACATGGAAGTTGATTGAGTGTTGGGGAGAGAAGACAGATTGAATTAGATTGAGGAGTAGGGCAATCAGATAGAAATAAACAAAGAACATTATTTGGAAAAGTTTTATTATAAAAGCATTTTGGGTATCATTTAAATTAATAGCAAATAATTCTTACCACCTGCCAAATACCAGGTCTTAATTAAGCATTGCGGAGAACTTAAAGTATACGATGTATACTTGTCCTTATGAAAAATGCAATTTAATTTCTAACACAAGGCATTTTCCTGATGAGGATATAGAAATAATTTATGAAGAGATAAATATAATATTTTCTAAGGTTTTACAACATTTCAAACATATCATTTTATTTCATGCACATAGCCCTGTGAATTAGATGAATTAAATCTTTGTACTGTAAAGGAGGTATATGTTTTATGTCAATAATTTTAGATAATCTAGGTAAGGAAATTTAAAAAACTAAACACTAACACATAGATATAAACTTTTTTGATGTATTTTCTTTTAATAATGTTCTGTATAAATTATTAATATGACATTTTACCAACTGAACAGAGAAGAAAACCAAGAATCAGATAAGTTAGTTTTCAGAATGCCACTCAGTTGTAAGTTGAAAAATCAGAATTTGAACATTATTCTGTTTGATTTGAAAATTTAGACTCTTCCTTTTCCCACCATACTACCTGATAAATAGATATATGATTACCTGCTAGACAAATTGTATAAATTAGACATCCCTAAGAGTGAGGAGAATTTTTTTTTAATTTATTTATTATTATTATACTTTAAGTTGTAGGGTACATGTGCATAACGTGCAGGTTTGTTACATATGTATACTTGTGCCATGTTGGTGTGCTGCACCCATCAACTCATCATTTACATCAGGTATAACTCCCAATGCAATCCCTCCCCCCGCCCCCCTCCCCATGACAGGCCCCGGTGTGTGATGTTCCCCTTCCTGAGTCCAAGTGATCTCATTGTTCAGTTCCCACCTATGAGTGAGAACATGCGGTGTTTGGTTTTCTGTTCTTGTGATAGTTTGCTAAGAATGATGGTTTCCAGCTGCATCCATGTCCCTACAAAGGACACGAACTCATCCTTTTTGATGGCTGCATAGTATTCCATGGTGTATATGTGCCACATTTTCTTAATCCAATCTGTCACTGATGGACATTTGGGTTGATTCCAAGTCTTTGCTATTGTGAATAGTGCTGCAATAAACATACGTGTGCATGTGTCTTTATAGCAGCATAATTTATAATCCTTTGGGTATATACCCAGTAATGGGATGGCTGGGTCATATGTTACATCTAGTTCTAGATCCTTGAGGAATCGCCATACTGTTTTCCATAATGGTTGAACTAGTTTACAATCCCACCAACAGTGTAAAAGTGTTCCTATTTCTCCACATCCTCTCCAGCACCTGTTGTTTCCTGACTTTTTAATGATCGCCATTCTAACTGGTATGAGATGGTATCTCATTGTGGTTTTGATTTGCATTTCTCTGATGGCCAGTGATGATGAGCATTTTTTCATGTGTCTGTTGGCTGTATGAATGTCTTCTTTTGAGAAATGTCTGTTCATATCCTTTGCCCACTTTTTGATGGGGTTGTTTGTTTTTTTCTTGTAAATTTGTTTGAGTTCTTTGTAGGTTCTGGATATTAGCCCTTTGTCAGATGAGTAGATTGCAAAAATTTTCTCCCATTCTGTAGGTTGCCTGTTCACTCTGATGGTAGTTTCTTTTGCTGTGCAGAAGCTCTTTAGTTTAATGAGATCCCATTTGTCAATTTTGGCTTTTGCTGCCATTGCTTTTGGTGTTTTAGACATGAAGTCTTTGCCCATGCCTATGTCCTGAATGGTACTACCTAGGTTTTCCTCTAGGATTTTTATGGTATTAGGTCTAACATTTAAGTCTCTAATCCATCTTGAATTAATTTTCGTATAAGGAGTAAGGAAAGGATCCAGTTTCAGCTTTCTACTTATGGCTAGCCAATTTTCCCAGCACCATTTATTAAATAGGGAATCCTTTCCCCATTTCTTGTTCCTCTCAGGTTTGTCAAAGATCAGATGGCTGTAGATGTGTGGTATTATTTCTGAGGACTCTGTTCTGTTCCATTGGTCTATATCTCTGTTTTGGTACCAGTACCATGCTGTTTTGGTTACTGTAGCCTTGTAGTATAGTTTGAAGTCAGGTAGCGTGATGCCTCCAGCTTTGTTCTTTTGACTTAGGTTTGTCTTGGAGATGTGGGCTCTTTTTTGGTTCCATATGAACTTTAAAGCAGTTTTTTCCAATTCTGTGAAGAAACTCATTGGTAGCTTGATGGGGATGGCATTGAATCTATAAATTACCTTGGGCAGTATGGCCATTTTCATGATATTGATTCTTCCTATCCATGAGCATGGTATGTTCTTCCATTTGTTTGTGTCCTCTTTTATTTCACTGAGCAGTGGTTTGTAGTTCTCCTTGAAGAGGTCCTTTACATCCCTTGTAAGTTGGATTCCTAGGTATTTTATTCTCTTTGAAGCAATTGTGAATGGAAGTTCATTCATGATTTGGCTCTCTGTTTGTCTGTTACTGGTGTATAGGAATGCTTGTGATTTTTGCACATTAATTTTGTATCCTGAGACTTTGCTGAAGTTGCTATTCAGCTTAAGGAGATTTTGGGCTGAGACAATGGGGTTTTCTAAATATACAATCATGTCATCTGCAAACAGGGACAATTTGACTTCTTCTTTTCCTAACTGAATACCCTTGATTTCTTTCTCTTGCCTAATTGCCCTAGCCAGAACTTCCAACACTATGTTGAATAGGAGTGGTGAGAGAGGGCATCCCTGTCTTGTGCCAGTTTTCAAAGGGAATTTTTCCAGTTTTTGCCCATTCAGTATGATATTGGCTGTGGGTTTGTCATAAATAGCTCTTATTATTTTGAGGTACATTCCATCAATACCGAATTTATTGAGCATTTTTAGCATGAAGGGCTGTTGAATTTTGTCAAAAGCCTTTTCTGCATCTATTGAGATAATCATGTGGTTCTTGTCTTTGGTTCTGTTTATATGCTGGATTATGTTTATTGATTTGCGAATGTTGAACCAGCCTTGCATCCCAGGGATGAAGCCCACTTGATCATGGTGGATAAGCTTTTTGATGTGTTGCTGAATCCGGTTTGCCAGTATTTTATTGAGGATTTTTGCATCGATGTTCATCAGGGATATTGGTCTAAAATTCTCTTTTTTTGTTGTGTCTCTGCCAGGCTTTGGTATCAGGATGATGTTGGCCTCATAAAATGAGTTAGGGAGGATTCCCTCTTTTTCTATTGATTGGAATAGTTTCAGAAGGAATGGTACCAACTCCTCCTTGTACCTCTGGTAGAATTCAGCTGTGAATCCATCTGGTCCTGGACTTTTTTTGGTTGGTAGGCTATTAATTATTGCCTCAATTTCAGAGCCTGCTATTGGTCTATTCAGGGATTCAACTTCCTGGTTTAGTCTTGGAAGAGTGTACGTGTCCAGGAAATTATCCATTTCTTCTAGATTTTCCAGTTTATTTGCGTAGAGGTGTTTATAGTATTCTCTGATGGTAGTTTGTATTTCTGTGGGGTCGGTGGTGATATCCCCTTTATCATTTTTAATTGCGTCGATTTGATTCTTCTCTCTTTTCTTCTTTATTAGTCTTGCTAGTGGTCTGTCAATTTTGTTGATCTTTTCAAAAAACCAACTCCTGGATTCATTGATTTTTTGGAGAGTTTTTTGTGTCTCTATCTCCTTCAGTTCTGCTCTGATCTTAGTTATTTCTTGCCTTCTGCTAGCTTTCGAATGTGTTTGCTCTTGCTTCTCTAGTTCTTTTAATTGTGATGTTAGAGTGTCAATTTTAGATCTTTCCTGCTTTCTCTTGTGGGCATTTAGTGCTATAAATTTCCCTCTACACACTGCTTTAAATGTGTCCCAGAGATTCTGGTATGTTGTATCTTTGTTCTCATTGGTTTCAAAGAACATCTTTATTTCTGCCTTCATTTCGTTATGTACCCAGTAGTCATTCAGGAGCAGGTTGTTCAGTTTCCATGTAGTTGAGCGGTTTTGATTGAGTTTCTTAGTCCTGAGTTCTAGTTTGATTGCACTGTGGTCTGAGAGACAGTTTGTTATAATTTCTGTTCTTGTACATTTGCTGAGGAGCGCTTTACTTCCAATTACGTGGTCAATTTTGGAGTAAGTACGATGTGGTGCTGAGAAGAATGTATATTCTGTTGATTTGGGGTGGAGAGTTCTATAGATGTCTATTAGGTCTGCTTGCTGCAGAGATGAGTTCAATTCCTGGATATCCTTGTTAACTTTCTGTCTCGTTGATCTGTCTAATGTTGACAGTGGAGTGTTGAAGTCTCCCATTATTATTGTATGGGAGTCTAAGTCTCTTTGTAAGTCTCTAAGGACTTGCTTTATGAATCTGGGTGCTCCTGTATTGGGTGCATATATATTTAGGATAGTTAGCTCTTCCTGTTGAATTGATCCCTTTACCATTATGTAATGGCCTTCTTTGTCTCTTTTGATCTTTGATGGTTTAAAGTCTGTTTTATCAGAGACTAGTATTGCAACCCCCGCTTTTTTTTGTTCTCCATTTGCTTGGTAAATCTTCCTCCATCCCTTTATTTTGAGCCTATGTATGTCTCTGCATGTGAGATGGGTCTCCTGAATACAGCAGACTGATGGGTCTTGACTCTTTATCCAGTTTGCCAGTCTGTGTCTTTTAATTGGAGCATTTAGTCCATTTATATTTAAAGTTAAGATTGTTATGTGTGAACTTGATCCTGCCATTATGATATTAACTGGTTATTTTGCTCGTTAGTTGATGCAGTTTCTTCCTAGCCTCGATGGTCTTTACATTTTGGCATGTTTTTGCAATGGCTGGTACCGGTTGTTCCTTTCCATGTTTAGTGCTTCCTTCAGGGTCTCTTGTAAGGCAGGCCTAGTGGTGACAAAATCTCTAAGCATTTGCTTATCTGTAAAGGATTTTATTTCTCCTTCACTTATGAAACTTAGTTTAGCTGGATATGAAATTCTGGGTTGAAAATTCTTTCCTTTAACAATGTTGAATATTGGCCCCCACTCTCTTCTGGCTTGTAGAGTTTCTGCCGAGAGATCTGCTGTTAGTCTGATGGGCTTCCCTTTGTGGGTAACCCGACCTTTCTCTCTGGCTGCCCTTAAGATTTTTTCCTTCATTTCAACTTTGGTGAATCTGGCAATTATGTGTCTTGGAGTTGCTCTTCTCGAGGAGTACCTTTGTGGCGTTCTCTGTATTTCCTGGATTTGAATGTTGGCCTGCCCTACTAGGTTGGGGAAGTTCTCCTGGATGATATCCTGAAGAGTGTTTTCCAACTTGGTTCCATCTTCCCCCTCACTTTCAGGCACCCCAATCAGACGTAGATTTGGTCTTTTTACATAATCCCATACTTCTTGCAGGCTTTGTTCATTTCTTTTTCTTCTTTTTTCTTTTGGTTTCTCTTCTCGCTTCATTTCATTCATTTGATCCTCAATCGCAGATACTCTTTCTTCCAGTTGATCGAGTCGGTTACTGAAGCTTGTGCATTTGTCACGTATTTCTCATGTCATGGTTTTCATCTCTTTCATTTCGTTTATGACCTTCTCTGCATTAATTACTCTAGCCATCAATTCTTCCACTTTTTTTTCAAGATTTTTAGTTTCTTTGCGCTGGGTACGTAATTCCTCCTTTAGCTCTGAGAAATTTGATGGACTGAAGCCTTCTTCTCTCATCTCGTCAAAGTCATTCTCCGTCCAGCTTTGATCCGTTGCTGGCGATGAGCTGCGCTCCTTTGCCGGGGGAGATGCGCTCTGATTTTTTGAATTTCCAGCTTTTCTGCCCTGCTTTTTCCCCATCTTTGTGGTTTTATCTGCCTCTGGTCTTTGATGATGGTGATGTACTGATTTGGTTTTGGTGTAGGTGTCCTTCCTGTTTGATAGTTTTCCTTCTAACAGTCAGGACCCTCAGCTGTAGGTCTGTTGGAGATTGCTTGAGGTCCACTCCAGACCCTGTTTGCCTGGGTATCAGCAGCAGAGGCTGCAGAAGATAGAATATTTCTGAACAGCGAGTGTACCTGTCTGATTCTTGCTTTGGAAGCTTCCTCTCAGGGGTGTACTCCACCCTGTGAGGTGTGGGGTGTCAGACTGCCCCTAGTGGGGGATGTCTCCCAGTTAGGCTACTCAGGGGTCAGGGACCCACTTGAGCAGGGAGTCTGTCCCTTCTCAGATCTCAACCTCCGTGTTGGGAGATCCACTGCTCTCTTCAAAGCTGTCAGACAGAGTCGTTTGCGTCTGCAGAGGTTTCGGCTGCGTTTGTTATTGCCCTGTCCCCAGAGGTGGAGTCTACAGAGACAGGCAGGTTTCCTTGAGCTGCTGTGAGCTCCACCCAGTTCGAGCTTCCCAGCAGCTTTGTTTTCCTACTTAAGCCTCAGCAATGGCGGGCGCCCCTCCCCCAGCCTCCTGTGGCCTTGCCGGTAGATCACAGACTGCTGTGCTAGCAATGAGGGAGGCTCCGTGGGTGTGGGACCCTCCCGGCCAGGTGTGGGATATGATCTCCTGGTGTGCATGTTTGCTTAAAGCGCAGTATTGGGGTGGGAGTTACCCGATTTTCCAGGTGTTGTGTGTCTCAGTTCCCCTGGCTAGGAAAAGGGATTCCCTTCCCCCTTGCGCTTCCCAGGTGAGGCAATGCCTCGCTCTGCTTCAGCTCTCGCTGGTTGGGCTGCAGCAGCTGACCAGCACCGATCGTCCAGCACTCCCCAGTGAGATGAACCCAGTACCTCAGTTGAAAATGCAGAAATCACCAGTCTTCTGTGTCGCTCGCGCTGGGAGTTGGAGACTGGAGCTGTTCCTATTCGGCCATCTTGCTCCGCCCCCCGAGTGAGGAGAATTTTGGATGGGCAGTGTCAAATATATTTCACATAGGACCTGGGGTTTGAGCTGGATCTTAAAAGACAAATAGGATTTAGATAACGAAACAGCAAATTATGCACCTTGGGCCAAATCCAGCCCACCACCTTTTTCTGTATGGTGTATAAACTAAAGAGTGTTTTTATAATTCTTAAATGTAAAGTGTAAAAAAAGGTTATTAATCTTTTAGCAATATCAGTTGCTCCATTTTGCCTCTTGGTTCACAAAGTTTTAACTATTTACTATTTGATCTTGTATATAAAAAGCTTGCTGACCTTGATTTAGAGAAATACATGAGGGGTGGGGCCTCAGGTTAGAGCAATGCCATCAGCCTATTTCTAAAGGAAGAAAGCACACAGGAATATTCTGGGGAAAGGGAGTGAACCAATCTAGAAAAAGAGAAGATCCATGCACTGTGATCAGGCTCTCCACTGTCTTTGTTACCAGGCAAAGAAGAGTGGTCAATATTTTCCTACCCAAACATTTGCACAATTATCTCATCAACTAGATTTTGAGACTCTTCAGGGCAATAATCATTTTTTTTCCTACCTGTGTTTCCCAGTAGAGTCTCACACATGGCTGGTCACAGACTACTGGCTTAATCAATGTTAGTTGATAAAACAGCCTCACATCATGTAGACAAGCTAGTTAATCATTACCAGTGTCCTTTCCTCTTTAATTGTCATACACTGAGTCACAGCCTTCCCTCAAATACATCATTCTCAGGGACAACAAAATGTGTCCTTCAGTTGTAACAAACGGTGGGAGAGTGCAGGAGAGAAAAACGTCCCAGCAATTTCTGCTGCCGGATGCGCACCTAATTGCAATATCGACAAGAGAAAAGATGGGCCAATTTGAGTGTGCCAGTGTGATCTTCCAGCTGGATTACGCCATTTTAAACAAGACGGGTTTGCCTACGTTGGAAATAAGGATGTTCAGTTTGCAGTAAATTCTGTTAAGAGCCCAAAGCTGAGCCCAGGGACCCCAGCAGCATAATCAAGGCCGTGATTGATGAGATGTCAGCGACTGTTAGACACAGCGTGTGACGCATCCAGTCACCGGGGACCTGAGTGTTTGTCATAATGTCACAGCACCTGCTGCTGCTGCTACCTTGGGGTGTCGGGGAAGGGGATGCGCCTGACGTGGCCGTCCCCTCCCCCAGCGCCCCGCACGTGTTCGGGAGGAAGGTCGCGGGGGCATCTGCCATCAGGAAAGACAAAATGGAGCCACGCAGGGGAAAGCAGCATGGGGTGGGGGAAGGTGGCGAGTTCCCGGCGCAGGCAGAGGAAGAACAGGTGCTACTCCGAGGAAGACTGCCGCTGCTCCCCGGGCCCTGGCAGCCTGCCCCGTGGCAGAGCTGCGCGCGCGCCGGCCTCCTGGCAGCGGAGCCCGCGGCGGAACCACCACAGCGAAGCGTTCTGTCCCCTCGCAGCTGCTCTCCCGAAAACCACAGGTCCTCCAGGAGGCCGAGATAAACCTACACGCAGCCTTGTCTTCCGGGAGAGGAGAATGTCTGTTTCCCCACGCGAAATGATGTTTAAGATCCCTGCCCGAGCCCCGATCCCGCAGTTAAGCATCAACCGGCCGGCTAACGGCATTGTTCTTCCGCTTGGCATTTGCAAGGCATGGATTTTTCTCCGTTCTCTCCTCTGCCAAGTCTGCCTCCTCTGAGGCTCTCTGGGAGAGTATTTGTAACTCTGCAGATCAGGTTAAGGAAGGAAAAAAAAAAAAAGACAATTAATTCTCCAAAGTAATCACGTGGTCTTTAAAATATTGTTATGTAAATCAAGCTAAGGTGTCTCTAAATTCATTAAGTGGGTTGGAGGGTTACTCGCCCTGACGGGCCCCAGCGAAATTGGCAGAGACGTTTTCACTCCCTAGGTTGTGGTTGTTGACCTTTCCTTCCGTCTTGCTTACACTTTCCTAGGGAGGCGGCAGGAACTCCGAGGGGCTTATCGGAGTGGCAGGAGGAAAGCTCCCACTGAAAATGCCTGTTATGCACCTTCCGGGAACGGCCCTCCTCTTTCACCTCCTCCCAGCCCCAGCTGGAATTCCCAAATGTAGCCTAAACCAGTACCATACCTGCTAGACAAATTATATAAATTAGATATCCCTAAGAGGGAGGAGAATTTTGGATGGGGAGCAAATAAAGGAAATGGAAGCTGCCAAAACAGTGAGTCTTGGTCAGAATTTCACAGTCATTTCTCAGGTCTGGATTCGAGGATCTAAACACAGGGGAAGTCAAGACAGAGTGTTGCCATCCTAGCTACTTTTTGGAAAAGGGAAGCATGTAAAGATTGACTCCTTTTTCTAGCATTCTTCAAAGAGCAGGAAAAGTGGGGCAGTAAGTATTCAAAAGCATCTGTTTCCTGCCTGAACCCTTCTGAGTACCAGAGGGGACCAGCAGAAGAACCTGCCATGGTCGGTAAACATGCAGGGAAGGCTGTGGCATAGGAAGCCAGACCCGCAGCTGAGCCTCCCAAGGATTAAGACAGGCATTCATTGAAAAACTGTGTTTGTGTTTCTTCCAGTACTGTTACTTTTTAAGGTATAATTTACATACAATAAAAGACAGATTTTTAAGTATACTGATGTATGGATTTTGACAAGTATGATGGAACCCACCACCAATCAAGAAACAGAACTTACGTTGGGCACGGTGGCTCACCTCTGTAATCCCAGCACTTTGGGAGGCCGAGGCAGCAGATCACCTGAGGTCAGGAGTTCAAGACCAGCCTAACATATAGTGAAACTCCATCTCTACTAAAAAAAATACAAAAATTAGCTGAGCATGGTGGCACATGCCTTGTAGTCCCAGCTACTTGGGAAGCTGAGGCAGGAGAATCACTTGAACATGGGAGATGGAGGTTGCAGTGAGCCAGGATTGCACCATCGCACTCCGGCCTGGGTGACAGAACAAGACTCCATCTCCCCCCCCCACAAAAAAAAAACTTGTTCATCACTGCAACGGATTCCCTCATGCCTGTGCCCTTTGTTTCAATCTTCCACTCATCAAAGGAAACCTCTGATGGATCTGCCTTCTGTCATTACAGATTAGTTTGGATATTCTAATGTCATATTAATGAAACTACACACTACGTAGTCATTTTCTGGCTTTGTTTGCTCAGAATGATGTTTTTGAAGATCATTCATGTAGGAACATATATCTAGAGCATCTATATGTAGTTTGTTTCATTTTATTGGTGAGTAACATTCCATGATATGGTTATACCACCATTTGTTTATGCATTCATCTGTTGATAGACATTTGGGTTGTTTACTGGTTTGTGGCTTTTATGAATAAAGTTGCAATGAGTATTCTTTTAGATTCATCTGGATGGATATATCTTTTCAGTTCTCTTGGATAAATACCTGGGAGTGAAATTGATGGGTCATAGGGTAGGTGAACGAATTTAACGTTATTAGGAACTGCCAAACAATTTAGCACACGGTTTGCACCATTTATCATTCCCTCACAGCAGTATTTGAGAGTTCCAGCTGCTCCACATCTTGTCCAGTTACAGTATTGGTATTGCTAGTGTTGTTTGCTTTAGCCATTGTAGTAAGTGAGAAGTAGCATCTGATTTCAGCCAAATTTTTTCAAAGCAGTTATTTTCCTGGGGACCTATTGCTGAATTCTAGCAGAGATTTAGCTGGGCTATGAAAGGAAGAATTACAATAGGAAAAAGGTTTATATTTAGAGTCAGTCTGCGTATTTCAATTTTTAAAAGAAAATCTCTAAGCAGAAATTGGAGTTTAATATTTCTCCCCAGAAGTCTAGTTTCCTTAACAGCTGTTTATAAATATTTACCTTCACATTTTTAATGATGACAATTTATATAGCACAAATACCAGGCGCTTTAAAGTATAAATATTCAACACAGAGGTTTCCAATTGTTTCTATGTAGGACACAGAGACCTCTCTTCACATACAGGTCTATGGAAGGCTTGCTGGCAGTCAAGGTGGATAAAAACTGACACCCTGGAGAATAAACTTCCTGGTTTGGGTCTTTTCTTTGCTAGGGGTGTGATTTAAGGCAAGTTATCTTGCGTCTGTAATGTACCATAATATCTGATATGGTTTGACTGTGTCCCCACCCAAATCTCATCTTGAATTGTAATCCCCTAATCCCCACGTGTCATAGGAAGGACCCAGTGGGAAATGATTGAACCATGGGACGGTTTCCTCCAGGCAGTTCTTGTGATAGTGAGTGAGTTCTCAGGAGATCTGATGGTTTTATAAGCATCTGGCATTTCCTCTGCTTGCACTCACTCTCTCTCCTGTCGCCTTGTGAAGAAGGTGCCTGCTTCTGCTTCATCTTCCACCATGATTGTTAGTTTCCTGAAGCCTCCCCAGCCATGCAGAACTGTGAGTCAGTTTAACCTCTTTTCTCTATAAATTACCCAGTCTCCCCAGTCTCAGGTATTTCTTTATTGCAGCATGAGAACGGACTAATAAAATATCCTCCTCCATAAACTAGGATAATAATATATCTACCTCCCGGGCATGCATCTAAAACCTGAAACCACTGTCTGGCACGAGAGAAATGCATAATAAATGCAAAAACATTTAAGAAAGCTAATTTTTATAAGTGATTTGCCCTATCTCATTCTCCTTTTCTCTATCGAATGTAACTGCAGGGCTGATCTGGCATCTCAAGGCCACCTGGAATGAAGTGCTGAGTCTAAGGGTCCATAGGCAGCTGGCATGTGATGTGATTCTAAGCTTCTAAAGAAATGCTCCGGAGAAATATATCTCTGGAAGATGGGACCTGGAGGGATTTGTGTAGCCTTTGACATTTAGTGCACACTTGTGTGAAGCTCCTGAAATTATGTACAAAACTCATAAGAATTTTTTTTTAACCTGTAGCTTGCAGCAGATTCTCCAAGGGGACTGGGATCCCAGGGTCTTTTGGATCCACTGCAAAGTAAGGTAGGACCATTGAAGGGTATGGAACAGATTTTAGAAAAAGAGAGTATTAGGATTGAGCTTCAGTTCTGCAACTTACCAACTAGTTGTTTCTGACCAAGTTACTCAATTACTCTAAGTTTCAGTTTCCATATCCTTAAAGTCGATATCACAGTATTTTGTATCTCACAGGGTTACTGAGAGGAATAAAAAGATGACATGGGCCGGGTGTGGTGGCTCACGCCTGTAATTCCAGCAATTTGGGAGGCTGAGGCGGGTGGATTGCCTGAGGTCAGGAGTTCAAGACCAGCCTGGCTAACATAGTGAAGTCCCATCTCTACTAAAAATACAAAAAAATTAGTCAGGCATAGTGGCACACGCCTGTAAATTCCAGCTACTCGGTGGGACTGAGGCAGGGGAATTGCTTGAATCCGAGAGGCGGAGGTTGCAGTGAGCTGAGATCGCGCCACTGTACTCCAGCATGCGTGACAGAGCAAGACTCTGTCTCAAAAAAAAAAAAAAAAAAAAAAAAAAAAAGACATGATTGACATTCAGAAACTGGAACCTAGTAAGTGCCAAACAAATATTAGTTCCCTACCCCTTCACTGACCTAGATTATAGAAAGCAGGCTTAGCCTCTGTTAAATTGCAAATGACTTTGGGAAAGATAATAAATTAATTAGCCATTCTCACCTTAGTGTGAATGTACCAAATCTTTTCTTTAAAACAGAAATCTTGCATCAAATATTAACAGACCATAGAAAAGGAAATATACAAGGACAAAATTACTTCCATTTAGAGAATTCCCTTAAACAATAATATTAAATTAATGGATAAATTTTGAGACCTTTCTTTTGTATTTCTGTGTCTCTTTGTATTTCTAAAATTTCTTTTCATAACTATAGCAGCCCAAATATATATATATATATATGTATATATATATGTGTATATATATGTGTATATATATATATGTGTGTGTGTGTGTGTATATATATATCTTCAGATATCAGAGTCCTCTTATCTTTTAACTCAAGAGTCAGCAAACTATGGCCCATTGTCTAAATCCAACCTGTGGCCCATTTTTGTAAATAAAGTTTTATTGGAATAAAATAGCTCCATTTGTTTACATATTGTCTATAGCTGTTTTTGTATCCCAACACAGGGTTGGGCAGCATGACAGAGACCACACGACTAGCAAAGCCTAAAATTCTTACTGTGTGGCCTTTTACAGAAAATGTTTGACTCCTGATTGACTCCTGTTTGACTCACCTAGTGCCCTCTTGACACTTTGGGGATATGCAAGAAAGCAAGAGGAGTCAAATGGCATAGAAACATGGCAGGAAGGCTGGAAAGAGGCTATGATTCCCAATGCAAACAAATCTGGGTTCAGGGACAATCATTTCATTATGACTTACTAATTGATCACCCTTCTGTTTATTTAGGACTTTAAGAGCTTACCAAAATCCATGTCCTTTATAAAATCAAAAAGAAGACAGACTAGTGGGATCAAAGGAAACTCCATAATACAGTGGATTTTAGAGAATTTTTTTCTAATCTTTTATTTTTTATATTTATATCTTATATAAGGTTTCTAAAAGAGTTTGAGAACTATAAATCAGGAACTGAATATTTAAAAAAGTTAAACATGCCTACATAAACTATGTGAAAGGAACAGAATGGAAGAATTTAAAGAGTAAAACCTTTAAGGAATTGAAGAGTAATTTGAGGTGAACATCTATCTATTAAGAGACTGTGATACAGTGATAATTAAATCATCAGTGAAAAAAAAAGAAGTATTTTTGTAATGCAAATAAAGTATGAGGGGAAGGGAAAAAATTAGCATAAATTTAAAAAATATTACGGCCAAGAAAATTTTAGGTCTTTGATTCAAAAGGATATTTCTTTTTTAAATTTTTCTCCAACACAGAGATATTTTGATTCACATCCTTTGAAGGCTTTGCTTTCAGAAGAACTGCCCAGATAAAAAGCAACCATCCCTCTCACGGACGAGTGTGGAAAAAGAAGGAATTTAGGGAAAATAAGCATGGTGAGGAGGGAAAGAGTTGTAGAGGGAATTGAATTTTGCACGCGTAAATCTGCCAATCACAGCACAGCTGGCCAAGGACAAAGGACAATAATAGATGGAGAGATGATGGAATCCAAAGAAAAACTTTTAAAACCACATTTATGAGAATGAAGCCTACTAAGGGGATGGACAAATGTCCAGGGCTTCAAAAATGACTTTCCTTAAGGTTTTCTCTGTAAGCTCTGAAATTATCTCTGGGCAATGGCTGAGAAGTCTCTATCTCTTTATTTCCTTTCTTTGGGGTGGTTGGTAGAGGATGCAGCTTGAAATTTTCTTTCTCTTCCCTTCATGAGACAGGAGTGGTAGCAGATGAAGTAACTTAGCTAAGGCAAAGCCGGGTTTGTCTTTCTGATTTCGATTCTGTGAGTAGAACTGACTGCATATGGAGAGACAGAGAAAGGAACAGGTTCAATAGAAAAATGCAAAGACCCTTGGGATAGAGTTTCCTTAGTTTAAGTTTCTTTGATCCTGGAGCTGGAGGTGCGGACTCTTGTGTAGGTGATTTATTGAGGTGAGTGTAAGAGTGGGGCTCTCTTAGGGGAAAACATGGGCAAGGGATGTGAATTCAGTAGGGTGAGGCAGGAAAATGGGTTAAGTAAGTAGGTGAGCCTAACTTCATGCCTAACCTCATGGAGATTTCTGGAGTATGAATTGTACCACAGAGTAATTCCCACCTTGAGGTCAAGGATAGCCAATTTGTACCTAATGTCAGAGGCTGAAGTCACGAGCTGCAGACCATTCCCAGGGAGTGGATGAATACCCTGCTTACCTCCTCCCTACCTGCCCACAAGTTAAGTGACTTCTGTTGTCCAAGGTCAATTAAAGTAGGGGACAACTCCAAGTCAGTAGCAATCAATATGGCAGCTGAGGGATGGGTAAAATGGCACATTAAAGAGGTTTTGGGTGGGGCACCAATTCTTACTCCCACATATGCTAAGATTTGATCATTTAGAAGTAATGACTAGGTCACTCAGTATTGGGTACAATGAAGGGGTCACTAGGGTTGGGATGAGGGTAGACAATGTCTTATAAGCAGTTGACTCCTGGCATGGGATTGAATCAAAGGAAGCTCTATTCCGTCCAAACCTAGTGTCTCCCTTCCTCACCTATCTATGTACATGGAATATTTCCCTTTCTCGCCTATCTATGTACGTGGAATACCGGAATTAGATCATTTATTTGGAGTATTTATTTTTTTCAGGTAACATAATTAAATATGCATTGAAAAGCAGTAGAGAGTAGTACTAACATTACTCTTCAGATGTAGGTCCTAGAAATATTTTGACTCTCTAGATGTAAATGTGTTTTTTTTCTTTTTCCAAAAGAAGAAAAACAATGTGTTTTCATGTTTCCTTTAGTTGGGAGAAAAGTTAATTCCATTTTTATTTGTTTCTGCTCCTTTACTAAGTTTATTCTATTTTATACTTGTAAAGTAATATGAAGAAAAATTCTATTTCAAATAACTAATTGCAGCCACATTCACATATTTCATTGATACTAAGGTGAATGTTTTCCCACACTTTACTATTGCCAAAATTAGAATGGATGTTGCCCTTTACTATCCCTTTGCATCAGGTGAAAGTCAGAACCTAGCAGCATTACCTGTACTTATAAAAACTTGGTTACCACTTCATTTGTTTTATGTACAATGTTGTTACTATCTGGTTTCTGTTTAATTGCCATCAATAATTTGGTCTCAAAATATCTTGAAGGCAGAAATGCAGAAGGATAAGGCTTTGGGATATTAATTTGATATTAATGAAGCATATGTTTGATGTTGGAGGAATGAATGCAATTCCACATTTTCTTGCAAAGCTACACCAAGGGCTTTATGTTAATAAGAAAGGAAGCTACTCACAGGTAAAGCAGTTAGGTTTTGTTACCAAGGCACAAGCAAAAACATTATCTATCCTGTGCCAACCAGTGCAACTGAACTTAGGAGAAACAGTCGCATCCTCTGAAATATGTAAAAATAAATAAACTGATAAGCGATGTGACTGATTTGTGCGTTGCTCAGGACTAACATAAAGGTATTTTGATGTAGTTTAACTGGCAGTCTGTTTTTTAAAGGTTTTATCAGTACATTTACATTTTACAATGAATAGGGACTAACGTTTCATAAAACATGGTGCTAGTCAACAGCATAGTCGATCTTATGCAAAATTATTTTGGAAAACAACTTGAGGGGTTGATGAAACCTGGATGATGAAACCATCAGGGTCATATCTGAAGTCAACAAAGTTAGGTTTATTAGTTTGCTGCAGCAAAGGGAGAATAGAACTCAGAGGAAGCCTTGGAGAATCTCAGTAAGGGGGATTGAAGGAAGGTTTCTGATGGAGTTAGGGCTTTGGATGAATTTAAGGAGAAATTAATAAAGCAGGGATTTGCTCTAGATTAAATGCTGTCAAGAGATTAGGGCAAATTTCATCTAGGAGGCAGAAAAATTAAAGTGAAGCTAAGGTTGTCATTGGCAGAAAAAGAAAAGAAAAACAACACTAGTTACTCACATTCGTCAAAAGAGGGTGTCTAGTCATTGTGGTTGTGGAGTAAACTTGTCTCTGTCACATTGCAAACATGATTATGATGTGAACTTATCTAAATATTAATTGGGAACATCATGGCCTGGTTGCCAGTGGGGCCATTGTAGTACAATATGTGAAAAATTCAGTGGATTGGAGTTGAAAGCCTGGGTTAAAAGCCACACATCTTTTGGGTGTGGGATTTGTTCAGTTTTCATAAACTTTCTGAACTTCAGTTTCTTTAACTGTAAAGTGGATCTACTAATAAACATTTGAATTGGTTAGTGAGAAGACAAGATGGAAATGCAAATACTGATGACAATAGTAAGCAATTAAAAATGTGTTGAAAGCTTGGTGATGCATGCCTGTAGTCGCAGCTACACAGGAGGCAGAGGCTTGAGCTTAGGAGTTTGAAGAAGCTGTGAGCTATGATCGCACCACTGCACTCCAGCCTGGGTGACAGAGCGAGACCCATTTTATTAAAAAAAAAAAAAAATGTGTTGATTCCCTTTAGGCTGTCTTGCATAAAAGGCCCAAGCTGCTGGAACAGCTCATACCTTGAGTGGAGGTAAAGGAGGGAGACGGGTGTTTGGGGAAGATATAGAGTTTGTGCTGCTAGGAGATGTTCCCACTGCAGGGGAGCAAATTCAGAAGCAGAATGGTTACAAGGCTTGCACACAGCTGGAGATTCAAGACCCCGCCTGATGCATCTGATATCATCTTCTCCCCAAAACGGACCCTGAGCCAAACCTTCCTGGCAAGTGATTTATTAAGAAAAGATGCCCTGGAAAGGCCAATAAGGGATTGTGGGAAGCAGGAAAAAGAGGGGGAGGAAGCCAAGCGAAAGTGTGATTTCAAGTGAAACCCCAACCTCAGCTTGCTTCTGCTGGGGGCTCTGGAGCATAAATTACACCCCAGAGTTTGCCCAGCCTTAAAGCAGAGGAGCCAAGCTTTTGTACTTCTCCACCAGTTAGTCACTAGCTATGGGTGCCTGTGAGACTCAGGCTCTGTGCAGGTGCCCATGGGAGCAGAAGGCAGCCATTAGTAGCAAAGCAAGTGGAAACTGGGGGAACAGGTGCACACTGCCAATAAGAGGGATATGAGGACATCCAAAGAGAGCACCAACAATGTCCACCTGCGGTGAGGAAACAAGTTCAAAGAGGCTTTCATGGATTCGTTCATGGGAATCTTCTCTGGTCCCGCCACACTGTTGTGATACCCTACTATCATTATGTTCATCTAGAGAAGCAATGCTTCCTCCAGAATCTGTCACTTCCTGGTCTATAGCACTAATTGAAAGGCTAGCATTTCAAATGAAATATGTCAGAGATAATATTTAAAAGATGTCGTTCTGTCTGGCATGTCACCAGAGTGTGACATGACTACAGGAGCCCTGTTAGAAGTAATGAGGCAAGATGAGCTCTAGCAGATTCATTCTTCAGAGCACAGCTCAAGCACTGAACTAATATTATTACTGACCATAAATGTTGTTAGGGGGATGTGGAAGGGATGTTAACGCCACTAAGCATTACAATCAAATCTCAGTAATGACCAGTGAAGCAGGCTAATAAATTGTAGATTATGTGTGCCGTGCATATTCATTCTTTCAGAAACCTTAGCTTCCTAGCTTCAAGAATTTCACGGGCTTCTTCTGCGGCAAGCACCAGGCTTAAAGCCACACAGGAGAGAAAAAAAAAAAGAGCTGGCAATTCTGTTAGAATTCTCTGAGTCCTCTGCTATTAAGTTACCTTCCTTCCTTCCTACTAATGAGATGGAAAAATAGAGTAAAGATGCAGATTTGCTACTAGGTTAGAAACTCTGAGTGCTAATGCAACACATTTCTGTTGAATCAGGAGGTGTCTGGAAACCAGACCAGTTTCGGCTATCACTTGCAATGCATTGTGTAACATCAGGCTTCCCAATCTTGTTTCTCTGGCTCCGGGGCTTGCCAGGCACATTTTGGAAAAAATAAAAAGTCCTTGTCATCAAGAAAGAGGATGCCATGTGTGTGCATTTGTTAAAAATAAATCTGCTCTCACCAAAAACCTATCCAGGAAAATCTAAGGAAAACACTTCAGCAGAAATACTATCCTTTCACCAATGATTTTCATGTTCTGAGGATCTCCTGGGAGCCATAGTTTCTTTAGAAATGGGGCATGACTTCTGAGGATTTTATGTTTCTTTTAAAAAGTCCGTTTTGTTGGATCTGTCTCTACCTTAGGGTTTAAGACAACTAAGGTGACCCATCCAGTGGATATTGGCTCATAGACCTCCCTTTACCCAAGTAGCTGCTGCCCCCTGGAGTCAGGCAGAGGAATATCCTGGTACTCTTACCCTCCATCCCAACCCACTCCACTCCCAGGTAAAGTAAATGTGCTGGGAAAAAATAATTCCTCAGGCGTTTCTTTGGACAATATTAGAGACTTCACATAATAATGGTCTATAATTTATGTATCTGGTACTACTCACTTTTTATAGGTGAGATAACTCAGGTTCAGAAAGAGAATCCGATTGCCATGAGCCTCGGCAAGCCAGCAGCATTGCTGGAAGCGTCATGCGTCCAGGGACAAGGCCTGAAGTTTAAGCCACAAGACACTGCTTCTAGCTTCGTGCCTTCAGCTATCAGGATTATGGATCTAGAATAGAGTGGGTTTGGAGATCTCCTTTGTTCTATAGCAGCAGTTTCACTGCTTGGGGTGTAGCTTGTTAGCACAAGAGAAGAGGACTCCATAGCTTCTGTTTGGCAAACCTAGGGATTGAACGGTGAAAGGTTCCTAGAATCATTCTCGGATTTTCTCCAGAGTGAAACCTAAACTTCTTAGGCTCATGTTTCCTTCTCTTTGGTTCCACGAGTGCCTCAACAGCCTGGATTCATTCCCCAGGAACCAAGTCATCCGGGCCAGTGATTCTCTACCCCACGTTGTTCTCCAAGAATCCTTGGCAGAGAGAGAGAGAGAGAGAGAGAGAGCTCCACGTCTCATTAGGCAATTATTGATGGCGAGGGGGATCTTATCCAACTATTCCAGGAGTCATGGAGTATTTATATTAAAAAATAGGAAAGGAAAAGAACCACCATTCCCAAATTAATTTGATACAAAGCCTCATTGTTTCCTGCTTCCTCCTTTTCAAAATGATTAGTTTAACATAGAAGCATATTGAATACTTGGATATTATGATGACTAATTCATGTCTTAGCATTTTAGAGTTTTGTGGAAATCTCCATAGAAGCATATTGAATACTTTGATATTATGATGAGTAATTCATGTCTTAGCATTTTAGAGTTTTGTGGAAATCTCTTCTTCTACCACTAAATACTGCATGAACTTACTCATTATTCATAAAAATTAAATATTTCTCTCTCTCCTCTCCTCTTCTCTCCTCTCCTCCTCCTCTCCCACCTCTGCTTCCCTTCCCTCCCCTCCCTTCCCATCTTGGCCAAAGTAGACGGGTTGGCAGCAAAAGAGTTCTGGGGAACATAGCATGGATACCACGCACTGAATAGCTCTATCTTAATCCCTTGCTGCCCAAGAGACCAAGCTGTAAGGTGGAAGGCACTGGAAAAGAGCAGAGATGAACAGAGATGACTGAAAATTACTAGTGACAAAGTGCCTAAGTCCTTGTATACCTCTTATAAGAATGTTACCAGAAAAGCATCTGACTACAACTTTACTGTTTTAAACATTTTTGAATATTTTCTACTAAAACTTAATTTAGTAGGCAAAAAACTGAGACTTAAAAAATTAAAGGCTCTCATCCTCTCATTTTGGAAGTATGTAATGGGATTTCATTATGGATACTTAACTGACATGACAATAATTTGAAATATGTATCGCTTTCTCAGCAAGTCATCTTCACATCTCCTGGATGATAGAAAATGAATAGATCTTAATATCTGAATTCTCTGGGGATGGGAAGGAGAGCAGAGTCAACAGGGAATTCAAACTTTTATAACCAATAGTCTTGTGACTATGGTAACTTCTGACAGCACACTCTGAGGAGGAGGAGGAAGGAAAAGATGGGCAGTAAGGAAGGGACACACATTTAATGATGAACACAAATGTGGAAGCTTGAGAGGGACAGCGAGGAAATGAGAAGTTGTAGACAACATAGTAAACTTACTTTCCCAGCATCCATCACTGAAAAGCCCTGGAAATTAATCTACTCCGCAGTTGTGCCATTATGCCATTTCAATGGCCATTCATTTTTACTGTATGCCAAACTAATAGTGAAGATGGAGATACATCAGTATGAAAACCACACATAACTACCACCTTTATATGGTTTATAACTTAATATTGATCCAAGTCAACCCCCACTATTCCTCCAAATCAACCCATACTCATTGTGCCAGTATTTTGCATAAAATGAGACAGATACAGAACTCACCATCAAGCGGTTTATAGTATGTCAGTAGAAAACATAAATATTAAACTCAATTCTTAAATTTACGCACTAGCTTCAATCATGGTATCTCAAAAACTTCTTGTAAAAATCTTGTGAACAATTTAAAGATTACTATTTTTTCATTATTGTTAATTTTAAAAAATAATTTAGGAATTAAATGGAAGCTCAGAGGACTCAAGTGATTTGCTCAACTATCCAAGCAAAGAATGAAAGGGTGGCTGGGCTGTGGCTTCGGTTCTTTTTTGTCCTTAAACTATGCCAGCTCCCTGCAGCAGGAGTTTTATTTTTAAAATAAATAAAGAAATTAAAATAAAAACCTATCACTACTGAAAAAGTACTTGGTATGGGAAAAAATTTTATTTGCTACAAATAAGATATGGAATCATAAAAGACAAGACTGGAACCCAAGGTTAGGGCAGTCTGAATAGAATCACACCTTGTGGCCAAATACTGATGGAATCTACAATTGTAGTGGGGGAGTCCATGATCTCAGTGGAAGAAGGTTGCATTTTGGGGTTGGAGAACTTGAGTTTAAATCCTGACCTTGAACTTATTACTTGAAAGACTTCAAGTTAGGTTTCATCCTCTGTGTTCCGATTACTCATCCTCACATGTCATGGTGAAGATTATATAAGGCACTACATATAAAGCACCTACTACTAATCAGTATTGTATATTACCCTTCTTTTGGAAAACTAATGCTTTCATAGCAAGGAAAGTGAAAAGTTTGGGTACTTGGTTTTCTTTTTTCTCTGCCCATCTGTATTAGTCAGGTAGAGCCAGGTTAGTGTTTGTTTGAATAACTGGGGACTATAACCTAGTTAAATTAGCACATAAAACTGACCATCACAGTCCATCCCTTGTCAGCTTGGTGTCCATACACATCTCTTTAAATCATATTTAATATTTTGAAAGCAACAACAAAGACGTACTTCTATCTAACATAATGCAAATATCCTGCAAGCAACTGAAAATACTCTAATTCTTTCTCCAGAATAAGATACAAAGTCCTTGGATAATGTTCATTCTTTTCCTTGATTTCCTATAACTTAAATACCGTGATGTAAAGTTGGCTTTCACTCACACATCTTATGTTATATGATAAGAGGTAAGAAAGGGAAAAAGCAGCAATATTTGCCAGAGAGATACATACACACCGACATTTACATAACAAAATAGGAAGAAATAAAACTATGAAAGTCATACTTTCTGCAATTGGTCACATAGTTTCAGTCACATAGCTAACATTTTAAGTACATTTTCTCACTACCATGTTCCCTTTGCCCTCAGCAAGCACCTCAGCTAGTCAGGTTGTTTGCCAGCAAAGTGATGCAAATCTTTATTTTTGAAGGGTGTGAGTCATTAGCAGTCCTGCTTTAATTGGGATGTTGTAGTTTTCCATTGACTCTTGTCTCAGGGCACAGTAGTACTAAGACACACACTGAAGTATCTTCTGTATTCCAGACATATGTTTTCTTACTATCCGTGTATCATAGAAATCCAGTGTCCTTGGTAATCAATATTAATCAGCAAAGTCAGCAATCAACATTCTTCTTAGCTTGTTGATTCAGAGGCATGCGGAGTCCAAAGTGGCCACGTGGTAGTCTTGACTTCTGCTTCAATAGAATCCTTGTTGTGTCTCTTAGTAGAAGAATTCCACTCTTTGGAACTAAGACTTCTAAACCAGCAGAGCATAAAGTCATGGGGATAGAAGGGAAAATTTTTGCTAGTGGGCCACTAGCAGTAATAGAGGTAGTAATGGGAGTCATGTTACTCCCATTTTACTCCTTGATCCCTGAACCTGTGAATCCTGGCTATGGGAGAACTGGCACCATATATTGGATGCTGACTGAGACACTGGTACAGCCCTGCAAAATACAGTCAGTAGATGAGACTCTATCTGAATCTTCAAGAGACTATTTTACTGTTCATCCAACCCAGCTGCTTCAGGATTACAGGCAATATGGTGAATTTCATGAGCCTGAGCCCTTTGTTACATACTTCATTTACTGTGAAGTGAGTTCCTTCATCAGAAGCATGTTATATAGAATATCATGGTGATGAATGAGCCACTCTGATAATGAGTCCATGGTTTTGGCAGAAATATTGTGTTTAGGGAAAGCAAATTCCTATCTAGCAGAAGTGTCTATTTTAGTAAAAATGCACAGATTTTTGGCAGTGGAGTAGAGTCTTTCCTTAAGAGGATAGAGGCCTCTCCTTCATTCAAGGTGCTGTGGGTTTGTAAATTGGCTCAAATCTTGGAATCAATTAATGTGATTCTGTTTTCATGTTTCAAATTAGACTTCTGTTTACTCAACCTAGAACTCTTCCACTTATACAAAGCAAGAAAGAATTTAGCGGATTTTCATCTATTTTTTTTCCTAGGGACATCATGATCAACTAGCAGAATCTCTGCTTAGTGGATCAATATCAATAAATCCAGCCAGATTCAACTTTACATTTCTTCCACTATTATTAAACACCTTTAATATCCATTCACAAACATATAGCCCAAATTTCTACCTATATAATTTGGGAAAAGTATGCTGGTTTTTCAATGTATAGTGTACTTTATATTGAGTCACACTTTGTATCTCATCTTCTGGGACCTGCTGGGATTTGAGTCTAGTTACAGGTCTAGAGACACAGAAGAATGGTGGGGGTGAGTCATGAGGGAGATCAACAGTGTCTTTCAAGGCAACTATTTCAGGAGAGGTTATCATGACTTCTGCAGGCAAAGCAAGGTTAACCTCCTTAGTGATAGAATGCTCTCTTCTGCTGGTAAAGAACACTCAGCAGAATTGAGTAGTTCAGTGTCCCCAGCTTCCCTAAGATCTTATCATATGTCTCTATTCCAATTTCCAGAATCCTATTTCTTCTCAGTCAATGCCCTCATTTGAACAGAAGACACCTGTAAGGCTGAAATTCAATTTGAATTATAATTTAGCCATTCTCAGAATGAGACTCTGGGTTTAGTTTTCAGAAATCTCAATTTTGCAGCTACAAGAGATACAGGTTTCTTTCAGAGCAGATGTAGAACATTCCAAGTAACTTATACACCTTTTGAGCTTGGAATTTGAAGTCCTGGGTGCATTATTTCCTTTTTATATTTCCTCCAGTGCAGTTAGGAAATACTAGCCAATCCCATTATACTCCTTAGTTTGATTGAAATGTTTTGTAGTATTAAATAGATAGTTGTCCAGAATCTTGACTTTTATGGGTATTTGATAAGGAGTGTCCAATGGTGATATTTTGCAAATCTTTATTGTGACATCATGCCATGGATTATCAATGCCCTCTTTACCACTGGAAATAGTCACTAGTGCCTTTGAATCAAATCAAACTAAAGAACCAATTCCAAAAAACTCAGAGTCAATTTAGAAGCTCGCTCTTAATGTTTTGTTTGTCTTGAACCACTTCTAGTATGAAAATTTGTATCTGTCAGCATTCCACAAGAGAAACAGAGCTAGCAGGACACACACACACACACACACACACACACACACACACACACATATATCTCTCAAAAGATTTACTGCAGGGTGTTGGCCTACATGATTGTGAGAGCTGGCTAGGCAACTCTGAAATCCAAGGTGTCCATCAGGAAAGGCAGGCGGGAATTTTTGGGTACAAACTGAAGTGCAGATAACAGGGAAATTTTTTCTTTCTCAGGGAAACATCAGTTCTGCTCTTAAGGTCTTGGAGCTGATTGGGTGAGGCTCACCCATACCACCGAAGATATCTCTAATCTCCTTTACTTACAGTTAACTGGTTTTTGTAGGTGTTAGTCTTATCTGCAGTGTACCTTCATAGTAATACCTAGATTAGTGTTTAATCGAATGACTGGAGAGTGTAGTCTAGCTGAAGTGATACAAAAAATTAAATATCACATCATGCATCAAACATGATTTTAAAAAGTAGAATAGTTTTGCTTATGCTTTGCTTTAATTTTTGTTATCTTTAGTTCCAGCATCCTTACTTTTAAAAATGTATATTGAGATAGAATTTCTTTTAGCCAAGCTTACAGTTATTCAGTAATCCATGGGCCTATATCATCCATGGGTACTATATTGTGTATGACTCATTTCACAGACATTAAAGTCCATGAAGAATCTTGTTCATCTGAGCATTCAGCATGTTCTAGAAGAGAAAAGGATTTCATGGGAGTCAGCCCAAAGAGAATAAAAAGTGAGTAGGTCTTGGATGTGAGCACAGTAGCAGTTCAGCAGGTGTGTATTTTAAAGTGTCAGGAAGTTTTTCAAAGCCATTTACTCTCCTCACCTATTTGAAGGTGTCATATTTTGTTACTCAGGTGTCATCTCTTTATCTAACCCCAGACAACAAGGAGTCCTGTGTTCACAGTCGCCATGGGATAGATCTGCTTCTGTCATCTCTTCCTTTTCCCATTATGGCAAACTTTCTTCCTCCCTGCTCCTCCCTCCCCACAGGCAGTAGGGCCTACAGAATGCCCCATTATCCTCTTTATCTTTTTAAATTTTCTGGACTGACACAGCAGAGGGAATAGAAGGTGCTAGGAGAAGTCAATAAGCCACGTTAATTCAGTGTCAGTAGTTGCTTCTAGGGTAGTGTATGTTTAAATCCATGAACACATAAATGGGTTAGCCTGGGCTTTGAAGCATATACCTCATTAAGGACATACAGAGAAAACGTCTCAAAATAGTAATTTTTGAACATTTGCTTTTTATTGTTTCCTTTCTGTTGTGACCTTTCCCCTTCTCAGTTAGAGGAATCTACATTGCTTTGAGGATAAGAACATCATTAGGTAGAAAATGAAAAGAAGAAACAGTCAATGTTCAGGTTTCTGACTTCCAAAACAGTCTTTTGAGAATCAAAAGGGCTGGCTTGAGAGACACAGGGCAGTGGTTAGGCAATAATCATAGAATTAGAAGGAGAACACAGAGTTTTCAGGTCAAGATGGCATCTCTGCTCCAATCATGTAGCAAGAAGGAAAAATATACATAAAAAGAGCATAGCTGGACTCAATAAAAGATGATCATTTCCACAGTCAAGGAACAGAACAGAAAAACAAAATGGCGAACACAGCAGAAGGTAACACTTTGCTGCACTTTGAATGTGAAGTAGCTCCAGGGTTTGGGTTGCTCCAGGCAGAGGACTAATACTGTTTGGCATAATATGCTCGCGGCTGGGGTGAACATCCCCACTTAGGACATGTAAGGGAAATTATTCTGCCAATTCTTTCTTGGGGGTAGAGTTCCTAGAGAATGGAAGCTTGAGAAGGGTGGCAACTTAGACACATAGACACACCAGGATGATCAGGAGCTTTGGCCACTGATCTGAGCCCGCATCTGCCATGTTCCCAATATGGCTGCTTGTAAGAGGACCTAGCTCCAGGTTAGGATGTCCCCAGAGGAGGCAGCTATGAAATCAAAAATCAAACAAATAAGCAAAACAATTTATCGCAAAGCGAATAAGGAAAAGAAAATAGAAAATTTTACCAACCAAACAGAAAGCAGGAAAAGAAAATACAGCAATAAAGAAAAAGCATGATCATCTCACAAAAACAATAAGGTGAAAGATATAAACCCCACTAGATTCACAGAAAACGTTAATGAATTAAACTTGCCTATTAACAATCACAGTTTATAAAATTGAATTTGAAATAGGCTGCTTCCATAAGATAAAGACAAAGAAACAAACACCTAAAAAAAAACACCACATAGAAAGATTTAAAATAAAAGCATGAAAAACAAAATAAATACTAAGTAAAAATCAGTGTAAGAAAAGTAATGTCTGGCAAAATAAAATTTAAAACAACATTACTAGAATAAACAGGGACACCCTGTAATCATGGGGAAAAAAAAAAGCCAATGAGAAACCATGCCAATTCTGAACTTGTAAGCACTCTGCAACATCGGCTTGAGGCTAATAAAAGTAAAATCTGCAGAATTTTAAGGAAAAACTAACAAATATGGAAACTGATGACTTTAAGAAAACTCTATCCAAATTGGATGAATTAAGCTGACAAAAATAAGAAAGCATATATATGTAATTTAAACAACAAAAATTAAAACATTGATCTATCATCACTGATTGGTAATACAATTTCTTATAGATCTACTTTCCTTGTTCCGTTTTTCTTTTCTTTTTTTTACATTCTACATATAATATTCATGGGTAAAAAATTAGCAAGTGTTAAAATATTCAATAGTTTAGTAGGAATTATAAATGCTGAATATATAATTTTGCTATTCTGGAATTTGCAAGGGAATGATGAGGATTTTTAAGTTCTGAAGAAGCAAAAGCCCTTCTCAAAAGAAGGAAGAGCCACGCTAGAGGAGCCTCACCTGGGTGAGGTGAGTTACATATGGGTTTATAGGAGGTTAGGGTAAGAGTCCTGACCCAAGGGAAGCACAAAAAGTACAAGCAATCTGCCCTGAGAGAGAGCCATGCCCTATTAGTATCCAGTGCTGAGAGTTGCATGGGAACTGAACCGCCATCTTGAGTGAACACTGCATGTTCCCCAAGTGGAAGAGCAAGAGTAGTTGCTCATCTCTCACTGTGGGTACTGGAAAGCCCACAACAATTGTCAGCACAGCAGCTAAGGATGTCTTAGTAGCAGGATGCAGCTCGTGCCTTGGAACTTTTCCCAACCAGTTCTGAATGGCCTGGTATGAACAAACCCCCTCCTCAATGTCAATATTCTGTGAGACTTATAAGCATATCCATAGTATGGTTGACCTCAACAATGAGGTCCTTAATAGCCAGAGGAAATATGGTGGTGTGAAGGGCAAAGCCCAGATCTGCTCACATGGGAAATGAAAGCTCCCCCGTTAAAAAGAAAGCTGGAGATAATTTAGTACTTTCAGGATGCTGTTGTTTCCTAGAGATCGTTTTCCTGCTAAGGTTGAAGTTAAACAGAACAGACACAATATGAATAACTTTTTTTTTCCTTTTAACTCTGAAGAGACCACTGTATGTAAAGACATGTTATCAACTGAAACCTTTCTCTTTGGGACACAGAAGTAATTTATACTTATTCAATAAATAATAATCTGAAAGAAAGGGATCTTTATTGGGGATTAGAGAAAGATATTCTTGTGTCATCTTTCATTCCTTCTATTTCTATGGTTTCATAAACTCCTCTCTCCATCTCTCTCTGGGAATATAATATTTTATAGTGAACCTCTTGGAACCCCAATCAGATCCTGGGACCAGCAGTCAACCCTCCTGCCTTTTACTGCTCCTGTCCTTTTTCACCATGTGGCTTCCCACTGTCAATTCAAGTAAGGGATATGACTCCCTTCTCTTTTTTCCCTTCCCTTCCTGTCACGTGTATTGAGTAACTGTGTTCTCTCAGACCCTGCACTATGCACGGTGCGTACAGTGGTGAACAAAATAGAAATAGTGCCTGCCCCCGTGAGTGTCATAACCTAATACGGAAGGCTGATATTTAACAATGAAACCCATTAGTCATACAGATACAAGCTTTGAAATATGCTATGAAAGAAAAGATTTTGTTTTGCAAAAGACAGTAACACACTATCATGCTTTAGTTTCAGAACCTAGGGAAGAACCCAGGGAAGAAACTGCCATGGAGTTGATTCTGAAGGATGATGAACAAAAGGGAGTTGCCAGGTAAGGAGAGGAGTGGAAACTTTATTCACTGAGGATATGGGTTCTCTTAGTTGGCAGAACACTTCCTCCATACTTGGAAGGAGGAAAACATCTTTCTTTGATTTATGAACATGAAAGGAAACTTGGTTAATTTTAAATTATGGGAATCTCAGGTTTTCTACTAAAACCTTTAGATGTTTCTCAGAGTAGTTTTGGCATCTAAATTTCACAGAAGAAATCAAAGGCCAGCCAAGTTTTCTTGTTTACTTGTTTACTGTTTTTTCACCTTTGTATTGTTTCTTTTGAGTGCTTATGATATTCATATGTTATTTCTTTACATTTCAGATAGTCTCCACATGTGTTAGAAATCTTATCTTTAATTATTGTTTCAAAGGGCATGTGTTTATCTTATTATATATTTGTATTGTGTTTACTCCATTTGATTTGATATCAACTCTAGTTTGTTGCCTTTTTGTTTGTTTTAAAGACAAACTGATTATTCACATCTTAACTTCCCATTTGCTGCTATAAAATAATATTATATCTAACTTTTTTTTTTTTTTGAGATGGAGTCTTGCTTTGTAGTCCAGGCTGGAGTGCAGTGGCGTGATCTTGGCTCACTGCAAGCTTCGCCTCCCAGGTTCACACCATTCTCCTGCCTCAGCCTCCCAAATAGCTGGGACTATAGGCGCCTGCAACCACACCCGGCTACTTTTTTTTTTTTTTTTGTATTTTTAGTAGAGACGGGGTTTCACCATGTTAGCCAGGATGGTCTTGATCTCTTGACCTCGTGATCCGCCCGCTTTTTAGCTCATTTTTTTTCCCTCTAAAGTCTTGCAGAAATTATAAGATTTGACTGCAGGACCAATTCTCCTCTTTAGCTACCTTTTTCCCTCTAAGAATTATTGGCCCCCACATAAAGCAATTGATCTCCAAAGTTCTTTCAATACCCTGCGTCCTCACTCTGTTGCTGTCATTGATTAGATACTGAGTGGGAATCTATCCCAAGCCAAACTCAATAGATTTCCTCTCTCTTGAGAATTTATAATTGGGATTTAAAGTGGCTTTCAAGCTCAAACACAATAATTTCAAACTCTTGTTTCCAAGACTCTCCTCAGACCCAATGGACCACAGAGTTCACAGAAACCTCTGCATCTTCCTAATATTTTCCCTTTTTGTGTTTATGTTTCTACAATTGTATTTTTATTGCTTTAGTGAAAAATACTTTGCCCAAGTATTTGCTCACTCTAACCTACATGTAGAAGATTAGAAAATATTTAAAGAATTTAAAATTGATGAAAGACTTTTTTTCTGCTTGAATAGCATAAATTTGAATACAAGTTGTGTATAATGAATACTCACACATTGCAGGTTTGAAAAGAAAGATAAAGGATTTAAAAGGCATTAGGCGACTTTCCTTCAGCTCTGCACAGCCTTTGATGTTCTCACAGAGCCTGCTAAATCCCTGTCAGGCAGACACAGTAAAGTGGGAGGGGGTCTGTTGCTTCCTCCAGCAATGGTCATTTCCGCCTTGTCCAGAAGACATCATCTTTTGACCGAAAGTTCAGGAATAAAATAATGTTCACCTTATGTGCATGGAGACAGAATCCAAAGACTTACAGATGAAAGGATACTGACAGTGGAAACAAGTGAGGTAGAATGGTCAAGGTAAGATCAGCATTTTCTTAGTCCGGTAACTGGTAGCTGGGAAGTGTATCTACTGAAGTCAGCGTGATCATCAAGCTTAGAAAGAATACAGAAAAAAGGTAAACTATTATCCCTATGGCGAAAACACCAATCACAGATTTCCTTGGTGGACTGGGAGCCCTTGGACCTGTCACTAGTCTCATCTGAAAGGTAAAGCCCTGAAACAGAAGCAAAGCCCAGCATAAAAAAAAGCAAAACAGAAAACATAAAATAATCCCATTTGGGGCATTCACATGTTGGCATAAACTAAGAGAAGAAACAAAGGATTTTATTCATATTTAACAGTTTATTGGCATTAAATAATAACAGAACTACTATTTATTAAAATTTGTGTGACACAGAAAATGATTCTTACAGGGAAAATCATAGCCGCAAAGGCTTATACCAGAACAGAAGGAAGGCTGAATATTAATGAGCTAAGATTTCAAGTTAATAAAAAGCAACAAAAATCAAATAAAAGTAAAAGTGACCAAATCAGAATAAAGCATTGCAAATCAAAAACAAAAAAGGAAGCAATAAAGAACAGGAATTAGTAAAAAGAAAACAAATGTAACCTAGATAATATCAGTTGTATCAATTTCTATTTATTTCAAAATACCATCAAAATTGACAACCCTCTAACAGGACATATAAAGAATAAAAGTCCCAAATAAGTAACTTTAGGAATGCAAAATGTGCATTTTCGAAGATGCAGAGAATAAAATAATAGAGGTGATCATAGAGCAATGGGTTCCTACGTATTGAAAAATGTAGTGAAATTGAAATAAAATTCCAAGAAATATGAATGTTTCCAGAATATAGAAAATGTGAATTCCCTTATTCTTACCCTACTTACTTTTAAAGGATAGTTATACCAAGTATTCAAGGACTAGACGACTGTAAATTTAAGACAATTCTTTCAGAGACTAGAAAGAGCTGGTACTTTGAAACTCATGTCTTGAAGTTAATAAAATATTTGTATCATAATCAGGGTAGGACAATAGGATAAATGAGAATTATAATTAAAGCCCTCATGGACATGAATGCAAATCTTTCACCTCCCACTCAAAATCAATAAAAATGGAATCCAGTACTGCATAACAAAACAAAGGGCATAATACATCTTGACCAACTTGGATTTATTGCTTATATGTAAGATTATTATGTGGTATAATTCACTATACTGGGATATTGAAAAAGAAAAGTATAACAGATTTATAATCATTGCAATAGATGTTTTAAAAAGACAAAATTTAACAACCATTCATGAGAAAATCCAACCAGAAAAATCTCTCAACAAAATAGGAATAGAGGAGAACTTTCTTAACTGATAAAACACTTTTATTTAACAAATAACCACAAAATCTTTTGAATGATTGTATTAGTCAGGGTTCTCCAAAGAAACAGGACAAATAGGACGAGGGTGTTTGTGTGTGGGTGTGTTTGTCTCCCTCACACATGATCACACACACCCATACATGAGAGTTAAGGAATTGGTTCACACAATTATGCAGGTTGGCAAGTTCAGAACCTGCAGGGTTGGGTAGGGGGCTGAAGATCTGAAGAACATCCCATGTGTGGCATTGCAAATCAAATGCTTATGTGCTGGCAGAATTCTTCTTTGCTAGAGCAAAGTTAGTCTTTTCTTCTATTCAGGCTTTCAACTGATTGGATGAAACCCCATCACATTATGAAGGGCAATCTGTTTTACCCAGAGTCCACCCATTTAAAGGTTTATTTCATTTTAAAAAAGCACACTCACAGAAACATCTAAAATAGCATTTTACCAAATAACTGGACGCCTTGGCCCAGCCAAGTTGACAAATGGAATTAACCATCACAGTAACAAAACATTTGAAAGTATTTTCTTTAAAATCAGGAGAGTGACAAGCGCATTTGCTGCTAACATTTTTATCCAGCATAGGTCAGAGGTCCTAGCCAGTATAATAGGACAAGAAAAAAGAAATCAAAAGTGAAAAACTTAGAAAGGATGAAACTAAATTTTTATGATCTCCCCATGATATGATTGTCTCAAAGAAAATTTTCTATCAGAAAATCACTACATTTAAAAAGAGATTTCAGTGAATTTTTCTGGGTATAATGCACAAAGTCTATTTTATTTCCAAATGTTATCCACAAACAATTAGAAAAATACAATTTAAAAAGATATTATAGACCGAGTGCGGTGGCTCACGCCTGTAATCCCCAGCACTTTGGGAGGCCGAGGCGGGCAGATCACGAGGTCAGGAGATCAAGACCATCCTGGCTAACACGGTGAAACCCCGTCTCTACTAAAAATACAAAAAATTAGCCGGGTGTTATGGCGGGTGCCTGTAGTCCCAGCCACTCGGGAGGCTGAGGCAGGAGAATGGCGTGAACCTGGGAGGCGGAGTTTGCAGTGAGCCGAGATCGCGCCACTGCACTCCAGCCTGGGCGACAGAGGGAGACTCTGCCTCAAAAAAAAAAAAAAAAAAAAAAAAAAATTATATAACTACCTAGCCATATGCAGAAAATTGAAACTGGAGCCCTTCCTTACATCGTATGAAAGAATCAACTCAAGGTTGGTCACAGTGGCTCACGCCTGTAATCCCAGCACTCTGGGAGGCCGAGGCAGGTGGATTGCTTGAGTCCAGGAGTTTGAGATCAGTCTGGGCAACATGGCAAAACCCCGTCTCTTCTAAAAATACAAAAATTAGCCGGGCGTGGTTACACTAACCTGTAATCCCAGCTACTCAGGAGGCTAAAGTGGGAACATCATCTGAGCCTGGGACGTTGAGGCTGCAGTGAGCCGAGATCATTCTACTGCCCTCCAGCCTGAGCAACAGAGTGAGACCTTGTATCAGGAAAAAAAAAAAAAGTCAACTCAAGATGGATTAAACACTTAGATACCTCAAACTATAAAAACCCTAGAAGAGGAAGGACGTGGTGGCTCAAGCCTGTAATCCCAGCACTTTGGGAGGCTGAGGCGGATGGATCACTGGAGGTCAGGAGTTCAAGACTAGCCTGACCAACATGGTGAAACCCCGTCTCTACTAAAAATACAAAAAATCAGCTGGACATGGTGGGAGGCACCTGAAATCCCAGCTACTGGGGAGGCTGAGGCAGGAGAACTGGTTGAACCCAGGAGATGGAGGTTGCAGTGAGCCGAGATTGCCCTACCTCAGTGACAGAGTGAGACTCAGTCTCCAGCCTCAGTGACAGAGTGGGACTCCATCTCAAAAAAAAAAAAAAAAACCCTAGAAGAAAACGTAGGATACCATTCAGGACATAGGCAGAGGCAAAGATTTCATGACAAAGATGCCAAAGCAATTGCAATAAAAGAAAACATTGACGAATGGGATCTAATTAAACTAAAGAGCATCTGCACAGCAAAAGAAACTATCAGTAGAGTAAACAGACCTACAGAATGGGAGAAATTTTTTGCAAACTATGCATCTAACAAAGGTCTAATATCCAGCATCTATAAAGAACTTAAACAAAGTTGGCCGGGTGCAGTGGCTCACTCTTGTAACCCCAGCACTTCGGGAGGCCAAGGCAGGTGGATCATGAGGTCAGGAAATTGAGACCATCCCATCTCTACTAAAAATACAAAAAATTGGCGGGGCGTGGTGGTGGGCGCCTGTAGTCCCAGCTACTCTGGAGGCTGAGGCAGGAGAATGGCATGAACCCGGGAGGCAGAGCTTGCAGCGAGCCAAGATGGCGCCACTGCACACTCCAGCCTGGGCGACAGAGGGAGACTCCGTCTCAAAAAAAAAAAAAAAAAAAAAAAAAATTTAAACAAATTTACAAGAAAAAAAAAAACGTATTAAAAAGTGGACAGAGGACATGAACAGGCACTTCTCAAAAGAAGACATATATGTGGCTAACAATCAGGAAAAAAGGCTCAATATCACTGATACTTAGAGAAATGCAAATCAAAACCACAGTGCGATACCAATCTCATACCAATCAGAATGGCTACTATGAAAAAGTCCAAAAGTAACAGACGATGGAGAAAGCAGTGGTTTAAAAGGAATGCTTTTACACTATTGGTGGGAATGTAAATTAATTCAACCATTGTGGAAGACAGTGCAGCGATTCCTCAAGGGCCTAGAGACAGAAATACCATTTGACTCAGCAATCCCATTACTGTGTGTATACCCAAAGGAATACAAATCATTCTATTATAAAGGCACATGCATGTGTATGTTCATTGCAGCAAAGACATGAAATCAACCCAAATGCCCATCAATGACACACTGGAAAAAGAACTATGGTGCATATACACCATGGAATACTCTGCAGCCATAAAAATAATGAGATTATGTCCTTTGCAGGGACATGGATGGAGCTGGAAGCCATTATTTTAGCAAACTAATGCGAGAACAGAAAATGAAACACTACATGTTCCCACTTTCAAGTGAGAGCCAAATGATAAGGCACATATGGAAACAAAGAGGAGAACAGCACACACTGGGCCCTGCCAGAGGGCAGAGGGTGGGAGGAAGGAGAGGACCAGGGAAAATAACTGATAGATAATAGGCTTAATACCTGAGCGATGAAATAATATATGCAACAAACCGCCATGATACATGTTTACCTATGAAACAAACCTACACATCCTGCACATATACCCCTAAACTTAAAATAAAAGATAGAAAAATAAAAATTAAAAAAGGATACCAGATAAATAGCAATTAATGTGTTTGGTACCTACAACAATATTTCACAAAAGGCATGGAAGATTTTTATGTAAATAATTATGAAACTTTAAAAAATGACATTAAAGAAGAACTAAATATATAGACATTGTTTTCATTAGTAAATATTCACTCTCAGCATTATAGATGCAATTTCTTCCCAAATTGACTTACAGATTCAATATAATTGAAATAGAATACCATTTTACAATAGTATTTTCATTTTGTCAAATAAAATTTGACAAGATTGTTCTAAAATGTATCTGGAAGAGCAAAGGACTCCAAATAACCATAAATACAAGCTGCATTAGAGGTAGGTAAGCGGGTATATAAGTAATAAGGTATGATATGTCATAGAAATAAACAAATATTCTACCATAGGCACATAACAGAATAACCAAATGTAGATTCAGGAATCTGAAAAACTGATATAATTCAAACTGGCTTAGCAGATTAGTGAGGAAATAATTGACCATTCCTGTGAATCAATAAGAGTAAGTCCCTTGAAAAAGCATTTCTTAGGAGCAGAAACGCAAATGAAAAAAAAAAAAAAAGAAACTGAAAAAATGCTCAGTGTCATTAATAATTCAGAGAATTGCAAATTAAAACCAACAATTAAATATTATGTTATAGTCACTAGTCTGGAAAATACTTACATCCTGCCAATCCCATGCTTGGGGAAGGATATGAAGCAAAGGAAAGTCTCCTGACTGCTGGTGGACTGCTGGTGGTATAAATTGAAATCACTTTGGAAAATAATTTGACATTATCTAGTAATGTGTGTATCATGTAACTACATAATTCTGTTCTATTTCTAGGTATATGACTTCAACTCCTGCACAAGTGTACCAGGTAGCATGTACAAAAATGTTCAGAGCAGCATTGTCTAAAATAGGACAATTATGAAAATAGCTTGTATTGATTTCCCTTTGCTGCTTAACCAATAGCCACAGATTACATGGCTTAAAACATTTATCATCTCACACTTCCTATAGGTCAGAAGTCTGAGCTCAGCCTAGCTGAATTTGTTACTCATGGCTGAAGTCAAGGTGTTGGCTGGGCTGCATATATTTTTTTCTGGAGCTTGGAGTTCTCTCTCAAGCTACTGTGACACAGCTGGTAGAATTCAGCTTCTTGCAGCTATTAGATTGGGGTTCTCATTTTCTTGCTGACTATTGGCTGGGGACCTGTCTCCACTGTAGAGGTCACCAGCAATTCCTTGCCATGTAACTGTCTCCTGCTTTGAATCTCTCTGGTTTTATTTAAGGATTCATCTGAGTAGATCAGGCCACCCACGATTATCTTCTCAACTTAAAATCAACTAATTAGGGATTTTAATTACATCTGCAAAGCCTCTTTACAGCAGCACCTAGATTGTTGTGTGATCCAATAAGTGGGAGAAGGTATCTGTACACCAGGGTTTGATTATCTTGGGGGCCATCCCTGAATTCTGCCTACTGCACAGTCCAAATGTTCTACGTCATTAAATAATTATGTGTTTTAAGATATACTGATGTGGCAGAATAACGTATAGCAGTGAAAACAAAATTGAGTTACTTGTATTTGGACAAAAGTCAAAGGTATGTTAATGGAAAAAATTAAATAATAAAAATATTACAGCATGATTCCACTAATATAAATGCCAAAAATGTGCAGAATTACACATAATTTAAGTTTATAATACACATAGGTGCAGAATACACATCTAAATATAACGAAGATGATTAGCACAGATTTAGAAAAGACTTTTGGATTGGAAGGCACAAAATGAGTGCAATTAGGGATGGAATGCAGGGGGATTTAAACTGAATATTAATGTTGTATTTCTTAAGCTGGTGTTTTAAAAATATATAAGTACTGTATATATTTTTAAAATGCTACATATGCATATTTTGTACTTTTTATATGATAAATTTTACATTAAAATATTTTATGATAAAATTAAATATGTTGAAAAACTATTTCATTTACAAAAGCAGCAAAAAATGAAATAATAAGAACTGTGCAGTCTCAATATAAAAAAATCTGTTGAATATCCTAAATAATGACTCGAATGAATGGAAATAGGTCTTTTTAATTATAGAATCCAATATCATCAAGATGTCAAAGACATAGTTTAAAAGACGAAATTTGTCAGCATTTTCTATTAAATTTATAATGTATGTGTGACTTTCAGCTTAATACAAACAGGAAAAAGATCAATAGTAAGTCCTTTCATCATTTCCATAAAATTTCCCCTTTTATTTTCTAATCTTTCCCTGAAAAATGAAACTAACTTAGTAATTGCTACCGTTGTGTACCCATCTGGAGCAAATGCTGTGTTCTTCCTGGTGCTGCCTTATGGGTGCATTTCTAGCAGCAAGTTCTGCTGTAACCAATGCATTTAAGGAGTGTGAAGAGGAACTGGCTCCATCTTCCCTGCTGTAATTTCCCAAATAATGTCTGTGAATATAGTCTTCACAACCTGACTACCTAATTAAGAAAGTGACATGTTTGGAAAATATTTAAAATGCCAGTGTTTGTCAAGCTGTTTGTTTAGTGAACTCTCTGGGTGCACTGTTACGCAAGAACTGTCTTAATTAAGGTTAATTGGTGCATAATTAGAGCCACTGCCTTTGGAAAATATTCTACTGGTGGTAAAGCAATGAGAACCCTTTATGTCTAGTTTGAAGGACAAAGCAATTGCAATCAGCCAAATTTCAAAATATACCCTCTGCCTCCCACACAGAAGCTTTGCCCCTGGTCTGACCTGTTTGGAAAAGGACCTTTTTCAAGTGTTTGGAAACTTTTTGTGGACTTTGGATACCACAATTCTTTTAGTAAGATTATTTTTATTGAATATATTTAATATATATAACATCATATTTTTGATATACATATTTGCACTAAAATGATTACTATAGTCAAACCAATTAACATATCCATGATTTCACATAGATAACCTTCCTCTGTGTGTGTGTGTGTGTGTGTGTGGCAAGAGCACCAAAAATCTACTCTCTTAGCAAACTTCCAGAATACAATACAATACTATGCACCGGGGTCTGCATGCTGTGCATTAGATCTACTCTAGATTTATTCATCTGAAGAACTGCAACCTTGTATCTTTTTGTCTACATCTCCCCATCTCTCCCTACCTCTACTAATCACCCTTCTACTCTATTTTTATGTATTCAAGCTTTTTAAAGATGTTGATTATAAGGAAGATCATGAAGTATGTTTTCTTTTCTGTGCCTGGCTTATTTCAGTTAGCATAACGTCCCTAGGTTCGTCGTATTGCACATGGCAGGATCTCCTTCCTTTCTAAGGCTCAATAACATTTCATTGTGTGTGTGCATGCATCACAATTTTTTATCCAATCATCTGTTGTCAGATACCTAGGTTGTTTTCATATCTTGGCCATTGTGAATAATGCTTCGATAAGCATGGAAGTGCAAATATCTTTAAAAAGCGCTGATTCCATTTGCTTTGAGCATATGCCAGAATAGCAATTGCTGGATCATATGGTAGTTCCACGTTTAATTTTTGAGGAATTTCCATACTGTTTTCCATAGTGATTGTACCATTCCCACCAAAAGTGCTCAAGGGTTCCATTTTCTCTACATCCATGTCAACAGTCATTATCTTTTGTCTTTTTAATAATAGCTATCTAATAGGTGTCAGGCGATATCTCATTGTGGTTTCGATTTTCATTTCCCTGTTTTTTAGTGATGTTGTACACCTTTTCATATAGCTGCTGGTCATTTGTATTTGTATGTCTTCGTTGGAGAAATGTCTGTTCACATCCTTTGCTCATTTTTCTTTTTTAAATTTTTTTATTTTATTTTTATTTATTTTTATTTTTTTAATTAATTAATTAATTTATTATTATTATACTTTAAGTTGTAGGGTACATGTGCATAACGTGCAGGTTTGTTACATATGTATACTTGTGCCATGTTGGTGTGCTGCACCCATCAACTCGTCAATATTGGGAGTTATACCTTTGCTCATTTTTCAATTGGGTTATTCATTTTATGCTACTGAGTTGTCCTATCTGTAAAGTCATTGCTAAAACCAATTTTATGGAGTTTCCTCCCACACACCTTTTTTTTTCTGGGGGTTTCATGATTTCCGGTCTTATATTTAGGTCTTTGGTTAATTTGGAGTTGATTTTCGTGTGTGGCATAAGGGCTCAGTATCATTCTTCTACAAGTGAATATCCAATTTTCCAGTACCATTTATTGAAGACACTATCCTTTCTCCATGTGTCTCCTTGGCGTCGTTATTGAAAACTAGTTTTTTGTATATGCTTGAGTTTATTAATGGGCTCTCTATTCTGTTCCATTAGTTCATGTGTCTGTTTCTATGCCAGTACCAAGATGTTTTAAAATGTTTTGACTACTACAGGTTTGTAATATAATTTGAAATTGGATACTGTGATTACTCCAACTTTGTTTTTATTTCTCAAGATTGCTTTAGCTATTTGGGGTCTTTTGTGGTTCCATAGGCATTTTAGAATTTTATTTATATTTCTGTGAAAAGGGTCACTGGAATTTTGATAGGGCTTGTGTTGAATTTACATATCACTTTGGATAGTATGGACATTTTAACAGTATTAATTCCTTCAATCTATGAACACAGAGCATCTTTCCACTTATTCATGTCTTCTTCAATTTCTTTCATCAATGTTTTACAGTTTTCAGTGTACAGATCTTTTGCCTTTATGGTTAGATTTGTTCCTAATTATTTTATTCTTTTTGATATTATTGTAAATGTGGATAAATCTATTCTGATTCCAGCCTCACGGCAGTTAAAACAAAGAGTAATCAATTTAGTGGTGGCGTGCTTGTTATTCTAAACTCTCTTAAAATTTAAGTCAGGCAAAAATCAGTCAACTCTACTTTCTCTGTTCTTCTTACCTTTTTCCTCTGCAAAAAGGGAGAAGTGGGATGGATGGGAAGATGAGCATGGAAAACACAGGCAACCTTTCACTAGGGTCTTCTCAGTAATGGAGAATTGACTAGGAAGAATGTGGTGGCCTGTTCTCATGTCTATCAGTGGCGCTATGGTGTATCACAGTGCACCATAAATCTGGTTTTCTCATAAGTCTGGCTTTCCTAATAGTGAGGGCACCAAATGCCAAAGGAAGTCATAAAAATTTCATTGGTACTTTAACAAATAGAACAAAAGTGCCTAGCGATGCCTGACCTATGATAAGAACTTGTTATACGTGGAAGCCAAAAATTGACTGGAACTTCTGTGAAAACAAACAAAAACAAACCTTTTGTGTTTGTTTGCTGTTCATTTATTTTTTAAAAATTTCCAATTCATTGTGGACCAATATTTTTATAAAATACAGTATAAATGAGGTACTAAAAACTAAATAAGATAAAATTCAAGACCAAATATATTATGAGATTCAACAGACATAAAATAGAGTTGAATTGTTATATGAGTTTATAGTATTTCTGTACTAATCTCTATGAATACTTGTAAGAAACAATTCTTGCAGCAGTGCAGGTCTGTGGAACCTATGTTGAATACAACTGGACCAGATAATGTGTCAAAGTATTTATTTCCTCGGTGTTTTGAACCAGCTTCACATCTGTTTTCTCTTTCTCCAGTTGATTATTGCTTTACATCTTCTCTCTTCCCCATAAAGAATTGAAATATTCATAAATTTGTAAAGCCTTTTTGTCCCGGCCAGATCTGCTTACCCTTCTGACATGTTTAGATATTCTTCAAAGAATACGTTATTGCTTGAGAGAGAGGATTTACTGCTCAATAAAGAAATAATGACATGTGCTAATAGGCATACTGCTTGCTTTTGTATTCAGTTTAAAACGATTGGGTTTTTCGACAGATGAACCTATGATAACATCAGTTACTATTTTTTCTTAACTTTCCTTGAAACTTAAAAAAAAAATTGCTCCTCATAGAACCAATAGCGGCATGTTCCAGTAGGATCTAAACTTGGGATCAGTTTCATCTAAATGATTGGGTCTTTCTTCTCTGTTGTGTTCACCTGGAAATTGAGCCTCTGTCTCTGAACACTCAGTAGGAAGGCTTTTTCTCCAGACGAATGTCATTAAATATGAGAAAACTTTCTGTACACTGCAGAGCAGGCTGAAAGGTGTTGTTTTATTAATTAGCGTGAGGAGCTTCATAGGCTACTCCTGGGTCTGACAGGTAAATCTCTGCACCTTCTAATGGTGCATTCTAACCTGTAAGACTTTGAATCATAGACACATACTCTGAAGACCAAGGAATGAATTTATCACCTGAAAGGGGTGGGGTATTACAGGCCTCTTTTCAGAAGAATGTCTTGTTCATTATTCAGAACAGTAGTATATATAGATTTTGGTTAGCCCACATCTAAGTTAATTCTGTGTACCATCATCTTGTAAGCGTCAGCAATTTACAAGTTTTCAGGAAATTGAGAAGCAATGAAATACGTAAACATCTAATGCTCTGCTGAACATGACTAAATCTCCTTAATGGCTTTGAAGGCAGTTCAGGATTTCCCCATTTCTCTATGTAATCATTAAAAGCAACACTTTTCACAGTGCTGGACAACAAACAGAAAAGAATTGAATCATGGGCTGATTCTGTTTTATTCTATGACACACTCCAGCTATTTATTGAGCAAAATTCTGATAACTTTGTTCATCATTCAACCATTTAAACTGGAGTTGGAGAGTTAAGGGCATGAGAAAGTATTCAAGCTTTTTCAATGTAATTATTTCACATATAAGACTCTTTGCTCAAAGCATTTACCTGAAGATAAATTGATTTTTAAAGTCATTCTATTGTTTAATTTTTTCAAATAAAAAATTTTAAAAGAACATCGTATTTCCTTATTTTGTCTCCCTTCTAATAATAAAAGAATGTTCTACCTCATGTCTGCTGGCACAACTACCAAGAATTAGTCAGAACGGTGTAAGAATGTTCTACTTACCAGGTCAGTTTTATATGCAAATTAAGGACTTCTAATTTATGTGACCCAAGGAATGCCAAGAACTGGATCAGAAAATAACTTAATTGTTTGGCCATTTAAAAATCTGTTTTCCTAACTGACATTACAATAAATAGAAAATGTCAACATGGAATGTCTTTTTAGAGTTTACAGATAAGAAACTATTAGATTGAAATACATAAAATTGCCATATTTGTGGGTCAAAAATTGTTCAAATATTGGCAATTTTAGGTGGTTTAGTCTAACAGCTGATGTGGCAGGTGTTTCAAAAGTTTGAATCTAAAAAGAGCAACTTGGATACTTGTGGTAGACGGCCTGAAATTTCCCAGAGAGTCATATTTTCTTTAGAGTAATTTGAAATTAAAACAGATCTGTTTATGAAAAGGAAGGGAAAAAAAGACAGATTTATCTCTTTCATCCTGTTAGCATATAAAGGAAATACAGAGACAGTCAATGAAGTAGTGTAATGAACTATAAGCATGGCATTTGAAAGCAACATGATGTCTTTTCTCCATTTCAAATTGACATTTGAGAGAAATATGTAAAGAGAGTGATAATTTGAAGGGATTTTTTTCTCTTTATTGCTGATTTCAAGATATAAAAATATATTTGCATCTCAGGCCCTTAACTCCTTTGCGTTGGTTTAAGGTTATAGAAAGCTTTGTAAAAATCTTTGTATTTTTTTTTCTGCATTAAAATGGGATCATGCTGAGTTTTTCATTTACTGTTGATTTCAAGATGTTTAAAACTTAGTTCTCTAAGTGATTAGTATTGCTCAAATACAACCTCATTTTGAAAGGAGATCTACATTTCTATGGCCACTTAAATAGGATTCCAAGGAAAGATTAAACTCCAAGTGAGTTTATTTAAACTCTCCATTGATTTTGGATGCTTAGAAGTAATTTCCATCAAAATATTGCCATAGTCAACAGTAATTTGGCTCTTTAAACAACTACATTCTGTATTGGAAGGACATGCCATGCTAGATTTGTGAGCACGAAGCAGCCATGTGACTTTCTGAACAATGGCAAAGTAAATGTGTCTCTGATTTCACATCTCTAGCACTATTCAAGTGTTGATGGCATTAATACTCAAACTATATGCCTTACACTTGAGGAAAAAAGTCATTTCATGCCAAGCTAATAAGCACATTCTTAACAATTATACATCTATTACTCTGTACTTATAAAATACTGCTTATCAATATTCAACTCTATCGCAACATTTTATTCTTCAGTGTATTAACCTCAAGAGTATCCTTCAAACTTTTTCATCTCTATCTTTTGTCTCATATTACCAATCTGCCAGGGACTGGGCAATATGTTTTTGTATCTCTTAGCTCACTATTGTCGCTTACAACTCTACGAGTAGCTGTGATCTCTATTACCTATCCTCAGGCATAAGGATCACACACCTAGTGACTAGAAGGAGGATATTTGAAACTCAGTCTTTCTTATTTCATAGTGTGAGAGTTGCCCTGAAATGAATATTGCAGGTATAGTTAGGTGTTTTGAAATTTCTGCACAAGAGTGTCTTAGACTTCAATAAAAATTATCTGAGAATCTTGCTAAAATGCCCACTCTGATGTAGTAGATTGGGGTGGGGTGGGTGAGTCTACAGTTCTGATAAGCTCCCAGGTGATGCTAATGCTGCTGGTCCAGCAATCCATTTAGAGCACTGAGGATCTACACTACTGGATGCATGGCCAGGTAGAGAGTTAAGGCCTGCACTTTAAAACGAAAAGACTGCTTTGAGGAGAAGCAGGTGTCAGATATCGAAATCAGCCATATCCTAACAAGGCAAATAGGGTACTATAGGTGTGGGAGCTCCTGGAGCCTACACAATTAAATAGGAGTTGGGAGATCTGGGAAAATTAGCCAAGAATATTTTAATTTAGATGAGCTATACAAGACAGAAATAATGGAATAGGGATGATCAGAAATAGGACAGTCGGGGATGAAACAGGGAAGAGAAAATTGGGAGGGGATGTTCTGGCATTTATGTCATAACCTGCCATCACACCCTGTTATGAGTGGCTTCTGGCAAGTGAGTACTTAAAAAGATACTGTACCTAGGCATACACTTTTATGGAAGCATTCATCACACAGAACTGTCAAAATTAGTCTAATTTTTTTTTCCCTCCCTGAATGAAGGCAGAGGCTGTTCACTTGCTTGTGAATGAATGAGAGCAGGAAGTTTTTTTTTTTTTTTTTGAGACGGAGTCTCGCTCTGTCGCCCAGGCGGGAGTGCAGTGGCCAGATCTCGGCTCATTGCAAGCTCCGCCTCCCGGGTTCCCGCCATTCTCCTGGCTCAGCCTCCCGAGTAGCTGGGACTACAGGCGCCCGCCACCTCGCTCGGCTAGTTTTTTTTGTATTTTTTAGTACAGACGGAGTTTCACCGTGTTAGCCAGGATGGTCTCCATCTCCTGACCTCGTGATCCGCCCGTCTCGGCCTCCCAAAGTGCTGGGATTACAGGCTTGAGCAGGAAGTTTTAATTGAGATCAGGCACTCTGGGTTATCTGTTAACTAGCTTTTGGTTAGTAGAGATACTTTCATTTGTTATGTGGTGCCTTAACAGTCCAAGTGTTATCCCGGGAGCAGCAGCATCAGCAGCATCTGGGAACTTATTAGAAATGCAAATCCTTGATCCCTCCCCCAGACCTATTGAATCTGAATTTGCATGTTAGCAAGATCTGTGAGTGATTCCTATGCACATTAAAGTTTGAGTTGCACTGATATAGTAGAAAGCGGGAATCTGGAAAAAGGGTCCAGTTGTTTTGCTAAGTTTTGATGGGAACAGAGAGAGGTTTGGGAAAGAAAGAATTCCTTATAGGCTTACCAAAGAGATGAAGCCCAGAGAGCATGAGGATGCTGGCTTAACTGAATCAAAGCTGCAAATTCAAAACTACTACCTGGAGGAGAAAAGAGCTGTTTGGATAACCTTGTTAACTTAGGCACATTAGGCAATTCCTGATGGCTCAGTGGTATTGCCTCTCAGGGCCAGAATGCCTATGCAACGACTTTCCTGGCACCATCAGTAACCACCCATGACCAGATCCAAAAGCAAAAGAATGTGTAGCTCAGTTCAACAACAGTTTCCTCTATTGGTTGGGTAACCTTGCACCCTTGCTCAGGAAAGGCACATGTGAGGAGTTAAAATTGTTTAAGAAAACACATCAGACTGTCCTTTATCAGAATGTTTTTACTCCTTTGTAGAAAGCTCCGCCTCTTCAAGATATCTCGACCCTCATTATCTTAAACTGTGTTGTCAACAAGATCAAAAGCAGCTGAAGCAAAAGGACAAACCAACAGCTTACAGCTTCTTGCCTCTTCCTCTATTATGACACTAAGCACATTGGTGTGATTGGTTTACAGGCTGTATTAATTAGTATCTTCCATGTTACCGGCCTTCCCAAATGACCTTTATTTAGTGCACAATTCTGGACTTAGTTGGGCAGTTCTTCTGGCCTTAGATGGCATGTGTTTATGGTCAACTGCCAGCTTGGCTAGGGGCTGGATGTTCAAGTTGGCCTCTGTAGGCCACTTCATCTCTGCTCTGTGTGGTCTCTGACCTTCCAGCAGGCTAGCTTAAGTTTGTTTATATGTCAGTAGCGAGGTTCCCAGGGGTTGCCAGGTACACCCAATCTCTGAGGCTCAAACTGGAACCAGCACACTGCCATTTCTGTTCCATTTCATTGACAAAAGCAAGTCACATGCCATCCAAGACTCAAGGGTGGAGAAATAGATATAAAATGTTTCAGTGTTGTAATTGCTGTGAATACAGAGAGGGGAAGAATTATGTCCCTTTTTGCAATCAACATGCTACACAAGCTAAATAAAAGATCAGAAGACTTTCACAGACAGGGACCATGTTTCATTCATCTTGATTTCTCTAGCACCATCTTGGTGTGCTCAGTATCTGACATATTTTGGACATTTAACAAATGTCTTAGAAAGAGTTTAATTCATTTGTTTTGCTCTTTAAATAAGCTTTGAAATCTCTGAACAGAATCCAAATTCTGTTGAAATGTGATTATCGTACTCATGGAGGGATCAGAATACGCCACTTCAAAATATGCTACATTGGCATGAGGATTATTTTGAGCTGAAGACGGTTGAGAAAGAGCAGATTTGGAAAGAGCTGTCTGAATTCCTCCATCTGACTATATGCAAGGCATACATTTCCATTTTTATTGGTGTCCCCCTCTCCAGAACCAGGAAGACAAAAATGACTTCAGAGATGACTCCCTACCAGAGAGAGCATTGAAATGAGTCTACGTAAGCAAACCTTACTAAATAAACCTTGTTTATCACTAGTTTACCCCATATGTTTACCTTCCAATAAGTTACTGCCTCTTGAAACCCAAAATCTCTTTTCTTTGTCTAGTCACTTTCCACAATGTATTACCATTTGTTAAAACAACATGTAAGTCCCCAAGTCTAACCACTCCTTTGGATTTTTATTTCTTTTATATGAAGCTTCTGTGCAGGTAAACTTTTTCTCCTCTTTGGTCAGTTTAACTTACAGTTTCCAGCAATGGAATCTAAGAGCATAGATGAAAAGTTTTTCTTACCTTAAACTCACAAATATTACCTGATTACCCTGATTAGGATTTTTGTCCAATTGTATATTTGATAACTTACAGAAAGAGCCACATTAAAAAAAAAAAAAAAGACAACTCAAAAGCGTAAAATTTGAATGACATTTTTGAAAATGAGCCTTGCCTCATTTAATAAAAATCCTTTCAAGATTTTTCACCCAACGATATGTTTATAAAATCATTTATAAGGATAAATACTGTGAGAACAGTAAAAATACAATTGTAAGTTTAAGCAAAAGTTGTGATATACCCACGTGAGAGAATATTAAGCATCCATTATGAAGACATGAATGGCAAATACTTTATAATATTAATATTAAAATATAAAAACTCATATTTTATACTTATATCTTATAAATATAAGTATTCATATCTGATACTCATATGAATGATATTTATATGAATATGAATTATGAAAATATAAATACAAGTATTTGTATCTGATAAATATTTTAAAATATTTCTATTTTAACAGAATATAAATAAAATATATAATATAGAAATATAAAATAATTATGTTTAAATAATTTGTATTCATATGTTTGTAAATATAAATATAATTTATATTATATTACATAAAAATAATATTTGTAAGTTTGTCAGTACAAACATAATTTATATTTATATAATACATACTATTTAAGTAATTATATTACAAAATATTAAAATATCTATACAACAATATATATAATATAAACATATATCAATGTAAGACAGACACTATGACTAAATGCAAGGCATGGATATACCTGGGTAGATGAACTATAGTTTATATTTTTTATGTATACACATAAAAATTTAAATTTTTATGCATTTTTTATTTTCTAAATATCCTGCAATACAAATACATGATATGCTTAAAATAAAAAATTAACGTAACATAAGGAAAGACAAAAAGAAAAGTGGAAGGAGAGAGGTAGGGGAGGTAATCTCTTGTCTGTTTTATAAGGACCTTTTTCTATAACATCACAGGTTGCTATATAAGCTCATTTAATTCATGTTCTTAGCTTCCCGTAGGACAACAAAATTACGGAGAAAGTTTCTTCCAGGGAACACGTTAAATAGTTCAACTATCTTCACAGCCATGGAAATCCACTGTCCTGTAAATCTTCACTGGGAAGAGCATATAGGTATCAGCCATCAGAGCAGCACAGATATGGGGACAAAGACCCAATGTTGCTGACCTCACTGGAGAAGTTGAACACCAAGGATAGTCCTAAAGAATTAATTAAAGATCACACAGAGATGTGTGGAAGGTAGTAGAACCAGTCCTTCCTAAGTGTCGTGTGGAAGCAGAGGATGAGGATGAGGAGGGGCATAGGATGCTAGTCCAATCTAAAGAAGCCATGTAATGATTGCAAAAGGAGAGGACACAAGATCTGCTCACTCAGATCCACAGGTAAACCAGAAATGGAGGAGAAATTTGAAGAGGATTGTTGGTGAAGATGGAGCCAGACAGCAGTTTCAATTTGGAGTCCTTATTTGGATATAACTGCTCCTTGTGCTAACTTGCACTGGAGAAATGCCTGTTTCATTAGCATCTCTTTATTTTTTATCTCATTTAAGAAGTTTTCTCCTTTTTCTTCCTCAGCTTTTTCTCCATCTTCCTTCTCTTCTTCTTCCACTTAATATTTTTTCTTTTATTCTGTTGCTCTTCTTCCTATTATCCCCCATTTCTTACCTCCTGAATCACTACCAATTGCCAGCACAAGGGGGAACATCCCAAATGATGAATGTATAAACACCAAATTGTGATTCTGATGATCCCTAAGGTTTGCTACTCTCTTCTTACGGTCGACAGTCATTCCCGTTCACTTCCACTTCAGTACTCTCTTCTAAATCTCATTTTAAATCTCTCCATTTTAGACCTCTTTTCCTCCTGATTTATAAACATGGGATGTCAGAGACTGTCTTCAGGCTGGTTCATTTAAGTATTAAAACATTTCATCAGTGTGCAATTGCCTTCAAATTTCAACTTTCATGGCCTGTGCTTTTACTAAATTAATAGTCAGCACTTCCATAGCATTTGTGATTTTCAAAGCAATCTGCAAGCATTAATTAATGCTAATGCTACCCTAAGAGAATGCTATAACTAGCTAACTGACTGAACTTTATCTCAAATTATTTTTAAATGGTTTTCAACTTGGGAGGGAAGCTGGAGTGAACGTGCAAGAGTGTATAGGATTTGGTATCATTTGCTACCTCCTAAAAGTAATGATGCAGTAAATTGAAGTGAATCATCCTCAAAAGGATATTAAGGTTTGATCCACCTGGAATTAATCATCTCTAAGAATTACCTGTTGCCTAAACTGCATCTACCAAGGCAGTTCTTAGAATAAACATCTAGGGACAAAAATAACTCATAATCCAGGCATCACTTTTCTCCTTTCTTAGTTACAGTCATAGGATTCCCTTATTCTGCTTTCTTTGCTTCTTATCACTATTTGCAAAAATAAAAAGAGTAACAGAATAAAAATATGATTGGTCCTGCAGTCAATCAGTAAGCATTTATTTAACACCTACTAAGTATCACATGTACTGCTTAGTTCCTGGAAATAGAGAGAGAGAGAGAGAGAGAGAGAGAGAGAGAGAGAAAACCTATTGTTGCCTTCGAGTAGGTTTCAGTTTAGTCATAAATCAAGCTAACATGTAAAACTTTTAAAGGATAAATGCTTACTAAAGTTTAGGTCTACATGTGCAGTAGGAAAAAAGGAGAAATCCTTGTGAACTGGAAAAGTTGAATGAAGCTTCGAGGAAGAGTTGAACTTGAAAATGGGCTTTCACATATGGTGTGGTGGGTTTTGGATCATCCTGAAGTATAATATTAAGGGAGCCACAGTAAGTTGTTGAGGTTGTGAAAGATGAAAGGGCTGTGTTAGGCTGTGAGTCACCAGCATGATGTCTTAGAGATGATCAGAGATGGGACACGAGTTTGAGGACTTTGTGGGAGTATTATAGGATCTTTGGGGTGTCACTTTTCTGACTAGAAGCCTGTGGCTGGTGGTGCCCTTGCCTGAGTTTTGCTTGGGCCCACTGGGCTCATTCCACCCACCAGGCCTGGCAGGCTGTGCTCAGCTCTCGCTACTCGCCTGGATCCCACATCCCCAAGGAAGACTGCAAGTCAGGCATGGAGCAGCAAGGGGTGTGTGAGCAAGTGTGGGGTCCAACCACTGCACAGTCAGACATGCCGACTGCTGCTGCTATAGGGTGGGCAGCTCTAGGTGCTGGCATGGGTGCTGGCTCTCTGCAAGGCTGTGGCTGGACCAGGCATACTGCAAGTAGCTTCCCTGGCTGGGGTGTTCAGTCATTCCCACAGTGGTGTTCAGAAGCTGGAAGATGCCAGGAACCCCAGAGCCCTAAAGAGGGAGTCACAGCCCTGGCTTGGGGAGCTCCCAGGTCTGGGTTCTCTGAAGGACCACCCAGCTCTTCTCTCTTTCTCTTCACCTGCAACATGGTGAGGAAGAGGCATGTTTCAGCCTTGTTTGTGTTACAGAGTTTTTAGCTTCACTATTTGGTGGGTCCCAAGTTCTTGTCTCGTGAACAAGAAGAATGAGGTATGCAGACAACTGAACGGTGAGCAAGACGAATTTGAACTTTATTGAGCAATAGAACAGCTCAGAGGAAACCTTCAGCAGGCAGCTCCTCTCCATAGCCAGGGTGTCCTGATGAGTGTTCAGCTCCTAGCAGAGGGGGTATGTCCTGGCAGAGAAGATAGCTCCTCTCTGCTAGGCAGGTTGTCCCAATGAGTGTTCAGCTCTCAGCAGAGAGGGTAGCTCCATTGGTCCATGGGCAGCCATGGGCGGGCCTGGAAAAGGCACCATAAGTTTGCACTCCAGTCCCTGGGGCTGGAAGCTGGGCCTCCAACCTTCAGGCCCTCCATGGCCTGAAGGTGGAGACTCACTGGGGACCCCCCACCTTCCACCCAGGAGCCTGTCTGCCTCCTGCCACTGTCCATGGCGCCCAGGCTGCTCACACCAAGGGATACCTGCAGGCCAGTGCCAAGCTGCCCTCAGCCCTGCCTCGGCTTCTCCCCCAAGCTTGTTGGACCCCAAAATCTGGAGGGGACCGAGGCAGTAGGGGGCTGGTGTGTCAGAGCTGCCCCGAATGCGTGCACACCTGATCGGGGTGTGACAGCACCTGGGCTTTGCCCCAGCTCCACTTCAAGATCAGAGAGGGCTCTGGGAGTAGGGGGAGGTCAGGCAGTGGGAGACACCCCCAAGCCTGACAGGGCACAGTGGCCTTCCCAGGCCCCTGAGTATGCAGAGTGCAGAGAGGGACCCTGTGCCTGGGAGAGCAGGGCTCCTGCTCACTCCATGGAGTGTGCAGGTAGCCCTGGCCATGCCTTTTCTCAGCCTGAGGTAGGGGTTCCAGTTCCTCACTGGGCCCCTCTCTGACTGCCCCTCCCTGCCCCATCACAGTGGCCCCCAGGGCGCCAGTCTCCAGGGGGGCTTCCATCAGTCCTGTGGAACATGGCACCACTCTTGGTCCAACTCTGCCTTCTCCCCAGTGTCCTCCCTGCAGCAGCTGGCATGATGGCAATGGCTGCTCTGGACAGCCTGCTGCTGCCATCAGGAGGAAGGGTAGAGCAGTTTCAGAATAGCAGCGTAACACTGGAAGCAAGCACTGGACTCAGGTGACTAGGGTCTAAATCCTAGTCCTTTTTGGATAGGTGACCTTGAAAAAATTCTGTCCCTCTTGGGCTTCCATTTCCTCATGTGTGAAAGTAGGATGATGATAATTAGAGTGAGTATGGGGTGATGTGAGATTTAAATAAGGTAACATATGAGAAGCACTGTGCTTGGCCCCAGATAAAGACCTAATAGGAACTTGCATTAAACAATAGGGAAGAGTCAAAAGGCTTTCTGGATTGTTTTTTTCTTCTTTTGGTCATCAAGTTAAGCCTTTCACCATCTGTGTCCTAGGTGTGCATTCTCCTTCATGATGAAAGTGAAAATCTTAAGGCTTGAGTTCCTGTTTCTTGGAGTATGTAAGGTTACTCTAAATGACCTAGAACAAAATATAAATACTAAATAAATACTCAGAAGTATTGAAAAAACAAAGAACAAAATAGAACAAAAATAAATACTCAGAAGTATTGAAAAACAGAACATGTTCACATTTATTACTGACCTGATAAGAAGAAAGAATATTCAAAAGCGAAAAACTTATTGCAGGTAGGAATCAGGCAGGATGTAGGAGGAGGAAGTTTGTCCAGAAGGCATTTGTTGAACCTATGTGACGTGGAGCCTCGGCTTTTATGGCCTTCTGGGCATGCAAGAATTAGGAGGTATAGCCTTCGGTCCTCACCACAGCATGGAGCAGTGTATTAGGTTTATCTCTGCTCCCAAAATTGGCACTATAATGGACTGCCCCGTAGCTGTCAGAGCATCTGTTAGTAAATCTATGTTGCCCACCTTCTCCCTAAGAGAACTGCTAGGAAATTTGCCCCTTTTGAACTTTGGTTCAGGATGAAAGGAGAAAAACATCTTTGAGAATTTATAACCAGCCTGCACAAGTTTGCATCCTGAATTGATATAACTTGTGTGATCCCAAAAAACCTCCAGCTTAGAATTTCATGTAAGGTGCAATGATTCCTCCAGGTACCTTGCAGAAAAGCCCCAAAAGACAAAAGGCCTAGAAATCCAAATTCTCCCTTAGTTATGCTTTTTCAGATTCTCCTATGCGTGAGGTTATGATTAAAGTGGAAATTCTTATTCAGGAGTTCTGGGGCAGGCCTGAGATTCTACAGGTCTTGCAATATTGCAGGTGAACCCTTTGCTGCTGACCCATGGATCACACTTTGAGTGAGGGCAGGGACCCACCTTCAACTCACATCTCAGGAAAGTTCCATGGAGAACATCCTGAGGGTATTGTTTTAGTCAATTCTGCTTGCTATAACAAATTACTATAGAATGGGATGGCTTAAACAACATTTATTTTTCACAGTCCTTGAGGCTGGAAGTCTGAGATGAGAATGCCATCATGGTTTAATCTGGGTAAGTGTCCTCTTTCAGGCTGCAGAGAGCCGCCTTCTTGTATCCTCGCGTGGTGGAAAGAGGAGCAAGGGACCTCTTTGGAGTCTTCTAATAAGGATACTAATCCTTTGTGTGAGGGTTCCACCCTCATGACCTAATCACCTCTCAAAGGCCTCACCTCCAAATATATTCACATTGGGGATTAGATCTTAATATACAGATTTTAAAAAGAACGCAAGCATTCAGTCCATTATGGGTATGAAATCACAAGTCATAACTTCAAAACACAAAAGAAAACAAATGCTAGGAGAGTGAATTAGCTCAGCAAATCCTTCAGGTATTACAATTATCCAGCTGAGATATAAAACAGATATTTAATACATTTTAATAATTTATGTATGAGGTGAAAATATGAGGAAAAAGAAAGAAACTTGTAGAAATAATAAGGTTTGGTAAAACCAAATAGAACTTCTAGACATAAAAATACATATATAATTATAAAGTTTTAAAAGTTAGTAGATGGATTTGAGTGAAGATTAAATCTAGCTGAAGAGAATATTATTTTTAACTGAGATATAGATATGAAAAATGTATTTAGAATAAAGCTTAGGAAGATAATAAAGAAGAGGATACTGTCAGAGAGTTCTGTATAACTAAAGTAAGACAAAAATGTTCAGGTTTGGAATGCCCAACAAATTTAAGACAGAATAAAATGAAAAAAATTATACTAATCCATGGCAAAGAGATTTTCAAAGGAACTTAGTGAAAAAGACAACCAACTGCAAACTTTACAGTAAAACCAATGGAAACCAGAAGATAGTCAACAAATATATTCAATGATCTGGGAGAAAATAGTAGTTAATCTAGAATTCTCTATTAAAATGATTTTTTCACAGTGAAAATAAGATTTCAAATGTGTAAATAGAAATATGGTTAATCACTAACACTAACAGAGTCCTGTAAAATAAAAGTCTAGAGGATGTATTTCTGATGAAATTCAAGATTCAGATTCTAGATAGAAATTTTATAAGGCATAATTTGCAAAATCTTTTTTTTTTTTTTTTTTTTTGAGATGGAGTCTTGCTCTGTTGCCCAGGCTGGAGCACAGCTGGGCGATCTCGGCTTACTGCAAGCTCTGCCTCCCAGGTTCACGCCATTCTCCTGCCTCAGCCTCCCGAGTAGCTGGGACTACAGGTACCCGCCACCACGCCCTGCTATTTTTTTGTATTTTTAGTAGAGACACGGTTTCACCATGTTAGCCAGGATGGTCTCGATCTCCTGATCTCGTGATCCACCTGCCTCGGCCTCCCAAAGTGCTGGGATTACAGGCATTTTATGTTGGCGAAAGGATATCACTTGGTCCAGCTCCTACAGAGGCGGGTATGCAGACATGTCTTTCTCACAGAAACATTGTATGTCATAGCAATAGGCTGTGAGCCACCGTGCCCAGCCGCAAAACCTTTTTTAAAAAGAGATACAATACATGATGATAATAACAAAAGAGAAGTGATTGAATTTATTGTGTTTAAAGTATTTGTTTTGTCTGGAGGATATACAAAGATACTGCCAAATTTTGACTTTAGTAACTTAGTCTCTTCAATTTCTAGGGAAACCAGTACAAGAAGAGAGGCAGAAGTTATGAGTTCTACGTTATTAAAAAACAAAAAAAAAAATTACCTAAACAAAGTCAGGAAGATGAAGCAACAGAAAAGATGGCCTACAAAGACACACACTCAAAAACAATAAATATAAATAAACTCAGAAATAATAATAGACATGGATATAGATATAGTAGTAATTATAGTGGCTAAAAATGGGTTAAATGATCCAGGAAAAGATTGTCAGGCAAGAGAAAAATACAAAAAGAAAACAACTAGCTGAGTGGTCCTTACGCTGTGATCTTTGGGCAAAGCAGCTTCAGCATCACCTGAAAATTGTTAGAAATTCACATTCCGAAACCCACCCCGGACCTACTGAAACAGAATCTGTGGTGCTGGGTCCCAAAGACCTGTTCTTTAACAAGCACTTCAGGTAATTCTGATGCATGCTCAAGTCTGATAACCATTGCTCAAGCTATGTGTTCCCTACAAAAGACGTGTCTAATACATGAGTAGAGAGGTCTAAAAATTATAGATAAATGTGCACCAGGTAAATATTAGCAACAACCACCACAAAAGCTTGTGTAGCTATACTAGTATCAGCTAAAACAGACTTATGTGAAACCCTTTTACGAGAGTTTGATTTCTTCATTAGTTTGCTTTCATTTGGTAACAATTTCCAAATCTCAGTGACTTCCACCAACAAGCATTTGTTACTCCTGGGCAGGTGCAGCTGGCTGCTTCTGCTTGCCCAACTCCATTCCACATTTTCTCACTCTTTAGAAGTGCATATTCTCTGGCAGAGGGAAAGAGCAAGACAGATGGGGGAAACACATGATCACTTCTAAGGCTTACACTCCTCGGTGGCAAACATTACATCTGCCCATATTGTGTTGGCGAAAGCATATCACTTGGTCCAGCCCCTACAGAGGCAGGTATGCAGACATGTCTTTCTCACAGAAACATTGTATGTCATAGCCATAGGCCGAGGTGTATAAGCTTCTTATGGAAGTGAGAGTAAATATTAGGAATAAGAATATAATCTAGCCTAATCTGTCCTCTTAGTCACAAATCCACTCCTCTTTCCATTATGCCTACAAACTACACTCAAAGGTCCCATGGGACATACTGCAAGGTCTCATCCAATCGTGACATCAGGCTCAAAGCCCAGGATTTTATAGTCATCTCTGCACTGGAAAATCCAATGCATAATGGTGGAATAGGGACAGGAAAGTCAAAACAATCACTTCCATTCATAAGGGAGAAGGACGGGAGGCATGGAGCAGTCACTGGTTTAGAGGAAATCTGAAATCCTGCTCAACAAATATTCTAAGTCTCGCTTTTCTGGGATAAGGAGTGTTCCTTGATTATGCACCAGTGCTGCTCCTTGGAAGTAACTCCTTTGCTCTGCAAGACTCTTGACTCACTTCTCTGAAGATCTTTCCTCTTCCATTGTCCTTCTTGGTCACATTTGTAATGGATATCGTAGCTTATGCCCTTTTTGGGGGCTGAGCAACTCTTTCAATTTGCTACCTGCTCATAGAAAACTGGGTGCCTGCAATGTCATTTTAAGTCTCTGATAGAGATTTTTGGTTTTGATTTTTTAAGTTGGACTAGTGGTTCTTTGGAAAATATAATTCATTTAAGTCTAGGGATCTCCATTTGCCAGTAGCCACAGTCAATTCTTTCCAATAAGTATTTTTCTTTAGATTTAATTTATTTATAACTACCAATTACTCTTACCAGGATTGTTTCCATGTGTGCACTAGTATCTCTCAAACAGCCCAGAGTGAGTGCTCCGACGCTTTCAAATCCTTCCCTCTCTGTGATGTTTAGGTCTCACCAGAAACCTTTTTTTTTTGTTTCATCCCAAATCGACTGCTGATTTTTTCCTTCCTATTTAAAAAATTGTGGTAAAATATCCATAACATAAAATTTAACCATTTTAACTGTTTTTAAGCATACAATTCAGTGGCAGTAAGTACATTCACAATATTGTGCAGTCCTTACTATGATCAGTTTATTTTCTTTAACATTACCATGACTGCATTTATAGACCTGATATATGGTATAAAGAATAAAATTTAAATTCCTCCATGACATAGAAAGGCCTCCCTTCCTAAGGTCAGCTTCCATCACAGCCACAGTTTAGGCCTAGTGAATTTACTCTCCATTCTTAGAATGTGTTGTAGAATCCTTACTTGGGGACTTTACTTATGCATCCCCTTGTCTGGAATGCTCCCATCCTCCCATTATCTGCTGTCCACTGGAGAATTCCTTTGCAGCCTTCATATTTGCCTAGAGGGAATTGTTTCCTCTCTTGTCCTTCCACTGCACTCCACTATTTATCATAGTATTGATCCTGCTTTGCTCTGCATTGTGGACACAAATACCATTTACAGCCTCCCTCAGAGTACTGTGAAGCCTTCGAAATACAAAAAATGCCCTCTAACTAATCCTTGTACTTTCCAAGAAACCTATAATCTGCCTGGAACATGGCAGGCTGTCTTCTCAACAAGATAGACTCTTGTAAGAAGTGTTTCTAACTACAGGAGAGCAGGGTAGCGTTGCTGTCTACAACTTCATCTGCCTTCTGAAGTGTGCAGATCTTATTAAATGGAAAAGCACTTTTATTCGTCTGAACAAAGATGGGTATGGATCTGAGTTTAGGTGTGATAGGTGGATAGGACCAAAGTCATCGACATCTTTGTTCAAAATGTGTTCTGTGAGACAGTTGCAAAACAACTATCTAATATACTTGTCAAAAGGGCAGTTTCCAGAGTCGCACCCTACATCTGATTGCTAGTCTTTGGTTGGCCCTAAGAATTGTTACATTAAATAAGTTTCATATGTACTCCAAGATGTAAGAGCCACTATTACACTTGAGTGAGGGAAAAAGAAAACTTTGAATTCCTAGAGTGAATATGGGTTTAGGGATTAATGAGAAATAATTTTTAAAAAGAGAAAAATCAGGGATATAGTGTAAGGGAGAGATAATAACATGAAATGCAGTGGCCAGTGGACAATTATTGATGGTGCAAAAGGTAGAAGAGTTTTATGTATTCCATGTGAAGTTGATTTCATGGCTAAAATATAAGCCCCAAACTTTTCAAATAAAATCTGTTGCATACAAACACGCAATGTGTGTGTTTTTTTTTTTTTTTTTTTTTTTTTGAGACGGAGTCTCGCTCTGTCTCCCAGGCTGGAGTGCAGTGGCGCGATCTCGGCTCACTGCAAGCTCCGCCTCCCGGGTTTACACCATTCTCCTGCCTCAGCCTCCCAAGTAGCTGGGACTACAGGCGCCCGCCACCTCGCCTGGATAGTTTTTTGCATTTTTTAGTAGAGACGGGGTTTCACCGTGTTAGCCAGGATGGTCTCGATCTCCTGACCTCGTGATCCGCCTGTCTCGGCCTCCCAAAGTGCTGGGATTACAGGCTTGAGCCACGGCACCCGGCCTTATGTTAGTTTCTTAAAAGTTGATAGAAATGAATTCTACATATAAACTTATGTAGGGGAGTAAGTAGGTGGTTGTGTATGTGTGTGTGTGTGTGTGTTTGTGTGTGTGTACCCGTATGTATATGGGTATATACATAGCAAATATATAGGATGGCAAAGCCAATCTTCTTTGGTAGATGCAAGAGTCTAGAGCGGGTACTAAGAATGCAAGCATCCCTGAATTTTTTCAGGTGTCTTAGGGAAAAGTTTTCATATTCTATTGAGGATAGACTGGAAACATGAACAAATTTAGCTCTGAAGATTTAGAGACACCCTAGATGACACCTGGTTCCGCAATTTTTGTGCGAGTACTGTCAACACAATGCAAGTGTTCTTTCTTGTTGGCTCGCCTTTACCAAGCCTTTATCTTAATTTCTCATTTATTTTATTTTATTTTTGGAGACAGAGGCTCACTCTGTTGCCCAGGCTGGAATGCAGTGGTATGATCTTGGCTCACTACAACCTCTGCCTCCCAGGTTCAAGCAATTCTCATGCCTCAGCTTCCCGAGTAGCTGAGATTACAGACGTGCACCACCATGCCCAGCTAATTTTTATATTTTTAGTAGACAGGTTTTTGCCATGTTGGCCAGGCTAGTTTCTAACTCCTCGTCTCAAGTGATCTGCCTGCCTCAACCTCTCAAAGTGCTTAGATTACAGACATGAGTCATGGTGCCCAGCCTTCTTTTTTATTGATCCATAATATTTTACATATGTTTGGGGTACATGTAATATTTTGTCACATGCATAGAATGTGTAATGATGAAGTTAGGGTATTTAGGGTATTTGTCACCTTGAATCTTCATCATTTCTATGTATTGAGAACATTTCAAGTTCTTTCTTCTGGCTACTTTGAAATATACAATACATTGTTGCTAACTATAGTCACCCTACTCTGCTATTGAATATTAGAACTTACACCTTCTATCTGACCTTGTGTTTCGACACATTGATCAACCTCTTTTCATCCCCTACTCCTATCCACACACCCTTCCAGCCTCTGGTATCCATCATTCCACTCTCTACCTCTATGAGATTAACTTTTTCGGTTCCCACATAAGCGTGAGAACAGACCATATCTGTCTTTTTGTGCCTGGCTTATTTCACTTAACATAATGACCTCCAGTTCCATTCATGTTGGTGCAAATGACACAGTTTAATTCTTTTTTGATGACCACATACTATTCTATTGTGTACATATACCACAGTTTCTTTTTTCATTCATCCATTGAAGGACACTAAGGCTGATTTCATATAATTGCTATTGCAGATAGTACTGCAGTACACATGCAAGAGCAGGTATCTTTTTGATACACGTATTTATTTTCCTTTGGATCAATACCACAAAGTGGGATTGCTGGATAATATGGTCATTCTATTTTGAGTTTTTTGAGAAGCCTCCGTACTGTTTTCCATAGTGACCGTACTAATTTATGCTCTCACCAACAGCGTCTCAGAGTTCCCTTTCCTCCACAGCCTTGCCAACATCTGTTATTTTTGTTTTTCTAAAAACAAGCCATTCTAACTGGTGTGAGATGATATTTCTTTGTAATTTTGACTTGCATCTCCCTGATAATTTGTGATGTTAAGCATTTTTTTCATATACTTGGTCATTTGTATGTCTTCTGTTGAGACATGTCTATTCATGTTCTTTGCCCACTTTTAATTGAATTATTTGTTTTTTTTTAACTGCTGAATTATTTGTATATTCTGGATATTAGTCTCTTGTTGGATGAATAGCTTACAAATATTTTTCTCCCATTCAACATGTTGTCTCTTCACTCTATTCGCTTTTTTTTGCATTTTGGTTTAATATAGTTCCATTTTTCTATTTTCGTTTTTTGTTATCTGTGTCTTTGAGTTCTTAGCCATAAAACATTTGCATGGACCAATGTCCTAGAGTGTTCCTTTTGTTTTCTTTTAGTATTTTTATAGTCTCAGGTCTCGTATTTAAGTATTTAATCCATCTTGAGTTGATATGTGTATATGGCATGGAGTCTAATTTTATTCTTCTGGATATATATATATCTCCAATTTTTTCAGCACCCTTTATTGAAGAGGGTGTCCTTTCCTCAGTACCTGTTCTTTGTGCCTTTGTTGAAAATTAGTTGGCTGTACATACATGTTTGTTTTTGGATTCTCTATTTTGTTTTGTTGGCCTATGTGCCTGTTTTTATACCAATGCAATGCTATTTTTGGTTACTATAGCTTTGTAATATATTTTGAAGTTACTGTGATACCTCCAGTTTGCTTTTTCTGCTCAGGATTGCTTTAGCTATTTGGGCTCTTTTTTGGTTCCATATGAATTTTCGGGGTTTTTTTTCTATTTTGTGAAAAATTACAGTATTTTGATAGGGATTGTATTGAATATATACATTGTTTTGGGGTGGTATGGTCATTTTAAAAATATTAATTCTTCTGATCCATGAGCATGGGATGTCTTTCCATTTGCTTGCTTGTGTTATCTCCAACTTATTTCTTCAGTGTTTTGTAGTTTTCCTTGTAGAGATCATTCACCTCCTTGGCTAAATTTATTCCTAGGTGTTTTATTTTTTGTAGCTATTGTTAATGAAATTGCTTTCTTGATTTCTTTGTCAGCTAGTTCATTATTGGAATATAGAAACACTACTGATTTTTGTATGTTGATTTTTGTTTTCATTTCTTACAAGGATATGAAATTTTAAATCTAGCATGTGAGTTCTCTGACAGCAATAAAAATAATGTTCATTTTCTATGGATCACAAAGTTTGAGAATGTGTGATCACATCCTTAAAATGTATTACCTTATTTTATGTTACTGAGGTTGTGTTTCTTAAAAACATCTCAAAACCAACTCTGGTTTTACCATTATCCATCTTCAGGTTATTCAAGGATTCAAGCACAAAGCAAGACTTATACACTATCCTAAATCTGCCAACAGTGAGTGTTAAGCAACACAAAGTACCAGATAAACAACTTAGGGTAATAACTTGGATTTAAGATGCTGTTGGAAAAAGTTATGATGTAGTCAGAACTTATTCAGCCTGTTTGCCGAATAAGCCCGCCTTTCCTCCACCTTTTTTTCTTCCTGTGGAAAGAAAATGAAGTCAGTTTTTGTTCTTCCTGAGATTCATCTTGTGAACTGCAATATAAAAATAAAATAGAGTATGAATTTTATATTTCAGATTTCCTACTTGACGGATCTCAAATCCTTGGCAAAGCTATGTATTATTAGGTGCCATCCTAAGGAAGAAAACACAAATTATAGGGGCACCAGCTGCCATTTAATATTTAGGGTGAACTCATATCCAATATGGGCTTGAGGATAGAGTGTATTTTCTTGAGAATCAAACCAAATCCAGAAGTTATTCTGGCCCCAAATTTGAATACACATGAATTACAAAACTTCAGTAGACGTGCAGATATGACTTTGTGTTTATTTGTCTTAATGTAAGTTTGACATCATCTGGGGTTTACCAGATCTGGAAGATTTAGAAAGAAAGAACAGTGCTGCTACTAATTTCACGTTCTTAGCTCAACTTCCCATTCCATATCCTGTGAAATCTCAGTTTGCCACATGATTTCTATGAGTCCTAACAAACGTACGGTATCTTCTGTTTCTGAGCTACTGTTTTGACTTCTACCACTCCATGGAATGCTATGCTGACCCAAACATAAAAGTCATTCTCACTTGATTTCTACAAAACACCATAAAAGAATATCATACAAAAATCCACTCACATGCAGCATCTAAATACGTAGTTTTGCTCATGATTTAGGATCCTTGAAGAGGTTACAGTGCACAGGGCACATCATAAAAGCTGTCTCAGGATCATTAATATAAACTTTATGGCCTTTTCTACTTTCTTTGTCTCACCACAAACATCTGATGCCTCCTGGAATTACTTCTCAAAGAAACTGTGTGGTTCCAAATTCTGCCATGGGTTCTGCTTTTGGAAAAATCTGATTTAAGACAATGATATGCTGTCTCATAGATAAACATTGTAAGTTCAACGGTTGTGAGAACTAAATGGGGTAATTTATGTAGAACACATGGAACAGCGCATAGCAATTTGTAAGCCCTCACTCAGTAAAATAGCCAGGATTCATGGGATTTCAAAGTGGCTCAGCTCCTTCACTCTCCATTCTGTGAATCTCCACTCAAGATTTAAATTTGGGGAAGGGACTGTGATTGAATTAGAGTATGTCACTTGTCCTGCTGAGGGCAGGGCTGCGGCCCCGTCACTGAGAGCCCTGCCGTATGATATGAAGTGAGAATGGATTGTTGTCACTAAGAAAGGGTCAGCTCAGCTGGGAAGGCAAAATGACTCTTACTGGAGTCCTAAGCCCTATTTTATGTATGAGGGAATGAAAGCTCAGAAAATTTCTGGAATTTGCCAAAGTCACATAGTCAGTAAGCAGTGCAAAAGAAATCGTCTTCACCTGCTTGGATTTTGAATCTAGCAGTCTTCCCTCCACAGTGTTAGTGAGAAGAAGAGTACTGATTATGATTTGGCACTGACTGTACCTATGAGCCTGAAAATGTACTTAATGTACCTATCCCTGAATTGCTGTTATTAATGAAATTGTTTCTTACTTGTGCTATTTTGCTTCAAATGAGTTGGAAAGAAAATAAGCTATTGATTTTCTGAATCTTCTTCAAGTCACTGGTGAAAAATAAATAGTAAGATTTCTAGCCAGGCTATAAAATGTTGACAATCAACAAACATTACAATGATGCTTACCACTGAAGAATTCCTTTAGACCTGAGGAACAGATATCAAAAGGTCACTGAGGTCTATGTCAAGGTAGATTGAGAGCAGACTGGAATCAAGGAGAAAAGAGATGCATTGTGGAGGCAAAGAATAATATACCATCATAGGGAAATGTGTTTAAATCTCAGCTAGAAGAAGAAAAATCTGACATACAACAAGCAGTCATAGCTCACTTTATTATTACTACTATTTTTGTGTGGGAAACTATGGGCTACTTAAGACACAGAAGTAGTCCCAGTGAGCAATGGCAGTGAGACCAGCAAGCCCAGTGATAATCCAAAGGCATAGTTTGACAGTTATATGTTATGAAAACAATTTTGGGGCCTCTATAACTCACCCCAAAATGTCCCCATTCTTGAAAGCACCACCAACAAAGGGGTTATCTTTGGGTTCAAATGATAGCATTACTGATATGTAAAAGGGCTTCAGGAGATTCAGGGAACAGGCACTATATATAAAAATCTAAAATGGTATAGTCCCTGAGAAATAATACAACTTTTAGCACACAAAAACTTTCTGGATTCTGAGAACAAATGTCACCAGCTGAGGTGAAATTACATATTTCTGTAGCTCAGTTCAGTGTAGGAAAGTTAGTAAAATAAACTATGGGGCTATGACCCCATTTTACAACCTACCCCCAATAAATTCACCTGAGGAATTCCCCCAAACAATATTGGCTACTAAAATTCCTTAGATAAAGTGACCTTCTTTGGTAATCAGATGTTATTATTTTTAGGACATGTTTTTCAGGATTGTTTTCTGGTTTTGGAATAAAGAAGATTATTTTGACCTTTATTTCTCTAAGTTTGTAAAACATACACAGAGAGAGAGAGAGAGAGAGAGAGAGAGAATCCAAAACCGATTCCTAACTATAAAGTGGACTTTGGAGGAACTTTGACTGTAGGTCTTATTTTGTACTGACTAGGCAGTAAATAAATGGTTTTGATCCGTGTTGAATCTGGTAATCATGATTTTTGTGCGTGGTGTTAGATTTCAGATATATATGGTTGCCTTTTTAATGCTAAACTCATCTGCATTCCTTTTAGAAATCAGGAAAATCACTGCAAAAAACAATATATTAACACCTTAATAAACCCAAGTACTGGGAGTATGGGGAGGTTTATATTTAGATTTTTTGATTAAAAAAGTCACTCAGGAGCTCATTTTGGCCAAAATATTTTTTAAAATAAAAATGCTCTAAAATCTATCACTTTAATAAGTACATTGTGGTGACACATTACACCCTTTTCTTGTAATATAGTGAAGGATGGTCAGGTAGAAGCATATGGGTTTGATCATAATTTATACTCACCCGAAATTGTTTGTCATAAAATTTTGAACAATTTTAGTAATATATAGCCCACACCTACATAATAGTTTCTATGTTCTGGTTACTTTTCTGAGTTCCATATGTTATATCTATATGAGTATGAATACATATGTATATGTTAATACATTTAATTCTTATACCACCTTAAGAAGCAGGTAGTATTAGTAACATCCCCACTTTACAGATAGGGAAACTGAAGCACTGAGAAGCTAAGTAGCCTGGTTAAGATTACACAGCTAGTACAGAGAAGAACCAGGATGGGAATCCCAGCATTCTAGCCCCAAAGTCTCTGTTCTTAATCATCACACTATTTTTCCCTAAGGCCAAGTTGGTGTGTTCTTATTTAACTTTTTCTTAGGAGGGAAATACTTAAATCAACAACAACTTCTGTATAATTGAGGTGCTGTGACTTGCTAGTGTGAGACCCAGTGCATAGATTACCTCCCCTTTTCTCCTCTAATCAGCTTCAGAACCTTGGGCAAGTTACTTTGGGCCTTGGGATTCTGTTTATTGCCATAAATTAAGGAAATCAATCTAGAACTGAGCTGTCCAATGTGGTCATTTCCAGCTTTATGAGATTTCTGGGTTCTGGAAATGTGGCCAGTCCAAATTGAGATTGCGGTGCACACCAGGTTTCCTGGAATTAGTATTTAAAAAGAATGCAGAAATATCTCATATTTTTTTTTGTATTGATTGTGTTGAAATAATATTTTGGATATATTGGGTAAAATAAAAATATTATTAAAATTAATTTCATCTGTTTCTTTTCACTTCTTTTAATGTGACTACTAGAAACATTAAAACTATACACATGATTTAACTTTGTGGCTCACATGATATTTCTATGGGCTTGTAGTGGTCACGCCAGCAATTCTTCATCTACCCAAGTGCATTGACATTTCCAAGTGAAACACTCCTACTGGAAGAATGCAAGGAGATGCACAATTCCAGAAATATGAGCTTTAATGTCAAGATTTTCTCACATGCTGAAAAACAAAACAAAACGAAAACCTTAGAGTGCAAGAGAATGACATTAACATTATAAAAGTAATTCAAGTCTACTCCAAGCCATTTTAAAAAGTTAATTATTTGCAAATGTTGCTATTTGTCATTAGGAGCAAATTATTTGGTCATACTTCAAACTGATGTAGCATCCTAGTGTGTCAAGACATCACAGTGTTCTAGAATTCTCTAATAACTTCCAATTCTGAGATCCTGTGGTTCTGTTCCATGAGCCAAAACCCAGCCATCGAATCTCTCTAAGAGTAAAATTGCAAATAAAGATGCAAAATAGAACACACAACCTGTTTGTAAGTTGGAGAACATCAGAAACACTGTTATCATTTTCTTCCCGTTTGAAGATGAGCTAATGATCTTTGCATATGTAAAGCTGTTTGCCTTAGAAAAGCCTTTTTTAGAGAGTTGGTCCTGCCTATCTCTGGGAAATTGGCTTTTTAATAGTTTCTTTAATTATCAGATAGATTATTTTATTCACCAGGGGCACTGGACCCATGCTTTCCTTTTTGAGGCTTCCAACAGTGGACTCACTGGAGAAAAGAAATATTCAAGGTGACAAGACTAATGGCCCAACCAGCAGCACAGACCTGGCATTCTTCTTGTAGATTTGCAGTTCTGGTGCTGGGTTTGCTCACCTTCACAAATAGTCTTGTTTCCACCTGCCCTAAGGTGTGGCAATAACAACTGTCCTTCAAGTTTCCACTGTCAATGCTTGTTGGAGATGAGACATCTCAGGCAGGTGCTAGGTTAAGCCTGGGGGATAACCTGGGAGTTTGTTTTCTTCCCTGCTTCATGGAAGTTGGATGACAAAGATCAGCTCCAAGTCAGAAGTGATACTTCTTGATAACTTACTGCCTTAAAGGTGTTGTAGATTGACTCATGCAATATAGAAGGTGGTAGTGGTCAGAAGCAGGGGCATTTAAAAGGATTTGTTTATTAAATTTTCATTAGATAATCTTGTGAATTTTTTTTTTACTAAGTCCATGCAGTATACTATAAATGTATAAATGTATCCTATAAATGTATCTCAGGTAGAAGCTAGAGTTATTGAATAAGGGAAAGCCATAGCCAAAAAGAATGAAAACGATTTGGGAAACTCATTTCTTCCCCTATACTTCCCCTTCCATCCTTCAGATAATAAGCCATAATAAAAACTATGGGTCATCTAAGCCCTTAGCTTTCAGCTCTCAGAAATTATTATCATAATACAGGGGTTCTCACAGTGTCTTGATTCTTTGCAACATGCCTTTAGTGAAAGGCAAAATGAAAATGACATTAACATTGTTTTTGGATTGAGATCCCTTCATGTATATGAAAGCATTCTTAAAACTATGATTTTAATTTCTTTTTATTTTAGCTAGAAGTACAATTAAAAGTGCAGTGTACACGTATAGTGGTAGAGTCTCTCAAGAAGCATAATCTTCAATCATGTCAGCTTCTGAAAAGAGTGGACGATCTTTCTCTTGTGGACATACGTGGTCTCTGCAGTCTATCTCTGATCCCGGGATCAACAGTATTAGCATCACCTGGGAATTTAGAAATATGAATTCTTGGGTCTCATCCCAGACCAACTAGAAACTCTGGAGGTGAATCCTACCAACCGATGTCTTGATAAGACCTCCAGGAGATTCTCATGCACATTAATGTTTGAGAACATGTGCTGTAGTAGACACTGATGGGACCCGGCTAGATTCCTTTTACCAGCTAGTATAGTCATCTGTGAGCATTGTCACTAACAGTTCACAGCTGTAACCTCCTCCAAACCACCTTGGTTGAACCACCTTGCCCACCTTGGTTGAACCACCTTGCCCAGAGATGGAGACCCTTTGGAGGTTTTTCCATAATCACCACTCTGAAGCCGGCCAACAACTGACTGACGTGGGGACCAAAAACCCAGCTCCCTGTTTTCAAGGTAGGAAACACTGCAGTGTGACTTATGCTCCAGAGCTCTTTCATGGGGTCAGGCCAGGGTTACACTTTGTTTAACTCATGCCATATTCTAACTCAGATCTTTGCTTTCCTTGTCTTGCTCTCTCACTGCCTTGTAAGTTTCACTTGAGAGTCCTTCCTCAACATATCACCTATACCCAAATCCTTGCCTCAGGCTCTGCTTCCAGGGAATCTGCTTGCTTACATTAAAAATTACTGCTAACAGGCCACCACCTGTTTGCATAAATGAAGTTTTCCTGGAAAACAGCTGTGCCCACTATTTACAAACTGCCTGTGGCAGCTTTTGACCTTTAACAGCAGAGTTAAATAGTTGCCACAGAGACTGTATAGTTCACATAGCCTGAAATATTGAAGGAAAACTTTGCTGAAGTTTGCCCAAGACACGAGACAAGTTCAGACAGACAAAATCTACGAAGGACCAAAAGATGGTATGTGTTAAGTCTGTGTCGTAAGCAGTGTTGTGCTGGAACTGAGTGTGCACATTATCATCTCTTTCCAGCTCTCCATGTAACAGCACATTGGTAGCTTGACATCAGCCATGATGGAAATATTCCCACTATGGAAATGGAAATTGTCAAATGCTATAAATACGTGTGTGTATGTGTGTGTGTGTATGTATATATGTGTGTGTGTGTGTGTATATACATACATATAGATATATATATATAGTTATATTTCCTGGAGAGTCAGGTATTAAGCATTTAGCAGCATACCACTGGTTATAAGCCAGATGTCTTACACACTTAAGCATGTCACAAAGAATCAGGACCCTTTATAGAAAGGCAAAAATAAAATGGAATTCACATTGTTTCTGGATCGAGATGCCTCCATGTATATGAAAGCATCCTTAAGACTGTGATTTTAATTCCTTATTTTAGCAGGAAATGCAATTAAAAGTGCAGTGTACCAGTAGTGGTAGAGTCTCCCAAGAAGCATAGTCTTCCATCACATCAGGTCCTGAGGATAGTGGATGAAAGATCATCTCTTGTGGCCATACATGGTCTCTGAGGTCTATCTCTGTGTTACCTTCTAGCAGTCTGTGCTGTCCACCAATTCCCTCTGAGATTGGACCACTTGTTCAGCTTCCTGAGTGGGTTACTTCCTGTGTTCTTGTGGTCAGCCTTGGTACTCATAGTTTTCCAAACAGATTCTCTTGGGCATCCGTTTGGTGTTAGCATTTCCAGAATTGGTACAGCTCTAAATCCCTCTGTGTTCCCATTTTCAGCAGCCTCATATTTGATCTTCCTCCTAGTAATCGCCAGTGGCTCCATCTGGTTAGTATTTTAAGTTTGAGGGCATTATAGAGGTTTTTATCCTCCTAAAATAGGAAAGGGATAGAAGAGGATTCGGGCCCACATAAATTTACTTTTGGGAATTTGGTAGCCAGCCTATAAGTTGACTCCCTAATGGTCTCCATTTTGTTATTTATACCTGTGTGGTTCCCTCCCATGTGAAAATACTGTAACCAGTGGAATGCTGCAGAAATGACTTCTCTAAGGAGAAGTCATAAAACACATTATGGCTACTGCCTTGGTTCCTTGGATCATTTATTCTGATGGAAGCCAGCCACCATGTCTTGAAGACACTCAAGCAGGTCTCTATAGAGGCCCACGAGACAGGAACTGAGGCCTCACCAACAGCCAGCACCCCAGAAGTAGATCCTCCAGCCCCTGTCAAGCCTTCCAAAGACGGCAATCCTAGCTTCCTAAGAAGCTCTTGAATTCCTGATCCCAAAATACTGTGTGAGATAATAAATATGTATTTTGTTTAAGCTGCTAAGTCTTGGGGTAATTTGTTATGCAGCAAAAGATAACTAACACATATAATGTTTATCCCCTTTGATAGCAGTTCATGATCAAACAAAATTTGAAATCATCTAAATTTAAAACCAGTAAATCCCAACAGTCACTGGAGTACAAATCATCTCTACTTGTTTTGCTTGCATAACTAAAAGCATTTTTGACTCAAGAGCCAAGAAAATCATACTAACACGTAAATCCTCAGATATGTGTTACTGCCTCACTGCCTCACAGAACACAGTAATGTACTAACCTGCTACTCCAGGTTAGAGGTTGCAATTTTGCTTAATGATTTTGGCTTGCAACTGATTTTCTTTAATCATAGTATATTATTTTACAATTGATTTCATCTGAAAATGTACTTCCTAGCATTGGAGTCCTGACAGGCACTTATCACACAGCTAAAATTCCCCATGAGTTGGTAACACTGCAGCAAGCCCTCTGCCCTCAAGGCCATTTCTTCAGATTTGGCCTAGATAATAAATTGCTTTGTTTTCCTCAGAAGACCTCAAGGTGTGCTCAAAGCCCAGTGTGTTTGGGCTTCCACCCTAATTATTGAGCACACAATTCATTTCCCACTTTTGTCAAGTTGCCCGAGAGGTTACAACTAATTTCTATTTATCATGTTCTGTACATTTTTTTTATCCTAATTTGACCTTTTTCTGTAATTGGAACTTTGACTTAATTTTGCATCTTTGTTCCCCCTTAAAAATCACTGTACTGAGAGGGAAAGAAATTGAGGTTTCTTTAAAGCATTTTTTAATGCATGAAGATTATTAACCCTTTTAAATTTTCTATCCTGTTTGTAAAGGTGATCAGTTTACTTCATAGGAGGCAGATTTTCTCAACTTTTAGAATGATGTGGTCTAGGATGCAATTCTCATGTGTGATTGTAGACATAAAAAAGTCACCAATCACTATGACCTCTGAATAGAAAACATCCTCATAATGGCAACTCCAATTTGGTACCTGTCCTGAAACTTTAATGTAAGAACAGACTCTCTCTCTCCTGGGTAGTGAGAAGTACTATCTGGCAAAACTTGGGGATGAAAATATGTTTTGGGATCTTCCTGTTTATGCCCCTTTCCAGCCTTCTGTTGTCTCTTCCTCCTCCCTCCTCAGGGTCTCCCTCTTCTCATAGCACCCACAGAGGCCCTACCCAGGCCTCATGTGCACCCCTAACCTATGCTTTCCCATGTCATTTTCAAATCCATTCTTCTTGCCTTAAAGCTGTGGTTTGTAAATGCTCTTTATAATGAGATCCTATGAAGTTTTACGCTCTCCTCCAATAAGCAAGTAGATAAAAACAGTATTGTTTTATTATACATTTATTTTCAGTTTCAAATATGTTAGGTTTACTTATTATAAATTCAACCAAGAATTTATTGAGGATGTTGCCTAAACACAGGTACAACAACAAAACTTACTGATGACATTCAGAGTCTTAAGCCAACCTTGTCATATATTTTTTCTCATTTTGTAAAATATGTTTTTCATATAAAATTAAAAAATCCTGATTCCAATAAATAAGTTGCTGCAAATGGTAACAAGTTCATATTAAGTCACTTTGAAATATTAAAATATGCTTCAAACAAATATGTCTATAATTTTGAAAATGGAATACAAAATTTATTTTTATTTATTTATTTTTTAAATTTATTTATTATTATTATTCTTTAAGTTGTAGGGTACATGTGCATAACATGCAGGTTTGTTACATATGTATACTTGTGCCATGTTGGTGTGCTGCACCCATCAACTCGTCATTTACATCAGGTATAACTCCCAATGCAATCCCTCCCCCCTCCCCCCTCCCCATGATAGGCCCCTGTGTGTGATGTTCCCCTTCCTGAGTCCAAGTGATCTCATTGTTCAGTTCCCACCTATGAGTGAGAACATGCGGTGTTTGGTTTTCTGTTCTTGTGATAGTTTGCTAAGAATGATGGTTTCCAGCTGCATCCATGTCCCTACAAAGGACACAAACTCATCCTTTTTGATGGCTGCATAGTATTCCATGGTGTATATGTGCCACATTTTCTTAATCCAATCTGTCACTGATGGACATTTGGGTTGTGGAATACAAAATTTAATTTCAAAATTTAATTTCATTATTTTAAATATCTATCCAATTATTTTAATTATTGAATTTTAATACACATTCCTTTTGGAGGGGTAAAAATGCTTTTTAAACACATTCAGTAACATGAGATTCAGCAATTCACTTAAAATTTTTTCTCAGTCCTCATCTTGATTTTGAGATTTACTCAAAATTTCAAAATCAAATTCAATTTTTTCTACCTGACTTGCAACAAAATGTTTTATATTTTCTGAGGTCCAGATCAAGCTCATTTAGCCCAGCAAGGCATCCAAGTTTGGGCAGCAATGTTGACTTGGAGGTGCAGTTGGATAATCTCTTTACACTTCAGGATTTACTGACCCCATCCAACATTATCTCCACCTATGAAAGTGGCGCCAAGCACAGGGATCAGCCTCAAAGGAACTACTGTCATTTTGCTCTCACTGTTGTGTCCTTTTACCAGTGATAAGCTCCAGGCCAGGGAATAGTCAATGAGGTGGAGGGAACCCAGCTTATATGCACTCTGGGATTCAGTCCTTTCCTCCTCTCCACAACTTTGTTACCTTCATCCTCTGCTCTGGCACCTCCACTCTTCTTACTCAGGTCTATTAAGTCTTGGGCATATGAGGCTTCATCTCAAGGAATTTTACCCCATTATTGTACATAGTGTATCATCCAGAGAAAATTACAAGAAAAGGAGCACCTGTATGCATGCACGAGGCCACAGTTCCTCACTCTCTATTCATAATTTATAGATAAAGATACAGGATGTGTATCTCAACAGAAATATTCTTTGGAACACCTCACCTTAGGGCTGCCTATGAACACCTGCAGGTGTGATAACATTTGGACATCATCATTCCCTTTATTTCAGAGAATTCACAAAGATCTAATTGGAAAGGCACTCTTACAAAAATTACATTTGTGTTATCATTCAACACTTTTGATAAGTATCGGCATCAAAGTTAGTGTTCACCTCTCTCGAACATATTTCAGCATTTTTTAAATTGCATATTACTCCTTTATTATATTGATCTGGAAGAAAGGTTTAATACATTAATTCTCAAAATAAGTACTAGGCCCATGTAACAGGGCCAAACACCTAGAACATGATTCAGAAATCGTACAGCGAAAGACACACTTGGACATGATCAAGAGGCATTTCACTGCCACAAAACAAGGTTGGAAAGGGAATCTAAAGTTCATAGCAGAATGTACTCCAACCCCTAGGAGGTCAAGAAGCTTATCCCATATTAGTGTGAGGAATGGCTCATTTTCTCATGACCACATGTGGGACTCTTTCAACCAACACTAAAAGCCTGAAAAGGGGTCATTTTGTGTGTGTGTGTGTGTATATATATGTGTGTGTGTGTATATATATATAAAAATATGTACCTGTATAAATATATATAATACTTATATACTATAAGCATATATGTTATATAAGTATATATACTATATATACTTTTATAATATACTTATATAGGTATATATAGTTATAAAAATAAATGCTATGTATAAACTTAAATCAGGATTAATCTCAACCTTCTGAAGACCTCTGGAGCCAGCTTCTCTGGGGTCAGGGAGAAAATGGTTTTCATATCATCATGCAGGTTACATCTATCTCCATGGGGATGACTAGATCTTCTCTTTGATTTGACTACAAGGAGTACAGGACTGGCTCTGGAGAGCAAATAGGCTCTCTTGCTTCTCCTCACTGGTCATGCCTTAACATGATTCCTTCCTGTTTCCTACTCAAGCAGCTCCTTAGTAAACAAAGCACTAGCAAAAACCTGAGTTATTACTTCTCAGTTCTCTTGGGTCAGGGGAGATTTCTCATGGCTTGGACTGAGAACTCATGCCCCAGAGGTGCTATTCTGACTACATTGTACGAAGGGAGTGGGTGCAGATTCTTACAAGAGGGTAGCTGATCTTCAGTGAAATCTGCATACCTGTAGTTCTTATTGGCATTGCTATGGAAGAGAAGGTCAGGCTCCATGGGAGGGGGTGGGACATCACAGCCTCCAGAACTTTTCCTGGGCCTCACCATGCTTGGCAGCAGTTTCTACTTTATCGAGGTTAGTCAGTTTCCCCATAGTGCTGAGGCACCAAGTCCTTGCTACCAAGGAGCAGCAGATGTCAGACTCATAGCCAGCGTCTTGCAACGCCTGCCTGCTGCACTTCACTCTTTATGGCCCACGTGGTTCCCCAGGTTCCAGACACTCTGGCCATGCTGGATCTGCACCAGTGTGTAGGTAGCCATGGCTGCAAGCTGGGGACGCGGTGCCGACTGGGAGCAATGTTTTAATGAAATTCTCTACTCCTGTCATATTTTGTGCCTTTTCTTCTTCCCCATCAGTCTGAGTACACTGACATATAGGAACCAAATTATTTGATGGCAAGTTGAAAATGGATATAAACATTTAGCAATATATCCCCCTCCCAAATTTCCAGTATTTCTGACCTAAATCTTCTTGACGTTTATCTTAAAAAACACACCCTCAAAAAATACTCAGATTGCTTAAAAAATAGTCAAGATGGCCATGGGTCAGTCCCTTTTGTGTTCAATCAAATTAAATTTAAAATGATTACAAACTCATTGATCAAATGTTGGATGAAGGCTGTTGCATGCTCCCTGTTCTCATCAGGCAAAGGTATCGATGGCATTTTGTTGCTGCATGACTCTGCACCAGAGTAACCTGCCCTTCTGTTTATTCACATCTAGTTAGTGACTCCTTTGAATGATACCACAGTGTATTTTATTCTTAAAAGTGTTAAATCTATATGTGTATTTTAATCTTTGGATCTCAACTTTGCTTGCATACATTTTTTATATAAAGCCCTGTAATTTTTATGCTGAAAGAAACCAAGATCCTTATTTTTATACTCACTATGTTTGCTTTAAATATGGCATTGTAAATTGGAAAGGGCTACAGAAAAGATGGAAAAATATCACTGCATAAAACACAGGAGCACTTGGCCACTTTTGCCTTATAAAGCTGAAGCCAAATGCCTAATAATTATTCTTGTGCTCTACTGTCTCCGAGAGACTCATCCCATGAATTTTCACAAGATTTTTGTTTCATACTCTCACCAGTGGGACCCCCTTTGGCTGAAAAACAAGTTGCTATTTATAGAGCATAGTGTGTCCATTTTTCTTGTGCCTGCTCGATCCCTCCATTCTATCTGCACAATTCTTTTGGCTTTTTTCTTTCTTTAACCCTTGATCCATTTCCTGTTTTGAGTGATCCTATCACCTTTACTTGAAATACTATGGAAAATGTATGAATACAAATGATAGAACAAACACTTAACACATTTACAAAGATTGAAACTCTGACATTAGCATGCTTAAATGTGTTCTGCGTTCACTTACTGAATCATTTCATGTTCTGGGCGCAGAGACTGCTATTCATGGACCTTTGTAGCACATAATTGAACATGATGAGTTTGAGCTTCTGTTTGGAACTCAGGTGTACAATTTTATATGTGGAGAAATGCTTACTCCTGCAAAAAGCTATCCGAGCAGAATTTAAACCTTTCTTATCTATGACCTTCCTCCAAGTTCAATGGATTCAGAGGTACAGTGGAAAACTATTGGAAGTCAGCACAAAGCCTAGTTGAAGTGGTAATATGGCTTAAGTTGGTTGTCTCCAATGTGTTAAAAATTTGGGCTGTGACACATTTGAATATGTTAGTTGTTAAAATGCAGCTTTAAGATATTTTAAAAACAGAATTTGAATCAAACATACACTTGCTTTTGAATATTCTGAATGCAGTTTGATAACCATCGCTTTAGTGCAACTCAGCTCCCATTAGTTCAAATTCAATATTGATATGCGAAAGGTTGAAAACACATTAATTTTCTTATTTTAAAAAGAATGCTTCCTAACTTAAATACAGCTCAAATTGGTAGCACTGAAGGAAGTATAAATGATTCTCACCTCGAGATTATAGAAGGATTACCTTAAGAGCTGGCTAAAAATGTAGAGTCTTGAGCTCTATGTCAGTAAATTCAAAGTCAGTGAATCTGAGGTTGATCCCAAGATCAAGTATTTTTAAAAGTGATTTTTAAATCACTAGGGGTTCTGATATAAGTCATACGTGCATTATATTTTGCAAAACGGAACTGGAAGCTCCAGCTTTCTGAAAGAAAGCTGGTGATGGCCAATTTCTCCCAAGAGCTGTTTGAACTGTTTCAATGTTTTTCCTGCTAATGCCTCAGGTTCACTTCAGACTTCGCTGTGAAATAGGAAGTTTGAGTTACTATTGCAGAGTTCTTTCATTTGTTCTGCCAAGATTGCTGGCAGTGGCCTTTAAAAACGGCAGTTATTGTAAAATCCAGAGAAACCTGGTAAAGTTAATTAACTTTTATCACCACAATTTTTCCCAGCTGTCAATTAACAGTATTACCACAAGCAGAAATTCTTCCCACACAGTGGTAATTCTTTTAGCCAGAGTAATGGCACTATAAATTTAATGTGTTATTCTGTTCTACTAAGCAAACTTTACCAGCCACCTATGGTGTTGTCACAGAACAACACAGATGGAACACCCTTGGGAAGGTCTCTGTCAGTGTTGGTGTTGGGGTGCAATACTGAGGATGCCCCAGGAGCTTGTGCACTGGAGTACCAGCTATGCTGGGAGTCTTCAGCCATCTTTCGCCAGCTAACTAGACAATATCTGAGGGAGACAGCTGCTGGGATTCACCCTCTCTATTCCATTACCCATTGCCATTTTGAATGTCTTGCTCTCTTCATTTGAGTTTCCCTAGGAGCAAACCATGAAGCTTGAGTACACGTTGTTTAGTTGGGACATGCACCAGGAGAGTAAGAACAGGAGATAGGACAGAGAAGAAAATGGATGTATTATCAAGAAAGTCAGCGCTGCACGCAATCGGAGTTGCATTGGAAACTCTAGGAGACAGTGAGGTACAAGTCTTAGAGTGATCCTGCCCAAGGATTGAGTAAGCGGTACATATGCATCAACTTTCTGTACTCAGCAGTAATGGCTTCTTCTGGGACCTGTTATATCTTCCCTTTTATGCCAGTGGAGCAGGCTCACTGGTCAGGGAAAAACAAACAACGAAAAAGCAAAATATCCTCAGGCAGAGAAGCCAGTGTGTTTTCAGTAAGGAGCCTTGAAAATGCAGAGGTGGGTGTGGATGTGGCTTAACGGCAAGGGCTACACTACTGACCACACTGTTTACCTAGACTAAAAAATTGCTAGTCCTGGGGAGTTTCTTTTTCTCCCAGTTGATAAAGCTTCTCCTGGATGCACCTTTTTGCCTAGACATTGGCAACATTTTGTTGTTGTTTTCACTGTATTTACTCTATAAACCTGTAGCCCTGCATTGAAACCTGTGTTCCTATTCCTATACTGGGAGACTCTGAATTAATTTTTCCTCACATTTGAAGTAATAAAGTCCACTGTTACAACTTGAAGTTTGGCCATGACTTCAAGTCTGGATCACAGGAGTTTGAGTCATAGCCAGTCTTTTAGAGTTTTGCATTCAAATGTGGACCAGAGAGTATTATTTACTACTATGCTGTTTGTACACGTATTTCTTTTGGGGCCGTCTTAGGGAGGGATGATTACATGAAGACTGTGTTTGGGTATTACTGAGTAGCTAACCCAACGCCAACTTAATTTCATCTCAAGTATTGCCAAAAAAGTGTAGACTCAAATTATTATCTTCCCTAGAAACCTGTTCCTCCCCACACATCTTGGTCAATGGTGCCAATATTCACAAAGTCACCAGAATCAAAAAGTTGAAACCATCCTACTATTAAAGCTCTTCAATTTAAATTGGTTTTGTGTATTAGATCTCCAAATATATTTGGGATTTACCCTTTCATTTATATTTTTTCACCACCATGTTTCTTTGGGGAGTTAGCATCTTTCATGTAGTTGTTGCAATAGCCATTTCAGCTTTATGCCATCTCTACCTGCCCATTCCAAATTTTCCTTCATCTCAGTCCTAGTGATGTTTTTCTTGCAAAACTATAAAATTCTTTACATTGATGAAGTATAACAAAAATAACAAGTACTTATTTATTCATCATTTACTTTAAAATATATACTAATGGAGCTGCAGTCTCCCAATCTATCCTTGATCCCCCACTTGAAACTGTTTTCCTGAATTTTAAACTCTTGATTCCCGTGTGTGTGTTAAGAATTTCCACACATATCTTTATAATTTTTTACTACATATGCTTGTATCACTAAATAGTATACATTTTTGTTTTGTGTGTTTGCAAGTCTTATAGAATATATATTGTTCTAAGTATATTCTGTAGTTTGATTTTTTTCACTTAATATCTTTGGAGACTCTTTTATCTAGGTGAGTATATTTCTAGATCATGTATTTTCACAGCTTTAAAATGTTTCATTGTATGAATGTAACAAAATAATTAGATAATGTTTTGTTGATGGACATTTATTTCTCTTATTTTTATATTACAAATCATGTTGCAATAATAATCCTTGTTCCTGTCTCCTTTTTGGCTGTGCTTGAGACTCTCTCAGGGATGTTTACATGAAGCTGCAGTCGCTGGACTGAGGGGTAAGAATCATTAACTTAACGAGAATTATGAAATTGCTCTCCTAAGTGGTTTTCTACAGTTAAGTTCTATCAGAATAATATGAGAGTTTCCACTGATTCACGCCTTTACCAACACCAGCTGTTGTCAGGTAAAATTATATACAGTTTTAATTTTTATTCACATTGTTTACTAGTGATACGAAGAAACTTTTAATATGTCTTTCAGTTTGAACTTCTTTAAATTCCTTGCTCATATCTTTGAACACATTTTTAAAAACTGGTTAATTTTAATTTTATTAATCTTAAGATACATGAATAGGTAGAGACAGATATACCCACAGGCAAAACTGTAGCCTGTGCATATGTTACCCTACATGGAAAAAGTGATTAATTAAAGAACTTTGAGATAAGGATATTATCCTGAATTTTCCAAGTGGGCCCAAAGTAATGACCTGAGTCCTTGAAAACAGAAGACCTCTTAAGGTCAGAGACCGTAAGGCTGATTCTCTTGAACTGTGCGACCAGCAGAAGCAGGCGTGTGTGAACTGGGCACAGATTGAAGAATCTGCCCCGTTGAGGTGGGTGGGCCTGATTGTTGCCCCCCAGGGTCCTAAAACTTGGATGGACGTGGATAGTGAGAGACGAGGCCTGGACCAAGATGTGAGTCTTGTTGAAGACTCCCTCTCCACCCCACCCTTGGTCTCTCTCGAATACCCAATGGAATTCCAACTTGAAGGATTGCACCCTGCTGGGACTGAACATGCCTGCCAAAGATGTGTCTGACCTGCATTCCTGGCTCCCTCGTTCAGAGACTGCCCTTCTCAAGGGCTCTGTGTCTGTGCTAGGAAGGAAATAACCGTGAGAAGGAAATACGTGTGTATAAACTGCTGTCAATAAATGGAACCCAGACCTACTGGCTCAAAAAAAAAAAAAAAAAAAAAAAAAGAAAAAAAGTCAGAGAGATGAGATAGATGGAAGAAGAAGAGATTCAAAGCATGAGAGGAACTTAACCCATCGTTGTTGGCTCTGAAGATGAAGGTAGGAATGTGGATGACTTTCAGAAGCTGAAGGCAGTCCTCAGATGATAGCCAGCAAGGAAATGGTGATCTCAGTCCTACAATACAAGGAACTGAATTCTGTCAATGACCTTAATGAGAAAAGGAAGAGATCTCTGCTAGAGTTTCTGAAAAGGCATGCAGCCCTGACAACACCTAATTTTATTTCATTTTATTTAATTATATGTATTTATGGGGTATGACATGAAGTTTTGATCTATGCACACATTGTGGAATGATTAAATCAAGCTAATTAAAATATCCATCAGTTCACATACTTATCATTTTTGTGACGAGCCCATTTAAAATGTATTCTCTTAGCAATTTTCAAATCTTCAGCACATTATTATAAACTGTAGTCACTGTGCTGTACAGTGTATCTCCAGAACTAATTCCAGCTGTCTAACCAAAACTTTGTACGGGCTCACTTGTATCGCAACTTTTCCTAACTCCCCAACTTCCAGTTGCTGGTAACCACCATTTTACTCTCTACTCCTATGAGTTCAACTTTTTTAGAGTTCACATATAAGGGATCATGCAATATTTTCCTTTCTGTGCCTGGCTTATTTCACTTAGCATAATGTCCTCCAGGTACATCCATGTTATTGCAAATGACAGGATTTTCTTATTTTTAAAGGCTGGCTGAATAGTATTCCACTGTGTATGTATACGTACGTGTGTGTGTGTGTGAATAATATACGCATACTACATTTTCTTTATCCATTCATTACTTGATGACACTTAGGTTGACTCCATATCTTGGCTACTGTGAATAATACTGCAATAAACATGGCAGTGCATACTGAATTCATTTCCTTTGGGTATATACCTAGGAGTGGGATTACTTGAACATATGCTAAGTCTATTTTTAACTTTTTGAGAAACATCTGTAGTATTTTCTATAATTGCTGTAATAATTTACATTCCCACCAACAATGTACAAAGGTTTCCTTTTCTCCATATCCTTGCCAATACTTTTCTCTTTTTGATAAAAGCCATTCTAATAGAACACCTTGATTTTAGCCTAGCAAGACCTGTGTCATGTGTCTGACTACAGAACTGTAAGATAATTAATTTGTGTTCTTTAAGCTGACAAATTCGTGGTAATTTGTTATGACAGAGATAGAAAACTTTTCTATATGCATAAATAAGGTATCGTATTACTCCTTTGTTGTGTGTATACCTTGCAAACATTTTCTCTACATCTGTAGGTTGTCATTACACTTTTAAATTGTGTCTTTTAATGCACAGTTTTTAATACAGTGTGAGATTGGATTTATCTTCTCTTTTTTCCCTATTGTTTGTGCATTATAAAATGAATCCTCCCAATACACCAAAGTCATAAAGAGATTTCCTGCCTTCAACATTGAAACACATTTCATTCAACTGCAATTTTTTTTTTCATATGGTTTGTGGTATGAATACTATTTGTTTTCAGTGGATGATAATTTCCCCAGTGCCTTTTATTGACTAGCATATCCTTTCTTCACTAATCTTTGTCTTTGTCATAAATCAAGTTACCTTGTTTTGTGACTCAGTTTCTAGGTTCTCTGTTTGAATTCTTTGTCTCTTTGTCTATTCTTAAACCAGTATTATAGTCTCTTAATCATAGCACTTTTATAAAATGCTTGTTATTTTGTAGACTAAGAACCCCTACACTGTTCTTCAATTATGTTGACTATTCTGAGCCCTTTACTCTTCCTTACGAATTTTTAAATAAATTTTCAAGTTTCTCAATAAAGCTGTTGGTATTTTGATTGGATTGCATTGAATATAGATTAATTTTGAGAGAACTGACTTTTTATAATATTAAGTTGGAGTGTTCCCATCCATGAACTTGGTTTACCTCTCAATTATTAATGTTCTCTTTTATGATTTTGAATACAGTATTATACTTTTATATATTTAGGAACATTTTGTATGATACCTTTAAAAAAGTGTTTTCTAAGTATTAATTCCCAATATCTAGAGATGCATTTTTTAATAAAGGTTTTGTACTTAGCAATATTCCTTAAACCCTTCTATTAACTCTATTGGTTTTGTTTCTTATGTTGACAATTGTAATAGTCATAACATTTTTTAATAATGAGTATTTTGTTTATTTACAATACTTATATTTTAAAATTCCCTTTTCTCATTTAGTGAACTCCTCTTAGAAACTCTTACATAATACTAAAAGGAACACTCATAGTGAGTGTCTTAATTTTGTTGCAGATTTCAAAGAAAATATTCCTATCATTTATTTTTAAGAATGCAATTTGCTCAATCAGGTTTTAACAGGTTTTTTTTCTATTTATTTTGGAATAAATTAATTTGGAACTATTTATTTTTAATGAATAGATATGGGTTTATTAAATGATTTTTCTTCCTCCGTTGAAAATTACAATTATTTCCTTTTATTATACCAAATTACATTAATAGATTTTTCTAATGAAAATATTTTTGCTTTCCTAGCATAGACCCAACTTTTCCTAATGGTGTTTATATATATGTGCATATGTGTCTATGTATTAAGAAGCTGGATTTACTTGCTTATATTCTATTTGGATTTTTTGTACCTACAGCCAACAGTGATGCTTTTTGGAAGCTTTCTTTTTTCATGTACTATCATCTATAAATTTAGATATCAAGATTATGTCACCCTTAAAAATAAAATATATAAAAAGAAAAAATAAAAGGGGGAAAAATGGAAGGAAAGAAGAGAGGACGGAAAGAAGAAAGGAGGGAGAGAACAAAGGAGGGAGGGAAAGGAAGAGTATGTGATTTCTTGAATAGTAAAAAAAATCATTGATTTTTGAATATGTGTTAGTATTTGCTTATGAAACAATCTGAAAACTAGTTTTTATATGTTTTTGTTTTGTTTTGGGGGTTGAGTTTTTTAACTATTAAATTTCTTTATTGAAAGATTATAAAACTGTCATGTTTCTAGTTAGTTTTGATGTTATCTTTTGCCTAAAAATGTTTCACTATACGATTTTTCACAGCATTGACTTTGAGTTGTGGACTATAATTTATTTTTTTCAAATCTCAAAGCTCAGTTATATATTTCTTTTACTCCTAACATGTTTTAGTTGTAACATTTCTGTTTCATTTTTTATCACGCTTGCCAATTTTGTCTACCCTATTAGTCTTTACATTATACCAGGTTGTGTTTATTCTTCCCATTGATCTTTCCAAAACTAAATCTGATCTACTCCTTTCAGCTTAAAACTGAAAAACACGCCCTAAATCTAGGAATTTAAAACATATATATCAGGATATAAAGGACTGTTCCTTTGTAGGCTTTCCCAAGGCTCATCTTCCACCACTTCTCCATAAATCTCATCTGTGGCCCATTGAGGCTTCATTACTTGCAGTCTCTGAAGGTAACACATTCTCCTCTTAGGCTTCTTCATCTTTTTTTTTCGTCAAAGTTTGTTTTGTTTTATTGCCATACATAAATGAAACTTGTACACACATATATACACACATATATCTTACATTATAGATACGCCATATAAATATACATAGCATATACATATTGGTCTGTATACTGTATGCCTGTGTTCACATGTATATATGTGTGTATGTAATTTCCACATGCGTGCAACTACCTTAAGCGCCTCCCCCAAGGCGTAGGTGAAGAGAGGATCAAAATGGGGAATATTGGTCTCTTGCACAATGTGTTCGATATGTTTGATTCTCATTTTTACCTTTCCTGAAAATCTAGAAGTAAAAACTTGAATGTTTTTCAGATGAATTACTGCCCTTGTTCACTCTATCCTCCTACATACTGTGGACAGACAAGTGTTCCTGGTGCCCAGTGCTCTTCCTTCTATCCATAGTAGCCTTTCTTCCATTATATTCTATCATCTTTTTTCTTCCTATTATGCTCCTCCCATTCATTTATATCCTTTCATTTACATATTGTCCCAGTTCATACTCTTTATTATTTTGTTTAGCTCACTAAATTATAATTGTTTATCTGTTTTCTCTCTTCATGACTCAAAACTTCTAAATGGGAAAGAGTTACAACTTGTAATTTTAACTGGACCACAATAACTTCTTAATTGACATTTAAAGCCACACATGTGTGTCATTTATTTATTTAGAAAACATCTATTGAGTGTATTTGTATTTTAAGATACTTCAGGAAAAAAAGGAAGGAAGAAAGGAAAGAAAGAAGGAAGGAGGAAATTAAAAAGGAAGGTGGAGAAAGAAAAAGAAAAATGAAACGAAAGAAAAATGAAGCATAAATGGTAGAGTATTAATAATTATTAAATATGAAGAATACCTATATGACACTTTATTACACTATTATCCCAAGTTTGTTGAAATTAAAATAAGCATTCAATGGAGAGATTTCTAGAATAGGCTTATCTTTAGAGTTGTCACAAAGCGCCATTTTTAAAGAACATTTGGCCAGGCATGGTGGTTCAAGCCTGTAATCCTAGCACTTTGGGAGGCTGAGGCGAGTGGATTGTCTGAGCTCAGGAGTTCGAGACCAGTCTGGGCAACCATGTCTCTACTAAAATACAGAAGAAATTAGCCATGGTATGCACCTATAGTCCCAGCTACTCAGGAGGCTGAAGCAGGAGAATTGCTTGAACCCATGAGGCAGAGGTTGCAGTGAGCCGAGATTGCTCCACTGCACTCCAGCCTGGGCTACAGAGCAAGACTCCATCAAAAAAACAAAAAACACTTGAAGGATTTTTAATTTCTTAAATATTTCTTAACTTTCATAAATGCTCAACTTTTCCATGGAAATAGACCCAAGTTTGCTAAATATTTGAAGGTATTTGTCATTGGATTATACATTTATATAAAATGAAAATGAGTTCTACACATAGAATAAACTTTATGTTCTAAAACAGTCCTAATATTCCTCCTGTGGACTCATTCTGCCAGTTGCCAACTTTCACTTACTTCTGGCTTCCATTCCTGATTTTGGATAATTCAGCCTTCTTTGTTTTTCCAGACTCTCTTTACTCTCCCTGGAGATGGTGCATCAGGGCAGGAGGTTTGTGAAGTTCCACAGAACCGTTAGAGATGTTCAATGTCCTCAGATCATCAATGGCTGTTGCCACAGGTGACGTGTCTCTTCCATTTCCTGGACTGGTGACTGCTGAGGCATGACTGGTCCTGCCTTTCTTTCTGAGTTGTTTTTCAGGTATCCACAGATAATGTCTCAGGGTCCACCCTTCTGCCTCTGCTCTAAGTCTGCACACTGTGGCTTCTTCATTGCATACTCAGGCCACTGCCACACATCTGTGAGTTCTCCCCTCCCTTCCCCTCCCCTCCCCCCTGAGGCACAGAGGGATTTCTGAAATCTCCAAATGCCTCCTTGAAGACCGTGAGAAAACAGATCTTCTTCAGACTTACCCTGTGCAAATGCTATTTTCCCAATGTATGTTTGATAAAACACAATGGAGAACATGGGACTTCTTTTAGTGAAGTCCCTCCCCTTAAAGGCTGCATCTATGAAATGAATCTATTCATCTATCTTCTGATATTTTCAACTTCTCCAATGATTATATACACATATATAGAGATAATTTCCTTTCTCTACTTCCCACCTTAACCATCTGTGATCTCCCCTAAGAAGGGAAGCCAGACAGGTGTTTTCAACCTCTTTATTTTCCTGGAATGATTTCTCATTCTAGAAATTATTGTACTGCCCTAGAAATCTTTCCGTGTGTTCCCAGGTGAGGAGGCTGTACCTTACCCTGGACCCTTTCTGCAGCAGGCAGACCATGGAATTGTCATGCTCCGACTTCCTACCAGATCTAGCTATTGTTATGTAAGCGGAAACTTTAAAATTTATAAATTCCTTTTTTATTTCCATCAAGTAAACCCTTTAAAGGTGAAGTATATACATTCTTTTACACAGCTGTTGAAAACTTAGGTAGTGAAGAAGGTTGAGGCCTTCTGACTTCTCTGGGGCCAGCAGCCGCCCAACCTGGGACCCAGGGCCGCGGGCTCAGCTGACGACCCTGGGCTCCGTGTCCAATCAGCAGTTAGCAGACGGCTGCGCCAAGGCGGCAGAGGAGGCGCCTAAAGAGGCGCTGGAGGACACAGCCCCGGCCGCGGACAAGCCTCAGCTGCTGCAAGGTGCTGGCATCTGTAAGTGGTTCAACGTGCCGGCATTTGTAAGTGGTTCAACGTGCCGGCATTTTTAAGTGGTTCAACGTGCCGGCATTTGTAAGTGGTTCAACGTGCCCTTGGGCTTCGTCGACCGCCCTCGCCGGGGTCGCGCTCGATCCCCCAGTGGATCGAGCACCACAGTAAGCTGCACACGGAGGGCTTCCTGGAGCCTGAAGGAGGGCGAGGCAGTGGAGGAGTCAGCCAAGGGTGTGGAATCTAACCGTGCGGTCACCGGACCTGGTGGGGTGTTCTGTATTGGGAGTGAGAGGCAGCCAAAGGGGAAGAACATGCAGAAACGCACATCAAAAGGAGACAGGTACTACAACTGTGGAGGTCTAGACCATCATGCTAAGGAATGCAAGCTGCCACCCCAGTCCAAGAAGTGCCACTTCTGCCAGAGTGTCAGCCGTATGGTAGCCTCACGGCTACCATAAGGCCCAGCAGGCCCCTCGCGCACAGGTCAAGCCAACCTGCTCTCCACGGGAAGAAGAAATCCACAGCCCTGCCCTGCCCCCGGGATTCCAAGAATTGAGCCACAACGGGTGGAGCTTCGTGTTTCCCAAGAGCAGGAAATTTCAAGGAGCAGGCAAAGTGGGGAAAGTGGGAATAGGGTACATTGGGGCCAGCTGGCCCCAATGTGTCTCAGGCTGGGGTTCACACCATCGCCCCTTCTTCCCTCTAGGTGGGGGGAAAGGGTGAGGCAAAGGAACTGCAACCATGCTCTGTCCAAATGCAAGTGAGGGTTCTGGGGCGGTGGCGCGGGGGTGGCCGTGGGAATTTCCAGCTGTTGAAAGTGGCCTAGGTACGGAAGTTGTTTTCCTTTGTTACCGGAAAGAGGCCTCGATCCAGACCCTAGGAGAGGGTTCTTGGATATGGCGCAAGAAAGAATTCAGGGTGAGTCCGGGAAGGCACGTTTATTAAGAAAGTAAGGGAATAACGAATGGCTGCTCCATAGGCAGAGCAGCCCCCGAGGGCTGCTGGTTGCCTGTTTTTATGGCCATTTCTTGATTGTATGCTAAATAAGTGGTAGATTATTCATGTCTCCCCTTTTTAGACCATACAGAGTAACTTCCTGACGTTCGCATGGCATTTGTAAACTGTCATGTCGCTGGTGGGAGTGTAGCAGTGAGGACAACCAGAGGTCACTCTCATCCCTGTCTTGGTTTTTGTGGGATATGGCCGGCTTCTTAATGCAATCTGTTTTATCAGCAAGGTCTTTATGAGTTGTATGTTGTATCTCATCCTGTGACTAAGAATGCCTTAATCCCTTGGGAATGCGCCTAGCAGGTCTCAGCCTCCTTTTACCCAGCCCCTATTCAAGATGGAGCTACTCTGGTTCAAATGCCTCTGACACTTTGAAGGAAGAATATTTAGTAATAATTTCCATTCCAGAGTGAAGTGATTAAGTATAAGACTGGATTCATGGAGCCAGGCCACTACATTCTGTGGGAGGGAATCTCTCAGGAATAAGGTGGTGTTTTTGTTTTGTTTTCACATCTTGTATCCTTTTACCCACTTTTGGGATAGGGTGCTGGGGACTGTCCCAAACAATGGGTAGAGATGAAGGCAAAAACTGTGTTTGGGAGAATAGCTGCAAACCTGCTGCTCCTATGCTCACCCCCACCGCATTCTGGGCCAATGTGATTTTATTTACTTGCTCCCTTGGATACAGCACCTCGGGTCTCACTTTCTCCAGGATGCCAACTGCATTAGCTGTGTGTGACTGATGTTATCTCGTGCATTTTAACATTTTTTTCCTTACTCTAAATATTCTGGTTTTGTATTTTTGTATATTTTAATCTAAGTCCCTCATTTCCTGCACTGTGTTCTCAGGTACATGAGAAATCTCAGGTATAAGCCGGCAGCAACTCCAGGTTTGCACAGCAGAAATACTTTTTGTCGTCGTTTTTGCCACCAGGGAGAGCAACTATTTGGAGTTCCCAGACTATTGAACTACCTCATTTTTGCTAAAGAGAGCTGGCTTTTCTGCTGTAGTATCCTCTTGAAACCCCCTCTGCCTTGACAATTTTTTATGGGAGATAGATTTTAACTGGGTTACCCCATGACTTGATCGCCAACTACTGGAAGATTGGAAATTAGTCTAAACAGGAAATGGTGGTGCAGAGACACTAGGAGAGGTTGGGCCAGGTGAAAGGTCCAGAGAGGAAGCCAAGATTAGGTGAGGCTTGTCTAATCCTAGGGCACAGGATATGCTTTACATCCCAGATCCATTCTTCACCAGATTAGGCCTACCATGCTCCACAGGGTATGTGTGTTCAGAAAAAAATGTGAGTTGGTAAGGATAAGTTTTAAGACCAATACCTCTGTTATCCTGTGCTGTCGAGGGTTGGGTATATGAAACAAGGTCTAAAATCCTTAACCGTTCAGAATTTTGGGGTTCCAGGGAGACCCATAAGCGAGGGCTTCTTTTTTTTTTTTTTTTTTTTTTTTTTTTGAGACGGTGTCTTGCTCTGTCACCCACACTGGAGTGCAGTGGCACGATCTCAATTCACTGCAAGCTCCGCCTCCCAGGGAGCTGGGACTACAGGCCCCTGCCACCACACCTGGCTAATTTTTCGTATTTTTTTTTTTTAGTAGAAACGGGGTTTCTCCGTGTTAGCCAGGATGGTCTCAATCTCCTGACGTGAGGGCTTCTTTGTGGTGCCTGGAGCCCATGTCCTGCTCACTACACTAGGGATTAATAGTATCATGGTAGCTAAAGGAGAAAAAGGTGTTTCATTTACATGCTCTGAGATCATCACAAACCTGCCTCACTGTGTTGAAATGGGACAAATGAAATAGAATGCATTGGGTGATGTGTGTCTGATCTTGGGTTCTTATCTTCCCTAAATGCTGCCCTCCCTGCCCCCAGTTATTGTATTTGTCTGGGCTTTGTAGGACTTCACGGAGTTGGTGATCGCTAGGGGCCTACTTTATGTAAACATAATGTATTGGTCTTTTTCCATGTTCTTTTGGGGTTTTGTTTACTTCTTGTTTACTTATAACTTCTTTTTGTATTGAGACCATCTTTGACAGAAGGTTCTGCATCAGGCCAAAAGATCTGAAACATTAGTTTGGGGGGCCCTCTTCTTAAAGTGGAGATCTTGAACCATCTTTCTTTTGTGTTCCCCTTCCCCTATTACCTATTAGACCACATCTTCTGTCCTAAAAACTTGTCTCCTACCCTGCCCTGTTTTCCGTTCACCCCCAAAAGAAAATCTACACACCCAGACACATACACATTTAATGCTTGTAGTGTCTTCACAACTCTTAAATGATTTATGCAAACATCCTGAAGAAGCTAGGAACCCTCCATCCCTTGTTCCCAACTTCCTGAGTCAAGACCATTTCTTGATGTATCCATGCCAAATGCTTGAGACACTGCTGCACTTTGGATGGATCAAACCTAGTTAATCTTTAATCCTAAAGTAGAGAGAAGCAACTGAGGGCCTTCCATGTGGAAAGTGTGGTCAGGAGGCCACGAAAGGGAATATGAATGTATATCCAAGGCACTCAGGAACTGTTATGCAGGTGCAAGAAACTTTTGTCAAAGTGGCCCCAAGATTGTTTAATAGGAGACGAATGAATGTAACTCCATGTTTGCTGCTAGAAACCAAAGCTTTGCATGAAATCTTGTGTTTATTGGGAGGGAGGGTAGGAAAGCCTGAGTTTGTCTGTTCTTTTCCTGATCCCTTCCCCTCATTCCTGAACTGCAGGAGACTGAGCCCCTTTGGATTTTGGTGACCCCATCACTGGGGTGTATTTATTTGATGGTTGAATTTGCCGTACTGGGTATTTCCTTTCCCATTTTCTAATCATTTTGTAACACATGCTGACTCTTCCCTTCTCTTCTCCTTTCCCTGGGAAAATACAGTGAATAAATAAAGACTTATTGGCAACGAAAAAAGAGAAGGTTGTTAACAAACCTTGTGTTTCTTCAAAAATTATAGTTAGATTACCCTTGCCATATTCTCCAGAATCTAAGAATGACCTATATTTGGTTGACAAAATGTGAGCAGAAGGAACCTGTGACCTGTCTTATAGAAGTTTTAAGGTAAAATGCACAATAAACCATGTCCCTTTTTTCTGCCTTGATAATTATGGAAGGACACTTCAAGAAAAAGTGTCCCTCAACTTGTGTTCCTAAGTGACTATGGTAAAAAAGCCCCGTGGCCAACACATAGGGCTTGTACCATGTGCAACAAACAAACATTTGTTGTATTAAGCCACAGAGCTCTGGGGGTTACTTGTTACAGCCCTATAATCTAGAGCATCCAGACTGACGCACAGACTGATATATATTAACATGGGAAAATAGTCATTACATGTGTTTGTGTAATCAAAGCTAGCATGATCACCATTATGTTGAGACCTCAAGTCAGCTAAGTAACATACTCAAAGCTGATAAAACACAATTTGCTCTTTCACCTATTAATCCTGAGTATGTCACTCAATTATTAATTGGGATTAATAGGTTAAAGAGTAAATTCTTCCTTTAAGACATTTTGAGAAGCCAGAAATTTGAGGAGAAGGAATTATATATATATTTTTTTGAGACAGAGTCTCGCTCTGTTGCCCAGGCTAGAGTGCAGTGGCACAATCTCAGCACACTGCAACCTCTGCCTCCTGAGTTCAAGCGATTCTCCTGCCTCAGCCACCTGAGTAGCTGAGATTTCAGGCGTGTGCCACCATGCCTGGCTAATTTTTGTATTTTTAGTAGAGACGGGGTTTCACCATGTTGGTCGGGCTGGTCTCAAACTCCTGACCTTGTGATCTGCCCGCCTCAGCCTCCCAAAGTGCTGAGATTACAGGTGTGAGCCACCGTACCTGGCCAGGAATTATATTTTTGGCTGTTTTCAACTTTTTGGATAGGCTTCCAGTTTTTGTTTTTTGTTTTTTTTTTTTTTTTTTTTTTTTTTTTTTGAGACGGAGTCTCGCTGTGTCACCCAGGCTGGAGTGCAGTGGCGCGATCTCGGCTCACTGCAAGCTCCGCCTCCCGGGTTCACGCCGTTCTCCTGCCTCAGCCTCCGAGTAGCTGGGACTACAGGCGCCCGCCACCACGCCCGGCTAGTTTTTTGTATTTTTAGTAGAGACGGGGTTTCACCATGTTAGCCAGGATGGTCTGGATCTCCTGACCTCGTGATCCACCCGCCTCGGCCTCCCAAAGTGCTGGGATTACAGGCTTGAGCCACCGCGCCCGGCTTCCAGTATTTGGGAAAATTCACCTGTTAGAAGTTGTCTTTTCAAAGTAGAAATCAAAATTGAGTTCCTAGTCTCACTTGGAGCTAGGGTGTAGGCATTTGACTTACATATACCCCTAGTTCCACTGATTTGAAAGCAGGAAATGACATTGTTTTGAGTAGAATTATGTTTTGCCTATGGGAAGCCTGTGGATTTGGGGAATGGTAGTTGTTTTCAAAGTCAGGTTTTTGTCATAGAGTGGTACAGCAGTCAGAATTCTCTATCTCTCTGACTATCCATGTTTAATTAGCTTTCTAGCTCTCTAGAGAGATGTGCCAAGGAATTTTATTATACAGTGGTGTGAATTGATACAGTTGAAACTAGTTTGATATCTGTAGGGTGGGCAATCAGAAAGGGAAGATTATGAGTAGGAGGAATTCCATGGGCATGGGCCAAAGTTGTCAACAGAAAGAATTTCTTTGCACTTTTTCAGAAACACTCTGCCTTGCTTTTTAGGTCTTCTAAGTGGTTGTCATGCCTACATAGATTATCCAGGCTTATCTCCCTTATTTAAAGTTAACTGATTAGGGACTTTAATGACATCTCCAAAATCACTTCACAGCAACACTAGATTAGTATTTAATTAAATAAATGGGGACTATCACCTAATTACAGTAACACATTTTTTAAAAATTACAAAGCATTCATCAGTGGTTTCAGAAAAGCTGAATTTTTTTCTTCCAGTAATTGATATAGCGGTGCTATTAATTTTATTTGTTTGTTTGTTAAATGCAGCCTGTTCTACTGAATGGTTTGTGTTTTTTATTTCTGGAATTTCAACCTTATCTGTTCCCCCCAGATAACTGCTATTCTGGTAACTATTAAGATCTTTTTATAAATAAATCCCTTACTGGTTAACCTAGACAGAGTACATTTTATTTACTTTAACTTGAGCACCTGACCATACTAAACTTAGCCTTCTTAGAGAGAAAAATCACCTTTTTCTATTAAGATAAAGGACTTTGGTCAAAATGACATTACACAGACTTCTGCTTCCTGTTTATGAAGCCAGCTTTTTCTATAGGCCATGTTCTTTTGTTTTTAGGTTAGTAAGTTCTAGAAGTCATGCCCTCTCTATGGAAAGAATTTCCCTCTGCTGCTTCTTCAGTTTTCTCTTGAATATCTTTGTAACAGAAACATTTAGTGAATTCATTGAAGATTTTCAAGACCTTCATTCTATGGAAATGTCAATACCGTCTTCTTTTTGCATGCTTGCAGCAGAGACTGCAACCATGGACGGCGTGGAAAATGGAAGAGGAGGAAGAAGAAAGACGTAAATGAATAGAAAAGATGGAGGTAAACTAAGGAATAAAGCTCTATTTTAATTGAGGAAAGACTGAACAATGGATTACAACCTTTTTCTCTCATAACATATTTGTACCATATATTCTCTTGTCTAGGTTATTATTAAATACTGCTTTATGAGCTATTGTATGACAGTCATACCCAAATGCTTTTACCCTAACCTTAAGTTAATAGTGCTTTATATATCTATATGTCTGCATATGTTCATACAATTATTTGTTGGTTAAAACATTTCTGTATCATTACTTACAACGAAATGATTAAAAGCACAGCTTATGGAGAAAAACTGCCTAGTTTTGCTTGGTTATTGTTAGATTTAATTTAATTTTTAAAATTGTGTTAAAATGTACAAGACATAAAATTTACCATTTTAACCATTCTTAAGTGTACATGTCTGTGTCATTAAGTTTCACATTGTTGGGTAACAATCACCGCTATTCATTTCCATAACTTTTTCATCCTACCATGGTGAAACTCTATATGGATTAAATAATAACTCTCCATTTTCTCCTCCCCTAGCTGCTGGAAAACTCCATTCTACTTTCTGTCTCTATGAATTTGACTGCTATCATTATCTCATGTAAGCAGAATCATGCATTTGTGTGTGTGTGTGTGTGTGTGTGTGTGTGTATGGGTGTGTGTGTGTCTGTCTTATTTCATTTAGCATAATGCATTCAAGTTTCACCCATGTAGCATGTATCAGAATTTCATTCTTTTTAAAGGCTGAATAATATTCCACTTGTATTTATACACCACACTTAATTTATCCATTTATCTATTGATGGACATTTGTATTGTTTTCACCTTCTGGCTATTGTGAATAATGCTGATATGAACACTAGTGTACAAATATTCATAAACTTATTTTTTAAATTTTTTAAAAAATTTTTAAAAATTTTAAAAATATTCCCAGAAGTGGAATTGTTGAATCCTATGGTTTAATTCTGTTTAATTTTTTCAAGAACTGCCATACTGTTTTCCACAGTTGCTGCTGCATTTGTTATTCCTACTAGAAATACTAATGGTTCAAATTTCTTCAGATCCTTGTAACACTTGTCTTCTGTTTTGTTTTGTTTTGAAAAATAGCCATCCCAAAGGGTGTAAAGTTGTATTGACTAAGTTTTCCGCACTCTTGATGCTCTGGAAATTGGACCCTCGTTGATACCAGATAGACTTCCTTTCCCAAGGGTAACTAACTAATTTCAGACAGCAAACAACTCCCCTTTCAGCCTCTCTGATATACAAACAAAACAATTCAGAGTCCACAGCCCCAACCATATCCTTTATCACTTTCACACACTGAGCCAATATTTTTCCTGCCGTAAATCACCCTAGAATCAGATACCAGACAACTAGAGATGGCTCCTATAGTCTAGAGCTCTTCAAAATTGTTAAATCCCAAATGTACTGGGCGCACCTATCCTGCCTTGCCCATTTTTTTCCCAGAAAACCCCGAATAAAGGCGCCAGGCCATGTTTTCCCCTGTTGCCCTTGTGCCTCCTAACTGACCTTGTTGCTTCTCTCGTGTGGCCCTCTGTGGCCTGCTATGCCTCCTGTTTCTGGAGAATCTGTGAGTATAAAGTTCTTCACAATCATCATTTCTGTGTCTATATATCTGATATATGCAATTACCACAAATTCCCCATGCATTTTTAGAAGAGAAGTGATGTCTCATTGTGTTTTGATTTGCATTTTCCTATTGATTCCTGGTGATGTTGAGTATTTGTTATATGTTTATTGACCATTTGTATATATATTTTGGACCAATGTCTATAAATCCTTGGCTCATTTTTGAACTGAATTGTTTGTTTTATAGTGTTGAATTGTAGGGACTTTTTTTATATTCTAGATATTATTCCTTTATCAGATAGATGAGTTGCATTTTTCTCTCATTTTTTGTGTTACTTGTTTTACTTTATTGATAACATCCTTTGATGAACAAATATTTTAAATTTTGATGGAGTCCAATTTGTATATATTTTTTCTTTTGTTACCTGTGCTTTTGGTGTCATATCCAACAAATTACTACCAAATCCAGTGTCATGAAGCTTTTCCCCTATGTTTTCTCCCAAGAGTTTGATAGCTCTACCTCTTACGTTTAGATATTTGATACATTTTCCGTTAATTTTTTTCAATAATATTAGATGATAAAATGTTCAAACTTTGCTCTTTTGCATGTGAATATGTATTTTTCTATGTACCACTTGTTGAAAAGATGTCTTTTTCCCCATTAAGCCATCTTGGCACCATTGTTTATTTGACCATAAATGTAAGAGTTTATTTCTGGGCTCTCTCTGTTCTATTCCATTGGTCTATATGTCTGTCTTTATGTTACTACTACACTGTTTTGATTACCATAGCTTTGTAGTAAGTTTCAAAAGCAGAAAATATAAGACCTCTAACTTTATTTTTCTTTTGCAGGATTGTTTTGGCAATTGGGAATTCCTTGAGATTTATTAGGAATGTTAGGAGTGACTTTTTTTTTATTTTTGCAAAAGACGTTACTGAAATTATAATAGGAATTGCATTGAATCTGTAGATTGGTTTGGGTAGTATGGATATCATAACAATATTAAATCATCTAGTTCATGTACATGGGATTTCTTTCCATTTATTTGTGTCTTCTTTAATTTCAGCAGTGGGTTGTGGTTTTCAGTGTATAAGTCTTTCATCTCTTTGGTTAGACTTATTCCTAAGTTTATTATTCTTTTGATCCTATTGTAAATGGAATTGCTTTTCTCAAATTCCTTTTCAGGTTACACATTGTTAGGACATATTTATGGCCAATTTTTATGTGCTGATTTTATATACTGAAACGTCACTAAATGTGTTTATTAGTTCAAACAGGTTTTGTTTGTTTCTGCGTGTGTATGGCGGGGGGGGGGGCGGTGTTTGTGTGTATTCTTGGGATTTTATACATATGAGAGGATCTCATCCGAGAACAGAGATGATTTTACTTCTATCTTTCCAATTTAGATGTCTTTTATTTCTTTTTCTTTCCTGATTGCTCTGGTTACAACTTTTAACACTATGTTGAATACAAGTGGCAAAATTGAACATACTTGCCTTGTTGTTGATCTTATAGAAAAAGCTTTCAGTCTTCCACCATTGAGTATGATGTTAGCTATGGGTTTTCTACATATATCTTTATTGTGCTGAGATGGTATGGCAAATTAATTTTTGTATGTAAAACTATCTTTACATCCCAGGAATAAATCCTACTTCATCTTGGCATATAATACTTCCAATATGCTATTGAATTTGGTGTCCTAGTAAACCAAATAATTTTTGGCATCAATATTCATAAGTAATATTAGTGTGTATTTCTTGTCATATCTTTTTCTGACTTTGACATCAGCATAATACTGGCCTCATTGAATGAGTATAGAAGTATTCTTTCCTCTTTAATGTTTCTAAAAATTTGAAGATTGATGTTAATTCTTCTTTAAATGTTTGTTAGAATTCACTGATGAAGCCATCTGATCCTGAACTTTTCTTTCATGTAAGGGTTTTGATGACTGACTCAATTTCCTTACTCATTACCCATCTGTTGGAATTCCTTATTTCTTTATGATCCAGTATTAGTTGATTGTACATTTCTAGAAATCTGTCCATTTTCATCTAGGTTATCTATTTTGTTGAGGTGCAGTTGTTCACAGTACTTTTTACAATTATTTTTATTTCTGTAAAATTAGTAGTAATGTCAGTGAACATTTGTGTTAAAAAAGAAGAACAATCTCAAACAAAAAATCCAGTGAGGAGAGTGTTTACCATTACAATTATCTCTCTTAGCACTGCTTTTACTCAGTCCCATAATTTGGCATGTAGTGTTTTCATTTTCATTTGTCTCTTTTTTTTTTTTTTTTTTTTTTTTTTTAGACGGAGTCTCGCTCTGCCACCCAGGCTGGAGTGCAGTGGCCGGATCTCAGCTCACTGCAAGCTCCGCCTCCCGGGTTCACTCCATTCTCCTGCCTCAGCCTCCCAAGTAGCTGGGACTACAGGCGCCCGCCACCTCGCCCGGCTAGTTTTTTGTATTTTTTAGTAGAGACGGGGTTTCACTGTGTCAGCCAGGATGGTCTCGATCTCCTGACCTCGTGATCCGCCCGTCTCGGCCTCCCAAAGTGCTGGGATTACAGGCTTGAGCCACCGCGCCCGGCCTTCATTTGTCTTAAGATATTTTCTAATTTCCCTTCTGATATGGTTTGGCTGTGACCCCACCCAAATCTCAACTTGACTCTCCCAGAATTCCCACATATTGTGGGAGGAACCCAGGGGGAGATAATTGAATCATGGGACCACTCTTTCCCATGCTACTCTTTTGATAGTGAATAAGTCTCATGAGATCTGATGGGTTTATCAGGGGTTTCCACTTTTGCTTCTTCATTTTCTGTTGCCCCCTGACTTTTGCCTCCAGCCATGATTCTGAGGCCTCCCCAGCTATGTGGAGTTGTAAGTTCAATTAAACATCTTTTTCTTCCCAGTCTCAGGTATGTCTTTATCAGCAGCGTGAAAACAGACTAAAACAGTAAATTGGTACCAATAGAGTGGGTTGCTGAAAAGATACCCGAAAATGTGGAAGCAGCTTTGTAACTGGGTAACAGGCAGAGACTGGAACAGTTTGAAGGGCTCTGAAGAAGACAGGAAACTGTGGGAAACTTTGGAACTTCCTAGAGACTTGTTGAATGGTTTTGCCCAAAATGCTAATAGCAACATGGACAATAAAATCCAGGCTGAGGTGGTCTCAGATGGAGTTGAGGAACTTGTTGGGAATTGAAGTGAAGGTGACTCTTGTTATGTTTTACCTAAATAGCTGGTGGCATTTTGCCCCTGCCCTAGAGATTTGTGGAACTTTGAACCTCAGAGAGATGATTTAGGGTATCTGGCAGAAGAAATTTCTAAGCAGAAAAGCATTCAAGGGGTGACTTGGATGCTGTTAAAGGCATTCAGTTTTGTAAAGGAAACAGAGCATAAATGTTCAGAAAATTTGCAGCTTGATTATGTAATAGAAAAGAAAAACCCATTTTCTGGGGAGAAATTCAAGCTGGCTGCAGATATTTGCATAAGTAGCAAGGAGCCTAAGGTTAATCCCCAAGACCTTGGGGAAAATGCCTTCAGGCCACCACATCAGAGACCTTCACAGCAGCCACTCCCATCACAGGCCCAGAAGCCCAAAAGGAAACAGTGGTTTCATAGGCCGGGCCCAGGGTTCCCATGCCATGTGCAGACTAGTGCCTTGTGTCCCAGCCACTCCAGCCATGGCTGAAAGGGGCCAACTTGCAGCTTGGGCTGTAGCTTTAGAGGGTGGAAGCTGCCAAGCCCTGGCAGCTTCTGCGTGGTGCTGAACCTGCGGGTGCACAGAAGTCAAGAATTGAGGTTTGGAAACCCCCGCCCAGATTTCAGATGTTTGGAAATGCCTGGATGCCCAGGCAAAAGTTTGCTGCAGGAGCAGGGCTCTCATGGAGAACCTCTGCCAGGGCAGCATGGAAGGGAAATGTGGGGTCGGAGCCCCTACACAGAATCCCTACTGGGGCACTGCCTAGTGGACCTGTGAGAAAAGGGCCACCATCCTCCAGACCCCAGAATGGTAGATCCACCAACAGCCTGCACTGTGTGGTTGGAAAAGCCACAGACCCTCAATGCCAGCACGTGAAAGCAGCTGGGAGTGGGGCTGTGTCCTGCAAAGTCACAGGGGTGGAGCTGCACAAGACCACTGGAACCCACCTCTTGCATAAGCATGACCTGGATGTGAGACCTGGAGTCAAAGGAGATCATTTTGGAGCTTTAAAATTTGACTGCCCCGCTGGATTTCGAACTTGCGTGGGCCCTGTAACTTTGTTTTGGCCAATTTCTTCCATTTGGAATGGCTGTATTTACCAAATGCCTGTACCCCCATTGTATCTAGGAAGTAACTAGCTTGCTTTTGATTTTACAGGCTCATAGGTGGAAGGGACTTGCCTTGTCTCAGATGAGATTTTGGACTGTGGACTTTTGGGTTAATACTGAAATGAGTTAAGACTTTGGGGGACTGTTGGGAAGGTATGATTGGTTTTGAAATGTGAGGACATGATATTTGCAGGGGCCATGGGTGGAATGATATGGTTGGGTGGATGTATCCCCACCCAAATCTCAACTTGAATTTTACCTCCCAGAATCCAAGGGGGACTCAGTGGGAGGTAATTGAATCATGGTGGCCAGTCTTTCCTGTGCTATTCTCATGATAGTAAATAGTCTTATGAGGGCTGATTGGTTTATCAGGGGTTACTGCATTTGCTTCTTCCTCATTTTCTCTTGATGCCTCCATATAAGAAGTGCTTTTTGACTCCCGCCATGATTCTGAGGCCTCCCTGGCCATATGAAACTGTAAGTCCAATTAAACCTCTTTGTCTTCCCAGTCTCGGGTATGTCTTTGCCGGCATCATGAAAACAAACTAATACACCTTGTGATTTCTTCTTTGACCCATGGCCTGTTTAAGAGTGTGTTGCTTAATTTCACTCATTTCTAATTTTTAAAGTTTTTCTTCTGGTATGAATTTGCAGTTTTATTCCATTGTGATGAGAAAAAAAAACTTCATATGATTTCCATACATTAACATTTACTAAGACTTATTTTGTAGCCTAACATGGTCTATCCTGGAGAATGTTCCATGTGCACTTGAGAAAAATGCATATTCTGCCTTGTTAAATGGAGTGTTCTGTGTATATCCATTAGATACAATTGTTCTAAAATAGTTCTTAAGTTCTCTAGCTTCTTATTGTTCTTTCAAATTTTTCTATCCATTATTGAAAGTGGGTTATTAAAGTCTACTGTTATTGTAGAGCTATTTCCCCTTTCAATTCTCTCAATGTTTGTTTCATATGTGTTTATAATTGTTATATCTTCTTAGTGAATTCATCCTTTCATTATTATATAATGTCCTACTTTGTCTTTTGTAACCATTCTTCACTGAAAGTGCATTTTGTGTGATACTAATATAATTGCCACTGTTCTCTTTTGGTCAATTTTTTAATTTAATATTATTTTTCTATCCTCTCACTTTCAACCTATGTGTGTCTTTAGGTCTAAAGTGAGTCCCTTGTAGACAGTATATAGCTGGATCCTGTTAATTTTTAAAAATCCATTCTGCCAATCTGTCTTTTGAATGAAAATATAAATATTTTCATTTATGTTGAAAATAATTACTGATAGGGAAGAGCTTACAATTGACATTGTAAATTTTTTTTTTTTTTTTTTTTTTTTTTTTTTTTTTTTTTTTTAGATGGAGTCTTATTCTGTCACCCAGGCTGGAGTGCAGTGGCACGATCTCGGCTCACTGTAAGCTCCACCTCCTGGGTTCATGCCGTTCTCCGGCCTCAGCCTCCCGAGTAGCTGGGACTACAGGTAAATTTTGTTTTCTTATAGCTATTTTGTCCCTTATTTTTTCCTTTACTGATTTTCTTTATTTTTAGTTGACTTTTGTGGTGATAAATTTTGATTCCCTTTTTATTTCCTTTTGCTTATATTCTATAGGTAGATTATTTAAGATTATTATAGGGATTGCATATAATGTCCTAAAGTTATGTTACTCTATCTTAAGTTGATACCAATTTAACTTCATTCACACAAAAAACTCTACTACTGTACAGCTTCAACCCCTTTATGTTATCAGTGTCACACAGTACATCTTTATATCACATAGTTTTCAACATAGGTTTACAATTTGTTACTCGTTTTTTTAAAATTTTGTAGAAAATGAAAGACTTAAGTTACAAACCAAAATTACAATTTGTCCACATATTTACCTTTACTGAAGAACTGTATATTTTTATATGACTTTGAATTACTGTCTAATGTCCTTTCCTTTCTACTTGAAGGACTCTCTAGCATATTTTGTAGGAAAGTTTTAGCGATAATAAACTCCCTTAGCTGTTGCTTGTCTTGGGATGTCTTAATTTCTTCCATAGTTTTGAAAGATAGTTTTGCCAAATATAGAATTCTCAGCTTACATTTTTTTTTCCAGGACTTTAAAGGTATCATCCTACTGCTTTCTTTCCTGCAAGGTTTATTTTGTGAAATTTTCTGCTAATCTTATTGGAGATTTATTTTATGTGATGAGTCACTTTTCACTTTCTGTTTTCAAGTCTCTCTTTGCTTCTTCATTCCTTTTGGTTTTGCTTCTCAAACACAATAATATCAAGTGGTCTGTCAAGGTTGCTGCTTCTCCTCTTTGCCTGTGGTGGTTAATTTTATGTGTCAGCTTAACTGGACTAAGGAATGTCCAGATAGCTGGTAAAGCGTTATTTCTTGATGTGTCTGTGAGGGTGTTTCCAGGAGAAACGTTTAAGTCATAGACTGAGTAAAGAACGTTGACTTCAGCAACATGGTTGGGCATCGTCAAATACATTAATGGCCCAATTAGAACAAAAAGGTGGTATGAGATGGGCACTGTCACTGTGGGAAGACAATGTTTTTAGAAGGGCTGTCTTTGACTTTTTCCTTGATTTGTCTATTAACTTATTTGCCTTTGTTGGTCACATCTAGCTGTTAGGTTACATGAATTGATGGATAATTGCTCTATTGTTTTCAACAGTGCCCTGGGCACCTAAATTGTTTTGCAGCCTGCTTTCAAGAAAGTCAGGTCTCTTTGCATAGGTAGCCTTTGAGATGAATCTTCAACCCTAGGAGTGCTCTTCTGTGTCTTTTCCTGTATTATCTCTGGTAAACTTCAGCTGGTCTAAGGTTTAGGTAGTTGCTTCCATGGGATTACCTGCATCTTCTTAATTACTTATCACCAAAACCTTCATTGTTTTTGAAATTGCCCTTAGGCTTGAACTTTCCCACAAGCTATTCCAAATAAAATCCATTTCTTTATAGAGATCTGATCACTCTCTTTCTAGGCAAATGGTCTTTGTGATTGCTGTTGAGTGGGGTGGATTGGAGGGGGGCAATGACCCACTTGTCTTGGAGTAACATATCTGCTTTACTAGCAGGACAGTGGACAGAGCAAGTGGCTTCTCTCTTTTTTAGTTTGCTTCATCTGGTATGGAATCTTCTAGTGTGAAGCCTCACAAGTGATCTGGGACAAGAGGAAATTGGGCTCCAATAGTCTCAGGCTGTCATGCCTGAGATAAAAGTTTCACCCTTTAATTAAAACTGCGTGGGGAAAGAAAGTCTCATTTCTTTCATTCTTTCTTGACTGTGTTCAGGGGTCTTCTTGACTGAATTTCTATACAAAAAATGGAGAGAAGGAGAAATTCTGCTGGGCTGATTCTCCCAAGAAGATGTCATAGTCCTTAAGTAGGAAGTAGGATGAGAGGGAGTCCTGTGTATTTCACTGCACTGCCCTGACATAATGTTTCTGTCATGCTGAGCAGGAAGAAGGGAGGGAGGGAACAGGTAGTGGCTCAAATGCCACAGAGTAGCACTGTTCTTATCAATATTTACTAGATTTATTATAATAAATTATCTTTTAAAATTTTTCTGTGTGCTCTTATAATAATTTCCAGAGATTAAAGTAATCTGGTTTTTGTTGTTTTTCAGTTTTTACCTGTTATGACTGTTTTGCTGGAGGGCAATTCCATGGAGCTCTTCATGCTACTGTTCCAGATGTTGTGCTCTATAATTAATTTTTTATATTGATCTTGCATCCTGCAATGTGGCTAAACTCCCTTATTATTTCTAATTGATATGTTGTAGATTCCATTATATTTTTTACATAGACAATGATATCCTCTGTGAATAAAGATAGTTTTCTTCTTCCTTCTTAATCTTCTTTTCTTTTAATGTCTTTTACTTGCTTTATTCCACTGGCCAGAACCTCCATGACAATGTTGCAGGCAGGTCATGAAAGTGTTTTTTCTTTTTTAATCTCAGGAGGAACACTTTGTTTCATCATTAAGTATGATGTCATCATTAAGAATGAATTTTTGGTAGATGCCCTTTATGAGATTGAGGAATCTCCTTATATTTCTATTTTCTGAGTGTTTTTATTAGGAAAGTATATTAGATGTTGTCAAATTTATTTTTATATGTCTACTTGGATGACCTTATTTTTTTCTTTTTGAGTTTTATAATATGTTGCATTTATTAATTTTTGAATATTAAACCAACCTTACATTCCTAGTATAAATACCATTTAGTCATGATTGATATATTAGCTTTTTCATACATTGTTGGATTCAATTTATTACAATTTTATTTTTGCATCTATCTTCGTAAGAGATACTAGTCTATAGTTTTCCTTTATTGTTCTGGTTTTGGTGTGAGGATAATGGTGACTTCATAAAATAATTTGTTTTTCATAGATTCACTTTTCAAGTATTTCTCCTCTTCAGGAAGAGTTTAGAAGTTTCAGTAGTATTAGTATAATTCCTTCCTTCATGTTTAAGAATTTTCCAATGTAGAGCCAGCCATCTGAGGCTGGAATTTTTTAGTCAGTAAGTCTTTTAACTTTAAATTGTTTTTAATTAATAGATATAAGGCTATGTTGGTCATCTATTTCTTCTGTAGTGAATCTTGATAGTTTGTGTATTTTATGCAATTTTTATTCTAAGTTTCTTTAACATGAAATTTTTTACAATATTCTCCTTTTATCTTTGTATTATCTATATAACCTGTGTGATGACGCTTCCTTTATTTTTGACTTGGTAAATTGTGCCTTTATTCTTTCTTTTTCTCATCAGTCTAGCTAAAGGTTTATCATTGTTTTGGTCTTCTCAAAGAACCACCTTTTTAGTTTCATTAAATTTTCTGTATTGTTTTTCTACTTTTATTTAACTGAGAAATGCTTTTATATTTATTATTCTTTCTACTGCTTAATTTCGCTCTTTTTCTTTTTTTTTCTAATCTCTTTCTATAAATGCTTTGGTAATTAATGTGAGTTCTTTCTTTTTTCAATGTAAAATTTTATTTCTATAAATTTACTCCTAATTATTAATTCAGTAGCACTATACAAATTTTGATATTATAAAATCTCTGACTATAACCGTGAATTTGTCTGCTACAAAATTCCGTTTTAACATCCTATTACAAACAATAGTGACGTTATCTCTATATGTGTGTAAATGATTGTGAATTAGTTTTCTATTGCAATTACAAACTTAGTGGCTAAAACAACACCCTTTTATTATTTCACGGTTTCTCTGGGCCATAAATCTGGCCACGAAATTACTGGGTTCTCTACTCAGCATCTTACGAGGTGAAAATCAATGTCTGTTGGGTTACTTTCTCACCTGGAACTTGAAGTCCTCTTCCAGGTTTATTCAGATTGTTAGCAAAATCAAAACTGTAACTCTAAGACTGAGGTTCCTATTTTTCTCCTGGCTATTGGCTAAGGGTTGCTCTGACCTGTCAGAGGCCACCCTCAGGTTTAGCCACATAGCCCTCTTATAATATGACAATTCAGTTCTTCAAAACATATAGAAGAATCACCTTCCTTTCAGAAAGGGCTCAATACACTTTAATTTAAGGGCTTATGTGATTAGGTCAGGCTCACCCAGGATAATCTTTCCTTTGATTAACTCAAAGTCAACTAGTTAGAGACCTCAATTATATTAGCAAAATAACTTCCATCTAATCTAATCTAATTTAATCTAATCTAAATCACAGCAGTGATAATCATATTATGCACACAGGCCTTACCCATACTCAAGGGCTGGGATTATACAAGGGTATTGTTCATTGGGGGAAATCTTAGAATTTTGCTTAATACAGATTGTAAGACCAGAAAAAAGGTCTGGAAAAATATACCCCAAGGTGGTAATATTTGTTACATTAGGAATGTGATGGTGTGGATGGAATAGACAGAATTGGGAGAGAAAGGTTAAAAACAAACAAACAAACAAACAAACAAAAACCCACAAAACAGTTGTAGGAAAATGGGAGGGAGAAGCTACAGTATAAAATTAAGTAAAAATGTAGACTACAAAAGTTGAAAAGGTAACCTTTTTAATATGAACAAGGACTAGGACTGGAAGTTGTATTAGAAAAACAAGAACACTAACTTTGAATTTGGGATGGAATTTTGGTTAATTTCTGCCCTGAATTTTATTTTAGTAGATAGTTTGCAATAAAGTAAAAAATAAACAAATAGCACAAAGAAAATATTTTTGTGTCTAGCATCAATCCAAAAATGTCAGTTCCTATTAGAGATAATAGCAGCTTATGGGCTACACACTTTTATTTTTTATTTCAAATGTTTTCCTCATCCAGAGGGTTAAATGTTATCAATACTGGTAAGGGACAATTTCATGATGACAGACAAAGAGGTAAAGTTTCCTCGTGAGAAATCAATTTCTAAAAGGTAACAGCCCAGCATGCCTTTGATTTTCCATAGGATGCCACACCTTTGATATCATTGAATTCGTCTTATCCACTAGTACTTGTGTAAAGATGGATGCTAAACCTTAAGTTAGAGTTTAAGAGTTATTTGAAGATGCAGTTGTTTTTTATAATTGTTGTTAGACACTTGGAAGCCCTGAGTCTGAGTAAGAATTTCTTTCTTTCCCCTCCACACACATTATATTAAGCTGTCATTCATAGCCACGGCAGGAATAGAAAACTGTCTTGGAATAACCTGGATGACAGAAGTTCTCTGGTGGTATGTAGCTTTCAAAAAAAAAAAAAAAAAAAAAATCATCATATCACAACAGATCTCTTTTGATGTGTTCAGTATTTCCAGATTCATTTTATAATGACAAATTAAGACATTTGTACAGTGAACTCTGACATTAGTGTGAATACAGCTCTTCCTGGTCCTCTATAGTTTTTTATTTTTTCTGGCCTGCATCTTTGACAATAATCTCAAAATTTTTTGAATATTTTCACAGCAACTCAGTAACAACTGGTAATTGAGAGTAATATCTGCGTTTCCTTGCTCAACCAATGCACCTCCCTGTAGAAAGAGGTATATGGATGAAGCTGAACTCTGAAAAGTGCAGGTATGAAAAATAAAATTCTAGGATTTTTATTTTGCAAAAACTTACTAATTATAAAATAGCCTTGAAACATGATAACATTCAATATATGTTGCAGTTTAATAATGAACAACCAGCTATACATTATTTCTATGACCCCAAAAATGTTTTGACTTATTTTATTGTATTTGGAACCCCACAGTGAAACTTTATAACAGAAAGGAAATTCTTCAAACATGAGGAGCATCAACTTTTTTCTCAAATGAAATTTGCAATTGGGTGTAGGTAATCTATGAATTGTACAGAAGTCATCTAAAATTCTGCTATCTTGTGTGCTTACTACAAATTGAATGTGTCCGGTGCAACAGAATATACAGAAATATCTAAGTAATTTATTTTTGCTATTTTTAAATTCTCAGTCATGTTCTTACACTTCAAACAATTTTTCTTTTATTTCACAAGTATTTTACTAGTTTCTACTTTGCTAGAAGCATTTTGTTTGGCATTAGGATATAAAGGTGAACAATACAAACAGAATCCTTACCTTCGTGGAGCATATAACATGCCTGCTGAGACATTTAACCATATAGGGTACATGTAAGTTATGTTTATGATTTTCTACTAGCATTTGGTGAGTATCCATCAGTTCATTTCATTGATTAGGCAGTCAGCATTCACAAATGCTTAATATATGCCAGAGATCATACTGGAATTACATAAATACTTAAGGAACTAAAAAATCAGCAGAAAAGAGACCCCTAAGTATAATTATAGTTTCAATATGATAAATTTGGACATTGTAATTTGTAAAATGTAGATAGTTATTGAAGAATAAAGAACACACTCTCATCTGTCTTATGCATATGTGTCTGTATTTATTTATCTATTGATCTCTTTATTGATGGAGAATGTAGATAAAATTGCATAAAACAAGCTCTACAGAGGAGGTAACCCTTGAATTCTCATTCAGAGAGTGAAAATAGAACCCATTTTATATACTAAAGATTGTAAGCAATAGATTTCTAAAATAGAAAAATGTTTGTATACAAATGTTAATTGTACATCTAGTATGTCCCAGGTTTAAGACACAGTCTTGGTGGTAGATGCTGTCAGTGCTCGGCTGCTTCCTATTGGGCCTTACCATTCTTACCCAACTTTCCACCGTTCAGCACTCCTCTCTCTTTGCCTGAGGGCTTTCTCTGGCTACCAGAGCCCACCTTGTCCATGCATGTGATGGGAAATACTGGGAAAAAAATTCCCTTCATGATCAGCTCGCAACCAGTAATATCTGGGATTGGTAGGATACATTTTCCAGCTCCTGTACCCCTGGATAGCATAAATTTAAGGTTTAAAATTTAAATTTTAAACTGTTTTCTGGAGTTCCCCAGGAAGATAAAAATCAAATTATTCACAATAGTAACCTATTTGTTAATGCACTCCCATGGCTGTCTTCCTTTCCCTTTGTCACTTCCCAACTCCCTAAAAGGTCCTGGGGTCCCATCCAAAATAAACTACTTGCACTTGAATGCTTGTCTCGGGGCCTGCTGCTGGGAAAACTAAACCAAAGACACTGACTTTTCTTCATAAGCCACAGTTTCTGCCTCTAAGAAACTCCCAGTCAAGTAACACCTAGCAATTACTTCCTTCACTTAGTAGTACCCGGACCAAATACACCATTTACATTCAACACATACACGTGCACCCATTACAAGATTAATGTACCCACACACAGATAGATAGATGATTGATTGATAGGCAGATAGATCGATAAAAAAGCACTTCAAAGGCGATTTTTCCAAATCTTTCCAAATCTCTCATTTTTCTACTGTTACAAAAGTTTGAATCTAAAGTTCTTGACTTTCAGGCTGAAGCTCTCACTGCATACAAAGCATACAAAGCTGCATCTAAAAGGAAGTTTAGCAGAAAATAAGCTGGTTCAATTGATATTTTTATATGGCTGTGAATTAGCGACTGCTGTACAACAAACTACATGAAACTTCATGACTTCAACAATTATCTTTTAAAAACATTTTTTTTGCTAACAAGTTTATGGGTTATGTTGGGTGGCTCTATTGATGTGGGTGAGGTTTGGTTGCTCTTGGCAAGCCTTGCTTATGTATCTCTGGTCTGCTGCTGGGTAGGTTAAAGGATAGGAGTTGCTTGGCTGGGACAATGGAAATGACTGTTCCACGTGGCTTCTCATCTTCCAACAGGCTGGCTCAGGCTTGTTCATGTGGCAGAAGCTAAGGTCAAAGAGAAAAAGCAGAACCGTGCAAGGACTCCTTAGTCTTAAGTTTAAAACTAGAAGGTAATTACTTTATTACTTTCTAGTGGTTAAATAGGTCCAAAGACCAACCTAAATTCAACAGGTAGGGAAATAGTTCCACCCCTTAACGGGAGTTTTTGAAAAACCACATTGCAAAATGATGTGGATACATGAAAGGAAAAAATTGCAGCAATTCTTCTGCAAACAATCTACCACCTTCTGGCTAGTGTCCATCTGAATTCATTCTGTGCTTATCAAATGCCCAGGACCTTTTTTAAAGGGGGCAAATAATATCATGTCATCTTTATTCCATTACCCTGCAACTCATTTAGCCGTAATTCCTCCCCTTGGTCATGTTCTGTGCTAATTTTCTTATGTTTCAGAAATTATATTCTCTGGTACAACACTGATTTCCCCCTACCTACTATTTTATTTAGTCTGCTCAAGCTTCAGGTTAGTCCTCTAAGTTAATTGTACTATGGAGCATTCATTAGAAATAGTATAGTCTATAAAATTGTATTTTCCAATATTTATAATAGCCATGGATAGGGAAACCTGTATGTTGTGAAAGAGACTGAGAGGGGGAAAAAAAAAAAAAGAGGAGAAAGGTTGTTATGTGCGTAAAGACTGTCAAGAAATAGCGTCCTTGCCACCTTGTGGAAGTTTCTAAAATTGCAAGATCCAAAATCTTTGAACATGTGTCTACTGAGTACCCATTTGTATAAATCTCTCTGCTGTGTACCAGTGAGGGGAAAATGAACTGTTCCATGCAAAGGGGCATCCTCATGTTGCAGAACTAAACAGAGCCAGTGTGTTCACCTCATGTTGACAAGTGGACCAACTCTACCCCCAGCCTTATCTCAATAGGTATGGGAAGATGGCAGAGCCTCATCTCACGATCAGGATTTTAGAGCTAGAAAAATCTTTTGGAGTCATCTAACCCAACTCATAGTGCTTTTGTTAGGTAAACTTTTAAAAAAATACAAAGTACTCACGGAAAAGTACACAGATAATAATTTAATTGCTCCATGAGTGTACCCATGTAACCAGCACCTAGAAGGAAAAACAGAAAACTCTCAGTTTCCTAGGAGCCCACCTCTTACTTCCCTCCCAGACATCCTGACTTCCAATAGCATATCCACATCTTGCTTCTTGGGAACTTTTTCTAAATAGAATTATACTGTTCTCTTTTGTATGACGTTTGTCACACTAACTATCACATCTGTAATATTATTCATCCTTGTTGCTATGTATTCTTGAAGATTATTTGTTTTCATCACTTCATAATATTTCAATACATGAGTAAATCACAACTTACTCAGTTCTACAGTTCATAGCCACTTGTGTTGTTTGCATTTTTGACTGTCACACATTATCTTGCTATGAACATTCTAGTACATAGCTTTTGGTGCCCATATGCTTGTATTTCTGTTGTGTATCTGTTTAGGACTGTAGTTTCTGGGCTACATGTGTGTATATGTTTGGCTTTCATAAATTATACCAATTTTCTAAATTGGTTATACTAATTTATATTTCCACCAGCCCAACTATGATTTAACTTTTATTTTTTAATAATTACAGATTTACAAGAATTTGCAAAGAAATGTCCAGCCGAGACCTGATATCCCATGTATCCAGCCTCCCCGATGCCTAATATTAGCATCCGGCATATGTATTTTTTAATATGGGAGGCAGACTGAAAGAAGCAAAGTGATCTGGTTGAAGCCTCAGGCTAATAAGTTGCAAAATTATAACAAAAGTATGGACTTTCTGTTGACTCATGAAAAGCTGCAACAAGTTCTCTTTAACATCACCTTACAGTTTGCAAAGTACCTTTATGTTTATAAAATTGTATAGTTGATAACACATAAAGAAAAAACTAAATACCACATTTTCTCACTTATAAGTGGGAGCTAAATGATAAGAATGCATGAACATATAGAGGGGAACAACACACACTGAGGCCTGTCAGAGGGTGAAGGATGGGAGGAAGGAGAGTATCAGAAAAAATAATTAATGGATACTAAGCTTAATAGCTGGTTGATGATATAATCTGTGCAAGCAACCCTCATGATACAAGTTTACCTATATAACACACTTGCACATGTACCCCTGAACTTAAAAGTTAAATGCATATATTTATATAATTTATATATATGTATAATTGATATGATCTCTTACTAAAATTTGAAGAGCATTTACCTGTCTCCTAGGATTTGGAGTAAAGATTAACGTTGAAGCTGGTGCAGGATCAGTATTCAATGAAAGGGTAGTCATTTATTATCAATGGCAACAGCATCATCCCATTTGGAGAGCATTTTTATCTTCATTTCTTAGAAGAGGAATGTAATGCATAAAGAAGTGATAGAATTCTTCAAGGGCTGAGTTGATAAGCCACAGAGCCTATCCTAGACTTGTGTTCAGAAACTCTGACCCTACACTTCAATTGCTGATAGTGATAACTTGCTTGATAATACACACTGTATTGCCTTCATTCTCTGTCCTGTCTCAATTTCTACTCCCCTCCTGTCAGTGTTTTCTGGGATCATATCTCAAATAAAACACTTGCACTAAAATTCTTACTCAGAATCTGCTTCTGGGGAATTCAAACTAAGGCACTCATCTTCACCATTTTTTTCTATCTAGCTTCTTAATTTCCACCATTTTTTTTCTATCTAGCTTCTTAATTTCTGTTCTGATCCCAAAAACAACTCCCAAAGAGTGGTTTCCATGTGACATTTTTAAGGTCCCTCCAGTGTTCCTAAAAGGTCAACCTATGCATGGTCAGTTCTTTTGGCAGGATTGCTAATTTCTGTGGCAATTATCTCTATCTCATGGTTTTATCTGGATTAATTTCTTAAAGAACTCTGGCCTAGAAAGGTTTAGTATTTTACTTGACCTTCCTATGTGGAATATTTTTGTATAACAGCGAAGTCCTCTCATACCTTAACCTTAAATGCTCCAAGAGAAAGTTCTACCCTGTTAGAATAAAGGTCATGCCTCCCTCAATTATAGCTAATCTCAAAGCATGAGAGTTTAACTAATGGTCAAATCCATATTAAGTTTAATTACACATAGTTATGAGTATATAACATTCAACCCATGCCCCAATGATTTATGGAATACAAATGTGATGGGATATTGCTGCTTAAATCCAAGCAAGAAAAGAGGCTCAGAAATCACAAGGACAACCTTTGTACAAAAGCCATTGCTAAGCATTAGTCAGGCAGTTAAGATTAACATAGGATAGCACAACCCTCCATTAGTTACTCATCAGCAAACACAGAAAAACGAGAGCTAGATTATAGCTCTTTGGTGTGTTTTTAAAAATGAGAAAATGGAAAAGCACAGAGGCTGAGCAAGGACCCAGGGGCATGCAACCGGCTAAACTGCTGAGCTGTCAGACACTAAGTCCTCCCTGTCTTAATCCATTGTACCGATGGGCATCATAGGGAATAAGGAGACACAGATACTAATTCAGGAATTTCAAATTTTAGCATCCATCAAAATCATAGTGGGTTTGTTAAAACACAGATTAATGTTCCCTGTTGCCTAGAATTTCTGATTCGGTAGGGCTGGCATGGAGACCCTGAGGATCTGCATCTGTGACAAGTTCCCAGGTGATGCTGACGTTGCTAGCCCAAGACTCACATTTTGAGAATGATTGCACTAATGGAATATATTTTTTCTAAGATGGATCTCAGATGGTACTCATGCAAGGAACCTGGACCCACTGGCAGACACAGGGGCATGTTATTGCTAGAATCACAGGGCTTAACATTCAGGCCTGGGCAGAGACTGTTAGAGGTGAAATGCCAAGTAATTAGGTCTCAAAACTAGGCTGACTTGAGAAGTTGGATTCGCAAAGATCAGAAAGGGCCACAGGGGGGCAAACATGACTCAAGGTCGGAAATGCTAAGTTCAGAAAATACCAAGGCTCAGAACCTCAACTCCTACTCTTGCAACCAGTTTACTTCCTATGTGACCCCTGACAACTGAGAGGGAAGAAGGATTGTTATCCTAGGTAGATGCTGAACTACTAGGAATAAAGGCAAAAAATTAAATCATTAGGCTGATTTTTTGTTCTTTTTGTCCTCAAAAACCTACATCTAAATGCTCCTTACAATGGTGAATGCTTGGATATAACCCCATCCAGAAATGCCTTGGATATGCCTTTGTCCTTATTATTTTCAATTTTCCCTTGAAGTTTTGTGGTTAAAAATGGACTGAATTGAACCTAGGCTCTTTCCTCACTAGCTGTGGGACCGATGAATTGTGTAACCTCTTGAAGCCTTGGTTCCCTTACCAGGAAAAGAGGGTTAAAATAGTTTCTTTCTCATACAGCTTCTTCAAGAATTAAGTGAGTCATACTAGCACTTGCCAGATGTAGTAACAGCTCAGTAAACCTCCATTATGTCATTATTCTTATCATTATTACCACATGCTAGCATCTTTCCTCCGATGACTGCCACTCTCCTGGCAATGGTTATAATCTATGTAAGATTTCACTTTTGGAAAACCGATGATATTTGAATAATGATTACTTATGAGAATGGAGAAATGTCTTTTACTCTAGGAATTAGAAAATAAAGAAGAAATAAAGCCTTAGGGGTATGTTCGTGTGTGTGTGTGTGAGAGAGAGAGAGAGTTAAAAGTAGTTAGAAGTACCTGGAATGGAAGAAAAGACGTAAGTCAAAAATATGTGGTGAAATCTATAATAACATTTTGCCAATGTTAATTTCTTAGTTTTTTCTAAGTGCACTGTGGTTATGTAAGATTTAAACATTAGAGGAAGCTGGGTACAGGATGTACAATAACTCTCTATGCTATTTCTGTAACTCTTCTATAGATGTAAATGACCTGAAAATAATTTTTAAAGTATCAAATTAATTTAAAAAAGAGCTAATTAAGAAGGTTGTGACATAGTTTTTAATAACTTTCTATAGAATATTCTTTAAAAGCAGGTTTTATGTTGTTGTTTATTTTTTTTTTTTTGTTTCTTTCCCCGGAAATAGCTAAAATGTCTCCAAAAACAAGATGTGACAGAATCTTGTGCTATGTCACAGAATCTTGTGACAGAAGTGCTATGTGCTCCCCAAAACCATTTCCTCTTTCCTCTGGACTCAGCCTTAGACTACATTTCCCAACCTCTCTTCCAGTCAGTTGCAGTCACATGATTGCATCTGGTGAAAGAGATGTGATCAGCAGTAATTGCAGTACTTCCTGGCCTGGACTGTGGAAAACTCCCACAATCCTCTGTGTTCTCTCTTTCCCATTTAACACCCTAGAGGGAGAATAGAGGAAGATAGAAGAAAATTGGGCCCTGAATGGGCATGCAAGCCTGCCATTCAATCAGACATTCCTTTTGGGATTGATGGCATGAGAGACTTTTTGGAAGGTTGAATTGTTAAAATGGGCTACTTACCTAACTAATGCAAACACTTAGGTAGTGTGCTGTGGCATTTAATTGGGCAGTATTGTGTTTGGTTAAGCATAATTTAACTCTGAAAGAAATCCCAAAGGAGGTAAGTATCTCTAATATAAAATTCCATGGTGGATATTTTAAAATGAGATAATTATGTTTGAATTGTATATTCTGGTATTTGTATTTTATTAGTTTATATTTACATATTATTTATTTATTTATTTTTATTATACTTTATGTTCTAGGGTACATGTGCACAACATGCAGGTTTGTTACATATGTATAATGTGCCATGTTGGTGTGCTGCACCCATTAACTTGTCATTTACATTAGGTATATCTCCTGATGCTATCCCTCCTTGCTCCCCCCACCCCACAACAGACCCTGGTGTGTGATGTTCCCCTTCCCAAGTCCAAGTGATCTCATTGTTCAATTCCCACCTGTGAGTGAGAACATGCAGTGTTTGGTTTTCTGTTCTTGTGATAGTTTGCTGAGAATGATGGTTTCCAGCTGCATCCATGTCCCTACAAGGGACACGAACTCATCCTTTTTTATAGCTGCATACTATTCCATGGTGTATATGTGCCACATTTTCTTAATCCAGTCTGTCATTGATGGACATTTGGGTTGGTTCCAAGTCTTTGCTATTGTGAATAGTGCCACAATAAACATATGTGTGCATGTGTCTTTATAGCAGCACGATTTATAATCCTTTGGGTATATACCCAGTAATGGGATGGCTGGGTCAAATGGCATTTCTAGTTCTAGATCCTTGAGGAATTGCCACATTGTTTTCCACAATGGTTGAACTAATTTACAGTCCTACCAACAGTGTAAAAGTGTTCTTATTTCTCCACATCCTCTCCAGCACCTGTTGTTTCCTGACTTTTTAATGATCACCATTCTAACTGGTGTGAGATGGTGTCTCACTGTGGTTTTGAGTTGCATTTCTCTGATGGCTAGTGATAATGAGCATTTTTCATGTGTCTGTTGACTGCATAAATGTCTTCTTTTGAGAAGTGTCTGTTCATATCCTTTGCCTACTTTTTGATGGGGTTGTTTTTTTTCTTGTAAATTGGTTTGAGTTCTTTGTAGGTTCTGGTTATTAGCCCTTTGTCAGATGACTGTATTGCAAAAATTTTCTCCCATTCTGTAGGTTGCCTGTTCACTCTGATGGTAGTTTCTTTTACTATGCAGAAGCTCTTTGGTTTAATTACATCCCTTTATCAATTTTAGCTTTTGTTGCCATTGCTTTTGGTGTTTTAGACCTGAAGTCCTTGCCCAGGCTATGTCCTGAATGGTATTGCCTAGGTTTTCTTCTAGGGTTTTTATGGTTTTAGGACTAACATTTAAGTCTCTAGTCCATCTTGAATTAATTTTTGTATAAGGTATTAGGAAGGGATCCAGTTTCAGCTTTCTACATATGGCTAGCCAGTTTTCCCAGCACCATTTATTAAACAGGGAATCCTTTCCCCATTTCGGGTTTTTCTCAGGTTTGTCAAAGATCAGATGGTTGTAGATGTGTGGTATTATTTGTGAGGACTCTGTTCTGTTCCATTGGTCTATATCTCTGCTTTGGTACCAGTACCATGCTGTTTTGGTTACTGTAGCCTTGTAGTATAGTTTGAAGTCAGGTAGCACGATGCCTCCAGCTTTGTTCTTTTGGCTTGGGATTGTCTTGGCAATGAGGGCTCATTTTCATTCCATAGGAACTTTAAAGAGCTTTTTTCCAATTCTGTGAAAAAAGTCATTGGTAGCTTAATGGGGATGGCATTGAATCTATGAATTACCTGGGGCAGTGTGGCCATTTTCACGATATTGATTCTTCCTCTCCATGAGCATGGAATATTCTTCGATTTGTTTGTGTCCTCTTTTATTTCATTGAGCAATGGTTTGTAGTTCTCCTTGAAGAGGTCCTTCACATCCCTTGTAAATTGGATTCCTAGGTATTTTATTCTCTTTGAAGCAATTGTGAATGGGAGTTCATTCATGATTTGGCTCTGTTTGTCTGTTATTGGTATATAAGAATGCTTGTGATATTTGCACATTGATTTTGTATCCTGAGACTTTGCTGAAGTTGCTTATCAGCTTAAGGAGATTTTGGGCTGAAATGATGGGGTTTTCTAAATATATAATCATGTCATCTGCAAAGAGGGACAATTTGACTTCCTCTTTTCCTAATTGAATACTCTTTATTTCTTTCTCTTGCCTGATTGCCCTGGCCAGAACTTCCAACACTATGTCGAATAGGAGTGGTGAGAGAGGGCATCCCTGTCTTGTGCCAGTTTTCAAGGGGAATGCCTCCAGTTTTTGCCCATTCAGTATGATATTGGCTGTGAGTTTGTCATAAATAGCTCTTATTATTTTGAGATATGTACCATCAATACCGAATTTACTGAGAATTTTTAGCATGAAGGGCTGTTGAATTTTGTCAAAGGCCTTTTCTGCATCTATTGAGATAATCATGTGGTTTTTGTCTTTGGTTCTATTTATATGCTGGATTACATTTATTAATTTGCATATATTGAACCAGCCTTGCATCCCAGAGATGAAGCCCACTTGATCATGGTGGATAAGTTTTTGATGTGCTGCTGGATTCGGTTTGCCAGTATTTTGTTGAGGATTTTTGCATCGATGTTCATCAGGGATATTGGTCTAAAATTCTCTCTCTCTTTTTTTTTTTGTTGTTGTGTCTCTGCTAGGCTTTGGTATCAGGATGATGTTGGCCTCATAAAATGAGTTAGGGAGGATTCCCTCTTTTTCTATTGATTGGAATAGTTTCAGAAGGAATGGTACCAGCTCATCCTTGTACCTCCGGTAGAATTTGGCTGTGAATCTGTCTGGTCCTGGACTTTTTTTGGTTGGTAGGCTATTAATTATTGCCTCAATTTCAGAGCTTGTTATTGGTCTATTCAGGGATTCAACTTCTTCCTGGTTTAGTTGGGAGACTGTATGTGTCCAGGAGTTTATTCATTTCTTCTATGTTTTCTAGATTATTTGCATAGAGGTGTTTATAGTATTCTCTGATGGTAGTTTGTATTTCTGTGGGGTCGATGGTGATATCCCCTTTATCATTTTTTATTGCATCTATTTTATTCTTCTCTCTTTTCTTCTTTATTAGTCTTGCTAGTGGTCTATCAATTTTGTTGATCTTTTCAAAAAACCAGCTCCTGGATTCATTGATTTTTTTGAAGGGTTTGTTGTGTCTCTATCTCCTTCAGTTCTGCTCTGATCTTAGTTATTTCTTGCTTTCTGCTACCTTTTGAATGTGTTTGCTCTTGCTTCTCTAGTTCTTTTAATTGTGATGTTAGGGTGTAAATTTTAGATCTCTCTTCCTTTCTCTTGTGGGCATTTAGTGCTATAAATTTTCCTCTACACACTGCTTTAAATGTGTCCCAGAGATTCTGGTATGTTGTATCTTTGTTCTCATTGGTTTCAAAGAACATCTTTATTTCTGTCTTCATTTCATTATGTACCCAGTTGTCATTTAGGAGCAGGTTGTTCAGTTTCCATGTAGTTGAGCAGTTTTGTTTGAGTTTCTTAATCCTGAGTTCTAGTTTGATTGCATTGTGGTCTGAGAGACAGTTTGTTTTAATTTCTGTTATTTTACATTTGCTGAGGAGTGCTTTACTTCCAACTATGTGGTCAATTTTGGAATAAGTGTGATGTGGTGCTGAGAAGAATGTATATTCTGTTGATTTGGGGTGGAGAGTTCTGTAGATGTCTATTACGTCCACTTGGTACAGAATTGAGTTCAATTACTGGATATCCTTGTCAACTTTCTGTCTCGTTGATCTGTGTAATGTTGACAGTGGGGTGTTAAAGTCTCCCATTATTATTGTGTGGGAGTCTAAGTCTCTTCATAAGTCTCTAAGGACTTGCTTTATGAATCTGGGTGCTCCTGTATTGGCTGCATATATATTTAGCATAGTTAGCTCTTCTTGTTGAATTGATCCCTTTACCATTATGCGATGGCCTTCTTTGTCTCTTTTGATCTTCGCTGGTTTAAAGTCTGTTTTACCAGAAATGAGGATTGCAACCCCTGCCTTTTTTTTGTTTTCCATTTGCTTGGTAGATCTTCCTCCATCCCTTTATTTTGAGCCCATGTGTGTCTCTGCACGTGAGATGGATCTCCTGAATACAGCAAACTGATGGGTCTTGACTCCTTATCCAGTTTGCCAGTCTGTGTCTTTTAAATGGAGCATTTAGCCCATTTACATTTAAGGTTAATATTGTTATGTGTGAACTTGATCCTGTCATTATGACGTTAGCTGGTTATTTTGCTCATTAGTTGATGCAGTTTCTTCCTAGCATCGATGGTCTTTACATTTTGGCATGTTTTTGCAATGGCTGGTACCAGCCGTTCCTTTCCATGTTTAGTGCTTTCTTCAGGAGCTCTTGTAGGGCAGGCCTGGTGATGACAAAATCTCTCAGCATTTGCTTCTCTGTAAAGGATTTTATTTCTCCTTCACTTTTGAAACTTAGTTTGGCTAGATATGAAATTCGGGGTTGAAAATTCTTTCTTTAAGAATGTTGAATATATGGCCCCCACTCTCTTCTGACTTGTATACTTTCTGCCGAGAGATCTGCTGTTAGTCTGATGGGCTTCCCTTTGTGGGTAATACAACCTTTCTCTCTGGTTGCTCTTAATGTTTTTTCCTTCATTTCAACTTTGGTGAATCTGACAATTATGTGTCTTAGGGTTGCTCTTCTTGAGGAGTATCTTTGTGGCATTCTCTGTATTTCCTGAATTTGAATGTTGCCCTGCCTTGCTAGGTTGGGGAAGTTCTCCTGCATAATATCCTGCAGAGTGTTTTCCAACTTGGTTCCATTCTCCCCATCACTTTCAGGCACACCAATCAGATGTAGATTTGGTCACATTGTCCCATATTTCTTGGAGACTTTGTTCATTTCTTTTTACTCTTTTTTCTCTAAACTTCTCTTCTCACTTCATTTCATTCATTTGATCTTCAATCACTGATACCCTTTCTTCCAGTAAATTGAGTCGTTAACTGAAGCTTGTGCATTTGTCAGATAGTTCTCATGTCATGGTTTTCAGCTCTATCAGGTGATTTAAGGACTTCTCTACATTGGTTATTCTAGTTAGCCATTTGTCAAATCTTTTTTCAAGGTTTTTAGCTTCTTTGCAATGGATTTGAACTTCCTCCTTTAGCTCAGAGAAGTTTGATCATCTGAAGCCTTCTTCTCTCAACTCGTCAAAGTCATTCTCCATCCAGCTTTGTTCCGTTGCTGGTGAGAAGCTGCGTTCCTTTGGAGGGGGAGAGGTGCTCTGATTTTTAGAATTTTCAGCTGTTCTGTACTGCTTTTTCCCCATCTTTGTGGTTTTATCTACCTTTGGTCTTTGACGATGGTGACATACAGATGGGGTTTTGGTGTGGATGTCCTTTCTGTTTATTTTTCCTTCTAACAATCAGGACCCTCAGCTGCAGGTCTGTTGGATTTTGCTCGAGGTTCACTCCAAACCCTGTTTGTCTGGGTATCAGCAGCAGAGGTTGCAGAAGAGTGAATGTTGCTGAACAGTAAATGTTGCTGCCTGATCGTTCCTCTGGAAGCTTGGTCTCAGAGGGGTACCTGGCCATGTGAGGTGTGAGGTGTCAGTCTGCCCCTTTTCTGTGGTGTCTCCCAGTTAGGCTACTGAGGGGTCAGGCACCCACTTGAGCAGGCAGTCTGTCCATTCTCAGATCTCAACCTCTGTGCTGGGAGAACCACTACTCTCTTCAAAGCTGTCAGACAGGGACATTTAAATCTGCAGAGGTTTCTGCTGCCTTTTGTTTGGCTATGCCCTGTCCCCAGAGGTAGAGTCTACAGAGGCAGGCAGACCTCCTTGAGCTGTGGTGGGCTCCACCCAGTTCGAGCTTCCCACGGCTTTGTTTACCTTCTCAAGCCTCAGCAATTGTGGGTGCCCCTCCCCCAGCCTCGCTACCACCTTGCAGTTCGATCTCAGATTGCTGTGCTAGCAATGAGGGAGGCTCCATGGGCATAGGACCCTCTGAGCCAGGCACGGGATGTAATCTCCTGATGTGCCGTTTGCTAAGACCCTTGGTAAAGCGCAATATTAGGGTGGGAGTGACCCAATTTTCCCAATGTTGTGTGTCATGGTGTCCCTTGGCTAGGAAAGGGAATTCCCTTCCCCGTCATTCTTCCCGGGTGAGGCGATGCCTCACCCTGCTTCAGCTCTCGCTTGGTGGGCTGAATCCACTGTCCTGCACCCACTGTCCGACACACCCCAGTGAGATGAACCTGGTAGGTACCTCAGCTGGAAATGCAGAAATCACCCATCTTCTGTGTCACTCATTCTGGGAGCTGGAGGCTAAAGCTGTTCCTATTCGGCCATCTTGGAACCACCCGGCCTATTTACATATAATTTAAAGACTGTGAGTATCATGAAGGCAGGGACTATGACTGCTTTGTTATTGGCTGTATTCCTAGAATTTAATACAGTGGTACACATTTAATAAAATTTAATTGAATCAAGAAAATTTGGAAATAACTGATTGATTGGTTCATACAGAATAAGAAGAGGGTTTTTAATTGCATATTTAAAGATGGACATAGCAGTATGTCTATTCATTTTGTAGTAAAAATACATTATTTTTTATCTCAGCTTTGTTTGAATTAATACAAATGAAATTACACAGCAGTTTTGTCCCATACTATGTATTATCTTATTGTTTTAAAATGTTTATCTGGGATCACGGTAAGGCTAAAGAAGTACTTTTTGAAAGAATGAATTTTATAAGCCTTAGTCAACTGTTTTGTTTTGTTGTGGGATACATGGAAATAATTATATCTTATGTTGCTTTATATGATTGATCATAAATGAAGTTACAAAATCATGCAGTTCTTCACTTAATTGAACTCGTATATGTATCTTCTATAAAGGTACATTATAAGTCCCAAATAAATTTTAATTAGTGACTGACATAGAATAGTATTGAAAAAAGCTTACTTTTTTTTTGACTGATGAAAAACACTTCTCAGAACTTCATATATTGAATTAAAGTAATGAAAGAAATAAGTATAAAATACTAGAAAGTGATTGCAAGAATGAATTAGAGTAAAATTTTCCTCTACAACAAATTCAGCTATTTCAAGAAGATCCATGTGCTTTAATTTGTTAGTGCCCAGTAGTTTATATTAAAATAAATTGAAAAGCTGCGAAGTATCCTCTTGTGGGATATTGACATTTCAGTTTTTGTTATGTACAGGGTGTCCCAGAAGCTGCTAAAATTAATTTCTGAACTCTACCCTTTAGACTGCAATTGCTAAAAGGAAAAATATATAGACAATAGAAATATATATCTTAACTAATTAAGTAAGCATGTCTGCATGTTAATGAAGTCCTCTAATTAACTATGCTACTGAATAGAATAATATGGCATGGAAGAAATGGGTATCATTTCATTCTGAAGCTGACATAAAATAATAATAAAATAAATAGCTTTGTGGCAGGAAAATTACAGGTTTATTAATTTATGTTTTGAATCTCCTGCTCTGTAATAAGCAATAGACTGAGGGCTATTCATGATTTCTATTCTCTGTTTCCACCACTCCCCACCCTAACCCAACCCACCCAATCCAACCCAACCTCTTTGTTCCTCTGACTCCATTAAAATTTTTGCCTTAGAGCCAAAAGCAAATATCTTTTAAAAAATCCCTTTTCTTGTTTGATCTTTCAAAACCTAAATCACAATAAGATTATGTGAGACACTTCCAAGAAGGTAGACTTTTATTTTATTTGGAGGGAAGGAAGATGAGTGATTGTTAAATATGAGAATCGTAAGTAAGTGGAGGGAAAAGAAATTATACCAAGAGTGGAAGGAAACCGTAATATGCTGGTCTAGCAAGAAGTAGTAACCCAATATTCCCTTCCTATCTCAGACACTCCAGAAGTCATCAGGACCGCAAAAAGATAGTTCTGTGGTAATTCGAGGAAGTTGGATAGAGTGGTGATGAAATGCCATGCTTCATGAGGATTCTTGTCTCAAGATGCCTTGAAAACTGCAGAGCTATGAGGCTTCAGGGGTTAGGCTAGCTGGAAGATGATCAACATGTCCTCCCCAAGTGTTCTGTTCTGCTTGAGAGCCCTGGTATAATTCAAGGCATTGCAGAGTGGAGGAAGAGAGAACAAGGTAGGGTCAATGGGGAGTCATGGGATAGCACCTAATAATGACTAAGACTCAATTTCCTCCCAAACTTGAAGTTAGGTTTAATGTGACTGAAAGAGCATAAAGAAATGTGACATTTCTTTGACTTTGAATCATAGTAGCAGCAAATTCATACCTATGTGTTTATAAGATTATCTATACTATATGGTATGTTAACCAATAATGTATTTTTCTTAAAACAAAGACTCTTTTTGATCTCAGAGGCAATTCTGAAAGCAGAAAATGCATGCACAAACAGAAATTTTCTATCAATAATAAATTAATATCAAAGCTGTTTCTAGTTAATATTGCCATTTCCAAATTAAATAGTCTTTTTGATGGTTATAATTCAGCTGAACAGAAGAAAAGGGGGTAGAAATGTATGTCCTGTGTCATCATCTAAAAATGCATGCCACTGATTGGCTTAATTATAATACCACGTTTCTTTTCTAGTGACGTTTAGCCTATAATGTATATAAAGTGAAAGATTCATGTATATTCAATGAGGAAACAGCAACTTGAAATTGAATTACTTGTCTTAGTTCTAGTAAGCTCAAAACACTTCTATTTGTCATTCATTAAGTTTCCAACCACAGGTGTTATACTCGTGCTTCCCATTATTGAACACTTCCCAGAGTCATACTCTTTGTACCTCTGTAGTTCCTCCAATTAGAGTAGGCAGAGTATACTTCAACTAATTTATGTTGAGCTTTACCATGTGAAGTGCTTTGGCCAGTGGAACATTAGTGCATATGCTGTATAAAGTACCTTTAAATGTGATATATGGTAGAACTCGACTTCTTGTGCTGCTGCCTTTTATTGTGAGGAGAGCCTGCCTCTAGAAACTACTGGTCTAAGAAGGATGAGAGTGATAGATAAGATCTGGACCCAAACTGCAGCTGGAATCTAAGCTTGGTTGAGTCCAGCTTAGATCAGCCAAATCTCAGTTGACCTGAAGACATGTAAACAGGAAATAAGTGTGTCTTGTAAGCCACTAAATTTGGGATAGTGTGTTACACAGCATTATGTTGTATATAGCAGACTGATGCATCTTTTCATTCTTTTTGCTCAGTACATCTCCAAACTCCTTGTGGTGCTTTGAATATTAAGGTTAGTTAGCCTTTTCTATTTATTCCTCCTTATTTAGAACGAAGAGGCATTTCTATACTATGGCCCCAATTCAGCATGGAACAATTTTCATTTGAGAATATGATTCAGCATTTATACTATAGGTTGGTGCAAAAGTAATTGAAGGTTTTGTGATATTTTAATTGCACCTACCCATATATTTCAAGGATCAGACAGATAGACAATAAACTATTAAAAATGCAGAAAGGTAATCCGCACCAGGAGAGGTGCAAATAGTACATTGTGATTGTTATTTAAGCTGCCTTTTACATAAATTGTGTGATTTAATAGATGGAAAAGGGAAGAAAGATGTTTTCAGTGGGAAGAATATTAATTGATCCAGTTTTTATTTCTTTTCCCATCAAACACACATTTTAAAAGTACCTTCAATGAACCAGTGTTAGTGATATAGTGGTAAAGAGCACAGTCATGATGTCAGGCTACTGGGCATGACAGGAGGAAGAAATAGACTAGGGCAGGATAGAGACCAAGTCCTCTGGATGAGACAGGGTCCAGTTCAGAAACAAGGGGCTTCTTCTACCTGAGAAAGTTGGTTCAAAACAAAACAAAACAAAAAAATAAGGGTCATAGCACTGAACAACATTGTGTCCAAAGGCCTTTGCAGCTTCAATGAGAATTAGGAAACCATTGCTATCGTGTGATCTGATCCAGAGAAAAGTTATGTTCCAGATAATTGTCCAACCCATGAGGCAGGCTGGATATAAACTGGTATTAGGAACTTTTCTTGTAACCGGTTTCTCTGGAAAAAGGAATGGGGAAGAGCTTTCTTTCCCAGGGAAGAAAATTTGCCAGGAGATCTGCAGGACAGTTGAATCCAAGTCATTTTGGATCGGTGACTGATTGGCCTTGTATTGGCACACAGGGAGAGAAAGGAGTTAAAATGGACACACAAGTTTTTAGTTCTGATTTTTGATGTATAACATTGAACAAAATATTTGAAGGAATTGGGGAAAAGAACTATGAAGTTTATCTGTGTCTACCATAATGCCATATAAAAACCCACCCTAAAATTGTGTGGCTTAATGTAATAACCATTTATTGTTTTTCAAGAGTTTATAGGTTGGCTTGGTGGTCCTGCTGATAGAGGCCCAATTAGCTGATTTCAGCTGGGCTGGCTCATGCCTCTTTTGTCAGCTGCAGATCAACAAGGTCAATTTGCCCTTTCACTTAGGTTCACTCATACCTGAGGACTTGGACAAGACAAGCAGGCTTCATGAGGTCTGTATCATCCACCAGGCTATTTTGTGCTTATTCATATTCATATGGCAATATGGACAGGGATCCCAGAGAATGAGCAGAACACACAGGACTTCTTGAGACCAAGGCCTGAAACTGGCTTATGTCACATTTGCCACATTCTGTTGGCCAAGTCAAGTTGGAGACCTGTCCAGATTCAAGAGCTGGAGGAGTAGATTTGGCTTCCTAATGGAGGAACTGCAAGTGACATTGCACAGGGGCATGGAAACGGGGAAAGGAGGAATACTGGGATCACTTTTGCAATAACATTACTGTAGTGACCCACCATTTTCAATCCCTATTTTATAGCAAGCACTGTGCTAGGGACTTTACCAACTTAGTCTCATCAATGATCAGAGCAATTCTACTGGATGGGGAAAATGAGACATGGAGATATTAAACTTGTGTACAACCACACAGATGTTAAGTGGTAAATTCAGGTAGTAGCTCTGATCTCTGTAAAGCATCACTTCTTTCTACTCTTTCTCACACTGCTTCCTGCAATTACTGGTCCCCCAATTGTTTACCACTTGAAACAGAATCAGTTCTACCACAGCAGGAATCTGAAGAGTCCAGGGGGGTTATATGGTCTGAGATTACCATAGTTGTCAAGGATCATGCTGGGAATGCTTGATGGGAATGAAGGGTTGACTGAGTGGAATTAACCTTTTATAAGGGAGTGGTTACCTGCTAAGGGGGCAGGATTCCAAATCTTCAGGTCCAAGGAGGCCTAATGACCTCTGTTTCCAAGGGGTCAACACTTGTAAGAGAGTGGGAGATGAGACTGTGACTTCTAGGCAGGACAATCTTTGTCCTCAGGTGGGATGTCTACATCATAACATAATGCCCTCTGGTTGGTGTCAAGGGAGCTAACCCTAGGATCTATACTAGGGAAAATGGTTGCAGGCATGAAGGTACAGGTTTGCAGTTCCCCGGCTAACTGGGATTTCTTGAGCGGAAATTGGGAAGAGAATTTTAAGTTGTTGCGTGCATGGACATTTCCTATTTCGTTTTTTTGTTTGTTTGTTTTGTTTTTGTGCCTTGAACAATATCTGGTGCATGTGGACATGACGTAAGTATTTGTTGAGTCATAAAGATGAGGATATAACCTAGAGGACTAAATTATTAATCTCATGAGACAAGAGGTAAGATAACTTCCGACATTTTCTAGACCCTTGTTGGAAAAAGCAAGAGAGAAAGCTTGAACTATGTATCAAAGCTTCTCACTCACCGATTTAGAGACCAGCACTTATTCTCAAAGTTTCTCCCATAAACTATCAGACAAACAAGAATTTCTGGTGTTGGCGTTCTGCAGCTTTCACTTCAAGCAAGCTTTCTTTTTTTTTTTTTTTTTTGTTTTGTTTTTTTTTTTTGAGACGGAGTCTCGCTCTGTCGCCCAGGCTGGAGTGCAGTGGCGCGATCTTGGCTCACTGCAAGCTCCGCCTCCTGGGTTTACGCCATTCTCCTGCCTCAGCCTCCTGAGTAGCTGGGACTACAGGCGCCCGCCACAGCGCCCGGCTAATTTTTTGTATTTTTAGTAGAGACGTGGTTTCACCATGGTCTCGATCTCCTGACCTTGTGATCCGCCCGCCTCGGCCTCCCAAAGTGCTGGGATTACAGGCGTGAGCCACCGCGCCCGGCCTCAAGCAAGCTTTCTAGTGATGTCTACCAAAGATCTAGACCCTCCATCTTTGGCAATACCGAACTTACAGGTAGAAGGTTATTGTTATCCACTAGACCAGTGCTATTCAAAGTGAGACTGCATAGTAGCATCAGCTTCACCTGGTTCTGGAGTAGAAAAATTTGTTCTCAGTTTCTGCCCAGGACCTATTGAATGAGAATATATGAGGCTGATGCCCAGGAATCTGTTTTTTAATAAACTCTCTAGATAGTTCTTACATGTGCTAATGTTTGAAAAGCCCTAAGCTGAAAGAGACTGAAGAGGACTCAGTGATGGTAATAAGTCAGGTGTTTTTGACTTTGCTCTGCTATTGGCATATCACAGGACCTGAAATTGATCATCTATGGCAGAAACATTGATGTATGTTGGACCAAGGAACACAGAGAGATTGGCACATATCTGAACAGACTGTGAACATGTTCTTTTTGGTTACCATTAGTATAGTCCCTCTCCTTGTGTAAGCTTTCTGTGAACGTCTGTGAAGAAATTCAATAACATTCTTTAGAGTTGTATAAAATAATGGCTTAGAACATGGAAAGAAAGATTTGATGTCAACTTCTACTCTACAATTTACAAAACGGGAGACCTCGGGCAAATTTATCTCTTTTGTGTCAGTGATTAACCTGTAAATTAAGCAGCATAACAGTATTTACCTCATAGAATTGTTGAAAGGATTTAAAAAGGGAATTCATATAATGCACATAGTACCATGTTCTTTCCATATTAAGTGTTCAGTGTTAGTTGCTATTATTACTATTGCAGCTACAATAAATATTAATGTATGATATATTGTCCCAAGAGATTTTTCAGTTATATAATGGATCAGATAAGTATATATCAAAATAAATATTTTTAAAATGTAAGATAATAAATGTTGATCACTCATAAAAATCACACAGCCTTTCATTTTGAGAATCAAATTTTGCATTCACCAAATAGCTTAAATTTAGGTCTCTTAAATCCTTATTTGAGGTCAGCAACATCTGTGACCAGAAGTTTCTTTCCGATGTATCTCCAGCATGAAATAAGAGATCAGACTGAAATAACTAGTAAAAAGAAATCACTGCATGAAAAGTGGCCCAGGATATATTTGTTAATGAACTCCTTTAAATACATTTTTTTTTTCAGCTTCCAGGTTCTAAAGGAGCAATTTGTGTGTACCACATACACACACACACACACACAAAAGCATGAGCCCTGTAGGGTAAAGATGAATGCCACCGACAGCGCCTCTCTTTCCTCTTCTCACTCTAGCCTCATTGATGGTTTAAGAAAGGAGGGCAGATGCTGCAGCCTCAACCGGGAAATAGAATCTTTTCAGGCCTCAGGCAATCCTTCCATCTGGAAAGGTCGAGGTCAGACACCAAGAACATCAAAGTGGGGAAAGGTCTTGGGGGTAAAGAAATAAATTGCGTCCCTGTGGAGAATAAAGAGGAGGAAAACCAAAATCCATATTCTGTTGTTTTCTCATGAGAAACACACTGCAGATTTTACCAGAAATGAAATTGATTTTTCTCTCCTAATTCGTATTTTTTGAAATTGCTATCTTTTTATAATAGAGGTACACATTTAAAATGGGAAACCAACCTTTTAGTATCTTTCTAAACATTTCTACTGATTCATTACTTTGGAACTTTCCCAAAAAAGACTGAAATGGGGTCATTCAGATTCTGAGATTTGTGTCCTTCTGAAATGAAATAAACATCCAAAAATATCTATTTTCACTATGTGAAATGGCAGTGTGTCTAATGCGTTAGATACGTACCTGGCTACAGTGTTTAAATTTTGTGGAGATTTTTATTGAAAGGATGGATATGAAATAAAACACCTTTGGTCCTGTATCATTGGTTAGAGTTTAATCTGGAAGAAGAATATATTAGAAAGTATAGTGTAATAATATGGTAAGGTCTCCTGCCAATTTTCTTAATGGTAAGGCCATTTTTAAAAATGTTCAACCCTTGAGTACCATATGTTCATAACGTTCAGCACTTTATTTCTCCACAGAGTCTTTTCTTGACAAACTATCTTTTTCTAGCAATGAAGGAGGGAAAGGTTTTTGATTTGGATTTGTCTGTCTGAGGCTTTATTTTAGAAACTCCCTGAATTCTTGGGAGGAAATGGCTTCCTATACAGCTATTATTTAGAATTCTAATAATTTCTTCTTTAGAATTATGACAAATAATCACTAGCATTGATGTCATGCTAGTATGTAACCATTTAGGCTTAACAGAATGAATATATTTACTATAATATAGCATATAAGTAGGTTTATTTATATACAATAGGCTATGTTAAAGTCATATTCTTCTGGAACCAACTTTTTTTTTTTTTTATTATACTTTAAGTTCTGGGATACATGTGCAGGTTTGTTACATAGGTATATATGTGCCATGGCGGTTTGCTGCACCCATCAACTCATCATCTAGGTTTTAAGCCCTGCATGCATTGGTTATTTGTCCTAATGCTCTCCCTCCCCTTGCCCCCCCACCCCTGTGTGTGATGTTCCCCTCCCTGTGTCCATGTGTTCTCATTGTTCAACTCCCACTTATGAGTAAGAACATGCAGTGTTTGGTTTTCTGTTCCTGTGTTAGTTTGATGGTTTCCAGCTTCATGCATGTCCCTGCAAAGGACACGAACTCATTCTTTTTTATGGCTGCATAGTATTCCATTGTGTATGTGTGCCACATTTTCTCTATCTAGTCTATCACTGATGGACATTTGGGCTAGGAACCAACATATTTTTGATGCCCATACATATTGACCCTTGAAGAATCCCCAGTACTGCATTCGAAGATGTATGCTGCTACTGAGGAACCAGCCAGGGCTACCTGGTTACCAAGATTTTAGTTGTTATTTATTTATTTATTTATTTGCAACGGAATCTCGCTCTGTCTCTCAGGCTGGAGTGCAGTGGTGCAATCTTGGCTCACTGCAACCTCTGCCTCCTGGGTTCAAGGAATTCTCTGCCTCAGCCTCGCTAGTAGCTGGGATTACAGGTGCCTACCACCATGCCCAGCTAATTTTTTGTATTTTTAGTAGAGTCAGGGTTTCACCATCTTGGCCAGGCTGGTCTTGAGCTCCTGACCTAGTGATCCACTCACCTTGGCCTCCCAAAATGCTGGGATTACAGGCATGAGCCACCGTTCCCGGCCAATTTTTAGTATCATTAAGCATAATTCACTATTATGTTAAAATTAAACTCTAGCCATAGATGCAGGACCAAAGGTATTTATTCCATATCCATCCTATCCATAACATTCTCTCGGTGAAAGGAGGCAAATCAGGTCTATGGAGGGACTTTATTCTACTTCCCCATAATTTTAGATTATTTTTGATAATTTGCCATTTGGTGAACTAGTTACTAGAATCAGAGAAAACTTAGCAAGTTTTATAACACCACCGAAAAACAATCAATGTGTTCAGGCTCCAAAACAGAAAATTCAAAAAGAGAAGAGTCAGAGATTAAGACACAGACAAGGAGGGGACAGAGAGATTGAGAGAGGAAAGACAGGGAGAAAAGGACTGTGTGGGAGAGAAAGAAAGATTGTTCCGCTGGCTCTGTATTCACACATAAGTTACTCAGCCTCAGTATGTTTTTGTTTCCTCGGCTAACCTCACGTGGTGGTCATGAAAATCAGCCTCCCAGTTTTCTGATTGTGTGTTCAGTGAGGGCATCACCTCCCCTGAGCTGCTCCCAGACAAGTAAGAACAGCAGGGATGTTAAGGGAAGCCCATTTCAGGAAGATGTGGAGGCTCCTCTGATGAGTAATTTTGAGCTTGAAGATTCTGTGGCCAACAAAATAATGGTTTCTGAAAGATGCCTATGTCTTATTCCCCAGGACCTGTTACTATTTACATGGCAAAGGAGATTTTGCAGATATGACTAAGTTAAGGATCTTGAAATAGGAAGATTACTTTGGATTATCTCAGTGGGCCCAAAATGGTCACAAGAGTCCTTCTAAGAGGGAGGCAAGAGGGTCAGAATCAGAAAAAGGAGATGTCATCACAGAGAGAGCGGTCAGAGATGGTGCAGGGAGGGGTGGACTTGAGGATGGAGAAGCCACACACCAAGGAATGTAGGTGGCTCCTAGACTCTGGAAAAGGCAAGGAAAGGGATTCTTTAAACCCCCAAAAGGTATGTGACCTCACCAGTGCCTTGATTTTAGAAATTCTGACCTCAGAACTGTAAGATAATACATTTGTTTTCTTTTAAGTCACTACGTTTGTGGTCACATACCAGTGATAGACTCCACATTAGCTTTGGAAAAATACCTTAGCATGGACACTGCAAAGACTCTTCACGAAATCTTCAGTTCTTTCCTCCTTTCTTTACCTGGGGTCTGATGGCTCTCCCAGCCTCCTCTAACTCTTCTTCATTTTCCTTCACAGCAATTTCCCCTAGAAAATCTCCTGCACACCTAATCTTGTTTTAGTGTCTGCTCCTTAAAGCACCCGGACTAATACACCCTATACATTTTACTTGACGGTTAAAAGCTTTTAATGTACCTGCCATATGGTAAGTGTTCGAAATGGTTAGCTATTGTGATTATTAGTAACAGTAGTTCCAATAATGTAGGGCAAAATGAAGTTAACCTCTCCCTTGGATAAAAATCTGAGAAAGTCTCATCATTTACTTGTTTATACTCAAGCATTACAATTTTCTCCAGACATTTTTTGTCTCTCACACTGTCTCCATTCAGTAGTTAGTCCATCCAGTCCAGCAGGAGAGTACATTGCAATTTTCCTTCAGAGTAAATGTGACTGTTGAGCGCAGCTCTGGGTAGGTTGGCAAGTCTATCTGGGAGCTCGGGGTTAACAAGCCCATTGATGTTAAACATCTAGGTCATGTCCTTTAATCCTGCTTTTATCCAGCAAGAAGGCTGATATTTTGACATCTATCTGCTTCAGTTCTTGATATTTCCATAGCTGGTTCCAAACGCAGGTAGGGAAGTGAATGTGTTTGAAAGCACATTGGAAGAAAATAATAAAGTTCTTCTTACCTGCTGATGCCTCATGAATTCTGCTTAATCAATGTTATTGCTAAATATGACAGAAGTGCCATCACAAACCACCACTGCAATGATGGACCAGTCAATGAATGCTACTGACAAAGCTTGTTACTCATTAAGAAAACATGAGATTAGTTCACATCATACGCAGAAATCAATTTCAGCTGGATTAAATGTCCTAGAGATAAAAAAAAAAAAACTCTAATAAATTTAGAAAAAAAGTAAGTAAGATCTTTATGAAATTAGAGTGGGGGGATTTTTATTCAAGATATAAAAGTTACAGAATTTAAAGTAAAATATTGATACATACCTTCTAAGTATAACTAAGTTACATTTTAAATTCTTTCTATTCTGTCATATCTCCTTTCACAGTGTGATGTTGAAGCTTTGCCCATCCAGATGCAGAGGGAATCTGTAGCTTTACTACGTCTTGAATCTGGGCTGGCCTTGTGGCTGCTTTGAGAAATCAAAAGCAGTGGGACTGATGTGGGCGACTTCCGAGCTGAGGCCTCAAGAGAAATGAAGCTTGCACCACCACCCTCTGGCAACCACATTGCTAAGAGAGAAAGCCTGAGCCAATCAGGGGGAGGAACCACATGGAGGAGAACAAAGGTACCTCATCTAAATGTTCCAGCCAACAGCTAGACATATGAGTGAGGCCATCTGGGACCAGCTGTTCCCCAGCAGACCTGCCACATGACCATAAACACGAGTGAGACCAGCCAAAGCCACAGAGAGCAGGCATGATTCCTGCCCACACTGCCAGTCCACAGAATGGAGCAAACAAATAATCTACTCTACTGAATTTTAGAGTGTGTTGTTATAAGGCAATATATAACTGATACAATAAATAAAAACTTCATAAATAAAAACAGATAAATGCTTCATGAGATACTCTACACCAAGTAAAATGTAAGCCAGAGATCAAGACAATATTTGAATGAATGTAAGTTATCAGGCTTACTACAAAGATATATATATGATATATATATGATATATAAATGATGACAATTCAATAAGAAGAAAATTAAATTAGGCTTTAAGAAAATATATAAGCAAGCAATTCACAAGCAAGAAGAAAGTAATGCCCAATAAATATATGAAAAGTTGCCTAACATTAGGTATAATCCAAGAAATTGAAATTAAAACAGCTGTGAAAAACAATTATATACCCATTAGTTCAGTAAAAAGTAGTGTATGACAGATTTTGCTAAGAAGATAGAATGATGAGAATCTCCTACACTAATTGTGATAGAACAAACTGGTGCCCTCATTTTGGAAAACTTTGGCAGTAACTAGTAAAATTGACAACACGTATTCTAGAAAGTCTATTGCCAATAAACATAAGAAGAGAGATGTAAAATTATCACTCATGCATTATTTACAGTAGCAAAAAGTGGAAACAGCCTCAATCTCTCAGTGATCATTGAGAGAATAAATCTTGATGTCCTAGCTAGAGCAATCAGGCAAGAGAAGAAAATAAAGGGCATCCAAATTTGAAAGAAAGAAGTCAAATTATCCTTGTTTGCAAATAATACAATCTTATATTTGGAAAAAAACAAAGACTCCACCAAAAAAACCTTAGAACTGATACACAAATTTAGTAAAATCGCAGGATATAAAATCAACATACAAAAATTAGTAGCATTTATATATGCCAACAATGAACAATCTGAAAAAGAAATAAAGAAGCAATCCATTTACAATAACTACCAAAAAAAAAAAAACAACTGACAATTAAACTCAACCAAAAAGTTGAAAGATCTTTACAACATAAAGTATAAAACAATGATGAAAGACATTGAAAAGAATGCAAATAACAGAAAAAATATTTTATGTTCATGGATTAAAAGATTCAATGTTAAAATATCCATACTACCCAAAGTAATGTACAGATTCAATACAATTCCTACCAAAATACTAATGTCATTCTTCACAGAAGTAGGAAAAAAAAAATCCTAAAATGTATATGCAACCACAAAAGACCCGAAATAGCTAAAGCCATTTTGAGCAAAAAGAACAAAGCTAGAGGAGTCATGTTACCTGAATTCAAATTATACTACAGAGCTATAGTAACCAAAAAAGCATAGTACTGGCATAAAAAGAGACACATAGACTGATGGAACAGACATAGAACCCAGAAATAAATTCATACATTCACAGCAAACTCTTTTCTGACAAGGTGCCAAGAATATACATTGGGGAAAGGACAGTCTGTCTCTTCAATAAATAGTGCTGGGAAAACTGAATATCCATATGCAGAAGAATGAAACTAGACCCATATCTTTTAACATATACAAAAGTAAAGTTAAAATGAATTAAATACTGAAAGCTAAGACTTCAAACTCTAAAACTATTAAGACTAAAAGAAAATGTTGGGGGAAACTGTCCAGGATGTTGGCATGGACAAACACTTTTTAAGTAATAACCCCAAAACACAGGCAACAAAAGCAAAAGTGGAAAAATGGGATCACATTAAGTTAAAAAGCTTCTGCACCACAGATAGTCAACAAAGTGAACAGACAGCCCACAGAAAATATTTGCAAACTATCTGACAAGGAATTAATAACCAGAATATATAAGGAGCCTCAAACAACTCAATAGCAAAAAAATCTAATAATCTGATTTTAAAATGAACAGAATACATGAATAGATATTTTTCAAAAGAAGACATACGAACGGCAACCAGATGTGTGAAAAGGTGCTAAACATCATTGATCATCAGAGAAATGCAAATGAAAACTACAATGAGATATAATATAATCTCGCCCCAGTTAAAATGACTTTTATCTAAAAACAGCCAACGACAAATGCTGGAGACAGTGTGGAAAAAAGAGAACCCTCATACACCAATCATGGAAATGTAAATTAGTACAACCACTATGGAGAACAGTTTGGAAGTTCCTCAAAAAACTAAAACTAGAATTCTCATATGATTCAGCAATCCTATTGCTAGGTATACCCAAAAGAAAGGAAATCAGTACACTGAAGAGATATCTGCACTCCCACATTTATTGAAGCACTACCAAGCAACTTAAATGTCCATCGACAGACAAATGGATAAAGAAAATGTGGTATGTATAGAGCACTATTTAGTCATATAAAAGAATGATATCCTGTCATTTGCAACATGGATGGAACTAGATGACATTATATTAAGTGAAATAAGTCAGGTACAGAAAGACAAATTTTGCATGTTCTCATTCATTTGGGGGAGCTAAACATTAAAGCAATTGAACTCATGGAGATTGAGAGTAGAATAAAGGTTACCAGAGGTTGGGAAGGGTAGTGAGGGGTGCGGGGGATAGTTAACAGATATAAAAATAGAGTTAGATAGAATAAATAAGGTCATCATTTATATTACAACGGGAGGACTATAGTTAACAATTTATTGTACATTTAGAAATAACTGAAAGTATATAATTGGATTGTTTGTAACACAAAGAAATGATAAATGCTTGAGGTGATGGATACCTTTCTTGCCCTGATATGAATATTATGCATTGCATGCCTGTATTAAAGTATCTCATGTATCCTATAAATATACACATTTACTATGTATTCATAAAAATTAAAAATAAAAAAAAAATTTAAAAAGAGGATGGATTCATCTTACGATGAAACACTACACAGAAGTGAATATGAGTGTTGGATCTAGTGATGTGAATTTAAAAAACAATATTATAATGTGGAAGGAAACACCATATGTAGATAACATTTAAGGTTAAAAGCATAAAATAGAATCCTGTATGTTATTGATTGATACATAAGTAGAATTATTACCTATGAGTAGAAATCATAAACATCATAAGCTAGTAGCTTCTTTGAAACAAGAAGAACATATGGGAAATGGGATGAGGGATGAATATTTAAAACTTTATAGTCTAAGTTGGTTGGTGGGCACACAAGGGCCCACTAGTTTTTTCCTTTATAAATTTTGTCCGTCTGATTTATTTAATAATTAAAACAATAGAAAACCACACAACCCAAGACAAAAACAAAGATTTGCCTTGCTTTCCTGAACAGCTACCCGAGAAGGCACTGAGATACAGTATTGAAACTCCTGTCAATTTTCCAATCCCCTAATCCCAGGGTCCAGTCAGGCATTTTGCTGATGATCCATCATCATGATTCAATGCAATACTATAACAGGGAATCCATTTACAACCTTTAAGAAAGAGTCAAATGAAATTTTACCAATATCTAGGAAGCTATTAATTAATTCACTTGACCTTCACACAGAAAACACTTCCTTGACTTACTTTTTGCTGTGTGGATATAAATATGCATGAAAATAATTTAAAGCTGTTTATTTCTATGACTGACTAGCATAACTAAGAGTTTTGAAACCTGACAGTGTGGAAAACATGTCTCCCTTTTCTATTTTCCACACCAATAAAAAAAAGCAATCAAAATTTTTCACCTGAAGATGAGCAAGAGATCTCATAAAGAAAAAAGATGGAGCATTTGATGCAAATACATGAGATTATCTTTTGTGCATTTTCAAGCAGAGTCAAAGAAATAGATTTTCATAAATCAAAGCTTTCCAATTTTAAACAAGCATTTTTCTTCAAGGCAACAGAGAGGTGGGAAGAGAGATAGGAATGCATTTCATGGGCAGAGGCTGACTAGGAAACTCATGTAACTTAGCTGTTATCAATGGAATGGAATCTGGGTGACACTCAGGGATTCAAAAGATAAAGGGTGAATTTGTGTTGAGGCTAAGCCCCCTTCATCCCGTTCTACCCCAAGCCATATGAGAAGCAGTGCACCATTAAATCACAGGCACCCAACTCCCTGTGTGGTACAGTACTTCTGTACTGCTTCCCATGTAGGTCCATGGAAGAAAATATAAGCCAACAAAAGTTTATATCCAATACCCCCATTCTCCAATGTCAGAATAGGGAGAAGCAGAGATGGAAGTGGAATCCTAATGGAATTTAAACCAGAAGTGACTGAATTTGATTGAGCAAGATTAGGTTTTCTGATAACAGTAGAAAGTGATGCAAAGTCAAATTTAGTTACAGAGGCATAAAGTTAATTTTTTGAATTTATAATAACCCTGAAGTGTTACTATGAGGGAGTGAGAGAAGCAAGGAGGAGAAGAGAAAGAACTTAGAAAAAAAGTGGTGTGGTTTTAGCTGAAGTCCAGCCTCACTGCAGTTCCAAGGGTCACTGTGGAAAGTGAATAGCACCACAGACTTCTTTCACCTTGAGGCAAGGGAGCTGGGCTTAAGTATCCTTAATCAATCAATCATTGGCTGTAGGCGGCCTCTTAGAAGCACAGGTGGAGAAGTGTGCTATCGCGGGAGAAGCAATACCTATTGGGTGAAGGCAATTCTCTGAGAAGGGGCTAGCTAAGGGCCTCAGCAAACAAAACTTGGAGCAGCTGTGCGATGGGGCCTCTGTAAGTGAAGGGGGTCTGGGTGGGCACCAGTGGAGTCCTGTATGAGCTGAGAGATTAGTTGAGTTCTGGCCCACTGCAAAATCCCACCATTGGTGGGGAAAAGCTCAAAGCCCTCTCAAATATTCTTATCAACTCCCAACTCGTACTTACTTTTCTCAGTTCTCATTGCTCCCACAATTTACACTAAATCTATCCCCGGAAATTACTTTGACAGTCTTGTGCGTTCTTCCCTGTGCTACTGCTTCTGGTATCAGTCTTGTCCTCTGAGTCCTCTAGCCTCCTTAGCTCTTAATATCCAAAACCAGGCTTAAAACTCCAAAGGTCTACTTTTCTCTCAAAAACATGGCTCTCACAATCCAGTATCTCTACTTTGAATACTGTATCTTCACAATCCATGAAAAATAAAGTTCCAACCAGGAACTCATTTGGTTTTTCAAAAACTCAACTCTGTCTTTGCCACCCCTTTCAGGCAATAAATACTATTTCTTGAATGAATAAAGAGCCACTAAAGGTATCTGAAAAGATGGTACCAAAATAACTGCAGTGATTATTTTTGGAAAGTAATTTGCATAATGAAAAACTGTTGAACATAATTGTTATATTTTGGTATGAATGAATTTGCCATGAATACAATTGAAAAAGAAGAGTTGGGTAAAGTGAGAAAGCATGGGGATTTTCAGAAGACCTGTAGTCTTGAGAAACTTCATACAAAGGATATCCTGGACCACATGAATTTAGCATCATACCTGCAGTGAGATCTTGAGGTTACTCCATGTTGACTTGTCTGAGTTGATGGCCATTCACCATGCCCGAAACCTGAAGATCAGTGTGGCATTGAAAAGAAGATTGGTGTGGCTGCAAAATGCACAATCCTCATGATGGAAGGCAAATGGTAATATTTATGATTGACAGTAGTAGGTGCTATGGAACCATTCCCAAACCCCAGACTGCACCAGACAGGAAAACAACTCAGAAGAGGCTTCTGATGATCCACACGAGAGTATATGGACCACAGGACAACACACAGAAGAGCATATGAGACACACATAGAATCATTTGCTACACTGAAAAGCCATCTTAGGAAAGAAGAGGGAAATGAAAGTCATTATAAGGGCTGTAGACATTAAATTCATAGAATGTTTCCATGGAAAAGACTAAAGATTATTTTTAAAAATGTTTTAAAATAATTTCAACTTTTATTTTGGATTTAGCGGGTAAATGTGCAGGTTTGCTACATGGGCATATTGCACAATGCTGAAATTTAGAGTAGGGATCCCATCACCTAGGTATTAAGCATAGTACCCAATAAGTAGTTTTTCAAATCATGGCCCCCTCCCTTCCTCCTCCCGTTAGTAGTCTCCAGTGCTGTTATTCCCATCTTTATGTCCACGTGTACTCAATGTTTGGCTCCCACTTAAAAGTGAAAACATGTAGTATTCAGTGTTTGGTTCTTGCATTAATTTGCTTAGGATAAGGGTCCCCGCTGCATACATGTTGCTGCAAAGGACATTATTTCATTCTAGCATTCCATGGTGTATATGTACCACATTTGCTTTATCCAATCCACTGTTGATTCCCCTGTTGATGAGCTTCGAGGTTGATTCCACGTCTTTGCTATTGTGAACGGTGTGGTAATGAACATATGTGTGTCTGTGTCTTTTTGATAGAATGATTTATTTTCCTTTCGCTATATACCCGGAAATGGTATTCTAGGTCGAATGGGAGTTCTGTTTTAAGTTATTTGAGAAATCTCCAAATTGCTTTCCACAGAGGCTAATTTACATTCCCAGCAACAGCATATAATAGTTCTTTTTTCTCTGCAGCCTCACCATCATCGGTTATTTTTTTAACTTTTTAATAATAGTTATTCTGACTGTTGTGAGATGATATCTCATTGTGGTTTTGATTTTCACTTCTCTGATGATTAGTGATACTGAGCACTTTTTCATACGTTTGTTGGCCGAATAAAAATCGTAGAAGAAAACCTAGAAAATACTTTTCTCAGTGTTGGCCTTGGCAAAGGATTTTTGGCTAAGTCCCCAAAAGCAATTTCAACAAAAACAAAAATTGACAAGTGGGTCCTAATTAAAGAGTTTTTGCACTGCAAAAGAAGCTATTAACAGAGTAAACAGAAAACCTACAGAATGGGAGAAAATATTTGCAAACTACACATCCAACAAAGGCCTAATATCTAGAATCTATAAGGAACTTAAATAAATCACCAAGCAAAAAACAAATAACCCCATTAATAAATGGGTAAAGACTGTTTAATCGAGGAAATACATTACTGTCAGATGGGAAGTTTCTGTTTGCACTGGCAAAAATTTGAATTATAGAACAAATAGAATCAGTTACGGGACACAAAAAATGTGATGCTTTCATTTTGGTTGATGAAATTGCAGCTTTTTTACAAGGAGAGACATCCCATATTGCCAATTCTTTATGAGATGGGTTCATGTCTTATACTTTGTTTCTTGCCTCATGTGTAGGAAATAGTAGATCAATAAATGGTTTATCACTGATCAAAATAAATGAAACATTTTTATAACAATGATTTCAGAAGTATTCTGAGCTACTTGGAATTCAGTATTGGTGTTTGCAGGGAGAGGAGTTGTTGAGGATATCCAGTAAATGAGAGTCTTAATATTGCTCACCCTAGCTGGAAACTCTTTCAGAGATAGTCTAAGCAATTGAAAAAGATAGGAATCCAAATATCAAGAGGACTTCAGATAATAATAGATTGTTCTAAATGTCCAGAAACAAGGGGGCATCCTATTACTGAACCACAAAATCACATTTCAAACTCAGCCACAGGCATCTCAACTATCACAAGCTTTGCAATTGCAGATATATCACTGTAAAATCTCCAGGAGATTCCGGAGAAGAATATTGGGCTATTATTTTATGTAGGCAATCTGGCTATAAGGTAGAAGAGAAGGGAGGTGGCTGAGCTATGTACATCCAGTCTTCATTCCAAATTCAGATTCTGATAAGTCGTCCTGCTTTCCCTGAGTGAGGAGTTGGGCAAGGGTTGAGGTGTGTTCAGGGAAAATACCCCTTCATGGAAAGCAGAGGAGGGAAGAAAAAGTGTTTTATCCCTAACTATGATGTCTAAACTATTCATTGCCTACAAGCTGATACATTTTACTTTACCTAAATGTGATTAAAAAAAAAAAAAAAGGTACAAAGAAGTATATAAGTGGTCATTGTAGATAGTCAATGGGTTTTGTTTTTATTTGGCCACATCAGTAAAGGCCAAGATATGTACTTATTCTCACATATCTCTATTTGCCCACCCCATATTGAAAACATTTTAAAATTATATCCCATCACCCAGGGGGTACCATCTGATGACTGGTATATTTTGGGAATTGTTACTTCTTCTTATCAAGGGATACAGACCAGAGCTTCCTAGGCTTTTTTACGTCACATAGAAAATGTCAACATTTATAGGCATGGTAATCATTCATGCTGGTCAATATATCTGGTTTTTCTCCTTCTGCACACATTGAAGGATTGTATCCTCTGTTCTCCTAAAGGTAGGCCTCACATGTCCCTTACTTTGAAAGTATGTTACTTCTAGACTGAAGCTTTCAGAGCCATTGCGTGATTTGTCAAGTTTCCTAACCTGTGCTGTAGCAATTAGCAATTTTCAAGGTAGTGGAGGATTTATAAGCTTGCATCTCCGAAAGCCAATGATGTGGAGCAGAATGCTCAGCCAATATGTCACAATCAAGAAATAAACAATAAAGTTTTGATCTCTGTTAATGTTGAAAAGTGTTACCCAGCTTATCCTAACGGATAGCGAACACGCCCTTGGTTTGGGGTACATAAAAGTGGTTGGTTCTCACTAGAGTCAACCAGCTCAGGACTTCACCCTCTTCAGGACTTGCTCAGCTACTCTGAAGGCTCAGGGAAGCACAATGACTGAAATTGCATGATTATTGATCTTATCTTCTGAATTGCTATGTTGAAGTCTCCTGTTGTGACATTCAAAATGACAGTTGGTTATTTTTGTTTTATTTTGTTTTTAATTGATACATAGCTGTACATATTTATAAGGTACATCATGAAGTTTCAATAATCCATACATTATATAACAATTAAATCATGGAAATTCATACTTCCACCATTTCAAATACTTGTCATTTCTTTGTGGTGAGAACATTCAAAATCCTTTCTTCTAGATATTTTGAAATATACAATACATTGTGGTTAACTACAGTCACAGTGCTGTGCAATAGAACACCAGAACTTATTCCTCCTACCTAACTATAATTTTGTACTCAGTGACCAACTTCTCTCCATTCCTTCTCTTCCTTACTCTTCTCAGCTTCTAGTAAGGACTATTCTACTCTCTACTTTTACGTGATCAACTTTTTTAGATTCAACATATGAATGAGATCATGCAGTATTTTTCTGTCTGTGCTTGGCTTATTTCACTTAACATAATGTCTTCTAGGTTCACCCATGCTATTGCAAGTGACAGAATTTCATTCTTTTCATGACTGAATAATATTTCATTGTGTGTACATATGAAATTTAAAATTCATTTATTTGTTATTGGTTGCTTCCACATCCTGGCGATTGTAAACACTGCTGCAATAAACGTAGGAATGCAGTAATCTCTTTGGACATACCAATTTTATTTCCTTTGAATAGATACCCAGTGTGAGATTACTGGATCATACGATAGTTTTACTTGCAATTTCTCTGAGGAGGCTCCATACTGTTTTAAATAATGGCTGGATGAGTTTGCATTCCTAACAACAGTGTATAAGTGGAGTTCTTCACATAGTCACCATCATTTGGTATTTTTTTTGTGTGTTTTTTTGACAATAGCCATTCTAAATGGGATGTGAGGATATCTCACTGTGGTTTTGATTGGCATTTCCCTGATGATTAGTGATATTGAGTATATTTTCCTGTATCTGTCAGCCATTTGTCTGTCTTCTTTTGAGAATGTCTATTCAGGTCTTCTGCTTATTTTTTGATCCGATTATTTGTTTTTTGTTTTCATTTTTGCTTTGTGTTGTTGAACAGCTGTTGTCAATCAAAGGTGTCACCATTGCTGATTTCCAGAGAATTTCCCACTGCTCTGGATACATTCGTGGATGCCCATCCCATCTTGTGGATCTTCCATGTTCAGATGGCTTGTGCTCTATCTCATCACTGATGAGCCACTAGCATGGCATGTCCTTGCCAAGAAGCTGCTGTGAGCAATGCAAGTGATGCCTTGGAGTGACTAAGGCTTGGTTGTTTACTTTCATTTGTAGCTTGTTGCTTTAAACTGCTTCAAACATGATATATAAAATACCTCTATAATTAAAGAGCAAAGAGAATTAGCCACAGTATACATTCCTAAACTTTCCTATTTCTTCTCTTTTCTTTTCAGACCATATGCCACGTTCAGGTGGTTTCAAGGCAAAATAGCAGGGTTTGGTACTGTTTGCCTTGGGACTGAAGCTTGCTATATGTGAAGTGATAAGCAAGATTTTTAGAATGACCCCGGGAGCTCTTTCTGACTGCCTGACAATGCCTTGGCAGGACCAGGCACTACCTGTACTCCAGCGGCAGAGCTTGCCCAAATCTAACTTCTCACGCTTCCTGTGGAGTCCTCCCATTTGCTACAACTGTGCAAAGGTTTTCAGAAGCAAGTGGTCATCTTTCCTAGAAGTCATAGATATTAGTTCATCTGAAGGCTTGTTATTAGTTACCTTAAGACTGGCTGAAGCTGGAAGATCCACTTCCAAAGTGGCTGATACACATGGATGGCAGGTTGGGCCTGATTGTTGGCAGGTGGCCTCAGTACCTCTCCATAAGAACCTTCCCACAGACTGCCTGCATTTTCCCACAACATGGGAGCTGGTATCCCCAAATGGGTAAAAATCTCGGCAGAAGCAATCAAGCCTTTCACAGAAGCATTTCACAGAAGGAAATGCTTTTTGTGACCTAATCTCTGCAGTCATCCACCACATTCTATTTTATAGGAGTGGGTCACTGAGACCAGAAATTCAAAAAGAGGGACATTAGGTTTCACATTTTAAAAAGCAGAGTGACAGCCGGGCATGGTGGCTCATGCCTATAATCCCAGCACTTTGGGCAGATCACGAGGTCAGGAGATCGAGACCATCCTGGCTAATACGGTGAAACCCCGTCTCTACTAAAAATTTTAAAAATTAGCTGGGCATGGTGGGGTGGGGGGGTTGCCTGTAGTCGCAGTTACTCGGGAGGCTGAGGCAGGAGAATGGCATGTACCTGGGAGGTGGAGCTTGCAGTGAGCCGAGATCAGCCACTTGCACTCCAGCCTGGGTGGCAGAGTGAGACTCCGTCTCAAAAAAAAAAAAAAGCGGGGGGAGAGGGGAGTGACATAGCCACAGTAGCAAAGACTTGGAATCAACCTAAATGCCCATCGATGACAGGCTGAATAAAGAAAATGTAGTACATATACACCATGGAACACTATGCAGCCATAGAAAGGAATGAGGTTATGTCCTTTGCAGGGACATGGATGGAATCAGCAAACTGATGCAGAAACACTGCATGTTCTCACTTATAAGTGGGAGCTGAATTATGAGAACACATAGACACATGGGGGGAACAACACACACTCCCTGTTGGGAGGTTGGGGGAGGGAGAACATCAGGAAGAATAGCTAATAGAGGCTGGGCTTAACACCCAGGTAACAGGATGAGGATGAACTGTGTTACAAACCACCATGGCACGCGTTTACCTATGTAACAAACTTGCACATCTTGCACACGTACCCCTGAGTTAAAATAACACTTGAAGGAAAAAAAAAGTGGAATGACAATTAGTGAACATATTGAAAACTATCACATTCTGTAAATTCAGACACTTTCTTGAGTAAATTCCAAATTTTTCTCTTCTCATTTATATGTGCACTTTCACACTTGTACTGTAAGAAGATAGAGTAGCAGAAAGGAGGTGAACAGTGTTCCTCTCTTAAAATGCAAACCTACTGCACGTGCAGTAGCTATTCTCGGGAATAGTATCCCTTTCTGTGAGATGAGGGAGAATAGAGGCCCATACATTTTTTTTCATTGACCCTTATCTTTTTTGTATACCCAATATAGCCTATCCTTTGCTCCATAATGGGTAGGATGTTATAGTATTACCTTGTTTCATCTCGTCACTTAAGCAAAACTACAGATATCTCATGGTATCTGTGGGGGATTTGTTCCAGGACCCTGCAGATATCAAAACCTATGCATACTCAATGTTCTTAAATAAAATGAGGTAGTGTTTGCATGTAACCTATATACATCCTCCTGTATACTTTAAATCTCTAGGCTACTTATAATAATCTAATACAGTGTAAATCTTATGCAAATAGTTGTCATACAGTATTTTTTATTTGTATTGTTTTTAACTGTTGTATTGTTATTTTCTATTTTCTTTTTCCTGGAGTATTTTCAATGTACAGTTGGTTGAATCCGGGTATGCGGAAAACATGGATACCAAAGATTGACTGAACATAAAAAATACTCAGGACACTTGTTCTCAAGGACTCTCTGTAGTTTTTTCCAGTGAGAGTTGATATTGTAGTAATAAACATGCAACAAATAGGGGCACTGATACTGTTCTCGACTTCCCAACCTTGGGGAAATGACACTGACATGACATGCATCTCTCTCTTGCTCTGTTTATCTCCTCCCCATCCTTTTTTTCCTTCCTCCATTAATTAGCTCTAGAGTACTCACTCTGTGACACCTGCCAGGAAGGCAGACCAGCAGCTCAGTCACTGTCTTTAGGTAATCACTGTCTAAAGTTGGTCCTTGAAATTTTCTCTATTGTTTATTTAAAACATAGATTCCTGGAAGTGGTTCCAAATCCACTGAATCAAAAACTCTTGTGTGGCCATTGAGAAACCACACTGAGTAATTTGGAGGACTACTGGCTGTTGTTAGTAAAACTCAGTTCCTGTTACCATGATGATTGCTTTTGATTTGTATAAATCAATGGGTCTCAAACTTTGACAGGCATCAAATTGCTGAGCCCCATCCCTAGAGTTTCTGATTCAGTAGATCTAGGATGGGGCCTATAATTTGTATTTCTAATAAATGCCCAGCTGATGCTGATATTGCTAATTCTAAGGATCACACTTTGATTAATGTAAATGCTAATTAGCAATATTTTTTCAAAGGCAGATGTGTATTTGGTCCAATCAGGTATGATTAAAGCTCCCAGAGTCAGAAAACTTTGGAGCTAAAGTAGATGTTGGAAATCATGATGCAAAAATCATTTTTTCAAAAGTTGATTAAACAAAGTTAAAAGTTTGGTAATTTTGTCTTGGTCATTAAACAATTTAAAGCAGATACAAAAAGATAGCTGGGTTCTCCTAGTCCAGTTTGTTCTCTATTGATCATCCTACCTAAGAAAATCTTTATGTATAGTCATGAACTGCATAATGATGTTTTGGTCAGCAATGGACCACACATATGATAGGGGTCCCATAAGATTATAATGCAGTGTTCTTACTGTACCTTTTCTATATTTGGATATGTTTAGATATACAAATGTTTACCATTATATTACAATCGCCTACGGTATTCAGTACATAACATGTTGCACAAGTTTGCAGCCTAAGAGCAATATGCTATAGCATATAGCCTAGGTGTGTCGTAGGTTATACATCCAGGTTTGTGTAAGTACATTTTATGCTGTTCACACAATGATGAAACTGCCTTACATTTTGCAGAATGTATTCTTGTTGTTAAGTGACATATGATTGTGTATACTTCTGAAGCCAACTTATTGAGTTACAAAAGGTAATCATGCCAGCTTTAATCAATAAAGGTCAGAGAACGTGATGAAATTAGACGTTTTCATAAAACTGAATAAAAACAAGAAGTCATTAAAGAGGATGTTGAAAGACTTGTTTGGTTCTTTTGGGTATCTTAGTTAAATTGTCAGAGGAACAATTTCTTTTTATGAGACATTAAGAAAAGTACTGAAATGTGAAGCTATTATAAATATAGGCTGTAGTTTTGCTTGCAGAGCCTGTGACCAATTGCCAAGAAAAATATTAACATAGAAACTGATAGTCTGAGAGTATATGATAGTGACATTTCATATAAATATTTAGAACATGATCCCATGAGGCAAAAATACAGGATAAACTCATAAACTGTGTGGCTGCACAGACCCTAGGGCTATATAATGACTATGTCCAGCTTGTTGCTGACTAAATAAAGGGAAGCTTGATTCATCACAGATGAGCAATAATTGTCTTCATCACTAATTATTTATATCATAAGGCCATCTGTGATGTTTTCATGATTTCCAAAAGAGAATGCATGCAGCTTGAAAGGGTGGAAATCTTGCCAGTTTAGAAATGACATCTGGAAGGCTTTGGAATTGAAAGGCCTAGCATGAAAAAGTAGAGCTGTTTATAGGTGCCAAAGTTGAAGCTGCACTCTGAGGAACTGCATCTGTTCTAGAGCTCAGAGTTGGGTTGGGCTCCTCAGAAGTAATCCCTGAGACAGGAAGGCGTACACACACCATTTACATAGGTAAGACACCTAGGGGAGCCAGGAAGAGAGGAGGAGAAGCAAGACAGACATAGAAGGAAGTTAAGCAGGAGTAGAGTCCCAAGCAGGGAAGTGCCCACAGGCATACTTAGGACTGTGAGTTCCACCTCAAAGTTGTTTCGGATCTGAGGAAGCTGAGCTTTTATTTCTTTCCCCTCTGTCACCGATCAAATGCTGCTCCGGGTACTTCTGCCTCTGTATGACCATGCAAAGTGCCCCAGCAACCCAGGGAAGTTACCTACAGAAGAGCCACACGTGCTGGGAGTTCCAAACAAGACACATGAAAGCTGGGAGGGGAACACATGTCACTCAAGTTCCAAGGAGATTCCAATGTGTCCGCTTCAAGACCCAAACTCTCTTTTGGTTTTTGAGTTGTCCAAAGGAATATACTTCAGATAATTATTAGAAGTCTGTTAATTCACATATAAATTATGTTATCAAAACCAGCTTTATTGCTAATAGAAGCAATATTTTGATTTTTATCCTATTGATCCCTATGCCTTTTTCCTTAGTTGAAGTTATGGAGGAGAACAGAAGGTGCTTTTTGTTTTGTTTTGCTTTGTTTTATCTCCTTACACTCTTCAAAATATGTATCGGGTTCCAGGGTCTTTTGAGTTGCTATAATGGAATGTGCATTCTTTTAAAATGTCTTTAGATGACAGCAGCAAGTACCGAACACTTGGGTGTGTCTTGGACATCTCCACTTGCTTATCTTACAGTCACACTGCAATTCAACCATCCAAAAATCATCAGTAGCCTGCCAAGGATCAATAGAGCTGTGCACTATGTGTACAATGTGACTCCCTCTCTGATCATTTAATGTAGAATTTTGACACCCAGATGCAATGTCCTCATACTCTAGAGAGGAAAAATAGGAAATAATTTCTACATTTTAGGACATGTATTTATCACTCTATAGAGAAACATTTCAGTCATGTGTCAATGTGTTGGGTCATTGTAAATTTGCAATTATTTTTCCAACTAAGTTGGAAACTGGAAACAAAGAAAAGGTATGAGAGCCATCTTCTGGACAAATCTGTTATGACCACACTGGTTTGTCTCCCTCTTCTACTACATACCTCCTGCACCTCTACCAAAACGGAACCTATAATCCTTTTTCGCCAAGCCTGCTCCTCCTCCGTATATGACCAACCTCAGTGAACAAAAGACCATCCTGCAGTTGCACAGTCTAGAAGCCTGGGAGTCATCGTTGGCTCCTAGATCTCTCTCACCCATATAGTAACCTGTCCCTTCATGCTGCCAATTATATCTTTGGCCACATTTCTCCTTCCCCAAGACCTATGTCTTTACACAATTTCTCACCATTAATAGTCTGAATGATTAACCAGACCTCCTGTAAGGCTTCCTCACCTTAGTATTAACTCCACCTAATTCATATTCTATAATGCTTGTGGAGTATTTTTTTTTCCTCTAAAACATAAATTTGATCATACTGAGCCTTTCATTTAAATAATTTTATACATTTTCCACCATGGTAGGCTCGTAATGGCTCCCAAAGATATATCTACATCCCCATCCTGAAATCCATGCATGGGACCTTGGAAAAAGGGTCTTTGCAGATGTCATTAAGTGAAGCATTTTGCGATGAGAGGATTATCTTAGATTATTGGGGTGGGTCCCAAATACCATCACAACTATCTTTATAAGAGAGAGACAGGGAGAGACAGATTCCCAGTGAAGACAATGTGAAGACAGAACTGAGAGGAATGCGGTCACAGCCAGGGATTGCCCACAGTCATCAGAAGTTGGAAGAGGCAAGGAAGGGATTCTCTGTGAGAGTCTCTGGAGGGAGTGCAGCCCTGCTGCTACCTTGATTGCAAACTTCTAATCCCCAGTACTATGAGAGAATAAATTATGTTGTTTCAAGCCGCCCAGTTTATGGCAATTTATAAGGCTAGCCAAGGATTTTCCTTAAGGTAATAGTAAATCTATTTTTATATTACTTCAAGGCCTGTCATGATCGAGTCTCTGCCTTCATTTCCTATTTGAATCTCTCATTTTATCTCAAATACACTCTGTGCTCTCATGACTAGGGATAACTGGAAGGTCTTAATTTGGGCCATTTTCCTCCTCAGCTTCCTACAATTGCATATGCTTTCACATTTCTGTGGAACTCCCAAATTCTTATCACTGTATAATAATCTGTTTAAGTGTACTAGAAAAATTATGTGATACCTGAATGAAGTGGGAGGAGAGAGATGCCAATTTGAACCTTTAAAAATGAAACTAATTATATGGGGCAACTTGTGTAAGAATGCATTGACACATATGTGACTTATTGTCACTCAAACATGAGTGAAGATGCTTATCCTAAACTTAGCTTATACTTATTAGATTTATAATTGCAGTACTATGTCATTCTGGAGGTGATGGTTGATGTTTCAGAGAGGTAAGTGGATTTCTCACATTTTAAAAGATGAATGCCTGCACTTACATGGACGGAGTAACAGGTTTTGTTGATGTCCAAGTCCAATTCCCTGTACTGGGCTGTGCAACCATGCCCCCAAATGCTGAGAGTGTTGGCTGTTGATGGCTCACAGCTGTCCTCTTCTCCACCAGTAACCAGTAGCCAAAGAGTGACTTGTAAAGATGTGCAAAGGGCCAGCCCCTTTGCCTCAGGTGGGACTGACTTTGTGGTACAGTGAGTTCTCCTGGGCTTTCTCTGGCATCAGCTAAAGCTTTCCTGCTGAGTATACAACCTTGCTGAGTTCCACCCTCTGTTACATTTGCTCCCGTCACTCCTTTTCTCGAGAGCACTCTCCCTAAGAATTCATTTATACTCAAATTCCCACCTCAGATTCTACTTCTAGGAAATGTGGCTTAAGACAGAATTTCAAAATTTATTACAACCAGTTCTTGTAGCCCAAGTCCAAAATCAGTCAAGAAATGCAGCAGCAAAACTATAGTTATTGAACACAATCTCATATACAGGATAATAATAAGTGCAAAGGTAGATTCAAAGAGTTTGAATCTCTTAAGAAATGAAATCCTTTTTATACAGCTCTTTATGGAATACATCAATGAGTGAGTAAATGAATGTCCTAAAATATAAACACACTGTAACAATCTACTGTGGTAGTTTCCTAAGAGTGTGCACAAGTACAAGTACTCCTCAGTGAAAGTATCATGAGGCAGATTTAGAAACTCAGCTGCTCCCTCATCTAAGCTTTCTAGTATGACATCAAGACTCCACTCCAATTCCTCTTCCATGAAGCGTCTTCCAGATATTGGCTAAATCTCCTGAGAGGAATTTTGCTCACCACTAAACACTATGTTGTTTGAATAATTTATTTGTTCTTTATCAAATACCTGACTAAGAGATCAAAGTTAATATTGCTGAAATGAGAATGTTTTAAATACTACAGACAAGTCAAAATGACCAAAGGTAATGTCAAAAAAATTCCATTGTTAAAGGCAAGACAGTCCTTCAGAGAATGCTGCTTCACAATTTGAATTTAGAAAGGGGAAAGTGGGGAGATCTGAGTAAGAACGCTGGACATAGAAAAGAAAAACCGTGTTTCCTCCCTGCCATGTGTAGTTTGTGCAATCCTGAATAAGGTACTTAATGACATCATAATGTCACTGGGATGAATTAATGGAATAAAGTGCATTGTGAAAGCATTTCAAAGTGACAAGACCTTTACAAATGTGGATGATTGTTATTGCTCTGCTCCATGCTCCAAAGACTTATTCACCTGTCCTTTATTTATCATCCTTCTATGAGTCAAATTTCAGGAAAGCAAGTGAATGTCTAGTTGCATTAAAAATTGATTTCTATTGTAGGTGTTAGATTTTATGCAAATTTATTCCATCATTCTTCATGGAATGACCAATAGAATTTTCATGATAATAGCCTTGTATTTAACTAGAAAGTGAAATTATGAGCCTTTATCGGCCATTACTTGTGAAGAAAATTAATTGCTTCCTAAGTGCCAAGCACTATCGTAGTCTATGAGCATAGTAGGGTGAACAAGACATCATGCATCTCATTGTCAAGAAGGAAAAGGAGGCAGTATACTGATACACACAAAAAGGATTATGTATTTACAAATTATGCTGACTTCCAGGAAAGAACATAATGGAAGCTATGAGAGAGACAATAGAAGAACCTTCCAGCCAGGTGCAGTGGCTCACACATGTAATCCCAGCACGCTGGGAGGTCCGAGGCCAGTGGATCACCTGCCTTGAGTTCGAGACCAGCATGACCAACATGGTGAAACACCACCTCTACTAAAAATGGAAAAATTAGTTGGACATGGTGGTAGGTGCCTGTAATCCCGGCTACTCGGGAGGCTGAGGCAGGAGAATCGCTTGAACCCAGGAGGTTGCAGTGCGCCGAGATTGTGACATTGCACTCCAGCCTGGGCGACAAAGTGAAACTCTGTCAAAAAAAAAAAAAAAGAAGAAGAAGAAGAACCTTCTGATACAGTGTTAGAGAAGATCTCTCTGAGGAGCTGATATTAGCTGATATTTGCATGGTAAGTAGGAACCGTTGAGGTAAAGAGTTGGGAGAAGAAGTTCAAAACACTGAGAACAGCCTCTGGGATGGCCCAGAGTAAGAAAAATCCCTGTGAAATGAGCAAATTGAAGGCATGGCAGAATGAGGGTGCCTGTTCTAGGGTAGAGAACAAAGGCATGGTATTTTAGAATAGTACTCAGGAAACCACTGGGGGCAAGATACTAAACCCCTCTGTGTCCCAGTTTCCTCATTTGCAAAACTGAGCTAATAATAGTGTCTAGTATTAGGTTGAAATCAATTAATATGCAGAGAGAACTTAAAGGTGTGCCCCGCATGTAGTCAAATATTTGTACAAATGTATCATTCTTATTATATTCATGTAAATACAACTTGTTATTTTCAAGTTGTTGACTCAATCATTAGTGACAGCTGAGAAAATGTAATTAGGGTTAAAAGCCTAATGCAAATATTTTATACCTTGGCACACAGCCCAGCTGACAGAAATTGGTAGGAAGGAAGGGGGAAGACAAGTAGAAAGGTAGAGGTCTTAATAACTCATCTTACAGAATGAGAGTCAAGGGCTAAAACTGCTAGAACAGAAAAGGCAGAGTGATGAAAGCTATTTCAAGTTACTGAAAATAACCATAAGGTGAATTAAAAACAGGGATATAACTACGGAGAAGAGGTTAAAAAAGGAAGACAGTAGTGGGAGATACACGGGCTAAATACCCATGGAGCTGAGAACCACAGCCACCTGCACCAACATTACCTGGCTATTAAGGCAAAAAACCCACGGCAACCTTTGTCAACATGACATAGTTGTTTGTACCAGAGAAAGTTTGCCTGAGAAAGATAAGATTATTCATCAATAAATAACTTTACTACTGCCTTCAGGAAATTCCAGCAGATCAACTATTTTGAGACAAAAGTTGGCTCATTGGCTCACCTGGGAAAACATTTTGCTTATCAAACAAAAATTTCTTACCCAGAATAATTTTAAGAATAACACAAGTAACACAAATATGTACAAGTGAGTTTTCCCTAAGACCTGAGCATATCCCTACATATGAGAGGTACCAGATTGCCATAGCATTTATATGACAGCATTAGAGGAAAAATAACCACTTTTGTCCCTCCCAAAAGTACACTCTGACAGTAAAGGCAAATAAATATAATCTTGCTGAATATTAGAGGGACACGAAGTAAACAAGCTGCCAAATGAAATTTTATAGGATTTTATAGGACAGGCATATTCTGAGTACTCTGAGAGAAAGGGAAATGCAGAAGGGCTTTTTGAACAAGTGATTCTGGAGACAAATTTTGAAGGAGAAGTTTTGTGGCGATGACTTGGGAGTGGGAAATGATTCCATCACTCCTGTTACCCAGCTGAGAAAAGAGAATTCTGTTAGCTGCACACTGCGCAGACCCAAACAGCGTTACCTGGAGAGCCCCGACAGCAGCGTCTGTGGTGAAGGTGTGGTTCTGGAAGTGAATTTCCATCCAGGCATTGTGCTGACTCTGTCACTTCGCAGTTCTGTCATCAATATCTCTGGATTTGAATTTCCTCATCTATAAAACACGATGAATAATGGCTACCTCGTAGGGTTATTGTGTGGCTTAAATACACGTGTTTGGGTAAAACACTCCAAATAGGTTGGTTAATGTTACATTTGGTAAACCTCGATTGGTCAGCCTAGGCATGCCTTTTGGAGGAGGAGTATATTGGTGAACATGGTGAAACGCCGTCTCTACTAAAAAAATACAAAAAAGTTAGCCAGGGGTGGTGGCAGGAGCCTGTAATCCCAGTTCCTTGGGAAGGTGAAGCAGGAGAATCGCTTGAACCAGGGAGGTGGAGGTTGCAGTGGGGCCAAGATTGTGCCACTGCACTCCGGCCTGGGTGACAAGAGCAAGACTCTGTCTCAGAAACAACAACAACAACAACAACAACAACAACTATTGGGAAGGCTGGGCTCAGTTGCTCACACCTGTAATCCCAGCACTTTGGGAGGCCAAGGTGGGTGGATCACCTGAGGTTAGGAGTTCGAGACCAGCCTAGCCAACATGGTGAAACCCTGTCTCAATTAAAAATACAAAAATTAGTATGGTGACAGGTGCCTGTGATCCCAGATAGTCGGGAGGCTGAGGCAGGAGAATCACTTGAACCTGGGAGGCAGAGGTTGCAGTGAGCCGAGATCGCACCATTGCACTACAACCTGGGCAACAAGAGCCAAACTTAATCTCAAAAAACAACAAACAAACCAAAAACCATCAGGGAGCCCTGAACACTCAGAAAAGGCAATTCTAGAGGGAGACAAGTAGATCCATGGAGTTGAGTCATCATTAGTTTCATCAAAGAGAAGAAACACGTTGAGTCCTCACAGACAGCTGGTTTCTGAGACCCAGTGTCTGTGCGCTAGCCTTTGACAGAACTTCTCCCTGATGGATGCAGCCGTTGGTCCCAGTCTCTTCTTCATCTTGACTGTGGCGATTCTCTACTTATAAAACCCTCCACCAAATTAAAAACTGGGGAGACTCAGCTACATATAGGTGCTCAAAAACATACTGAATTTGAATGTGGACAGTTTCGTGCCCGGCTTCCCCACACATACTCACAACACATCAAAACACAGTAACGTTAGCGCATGTGTCTGTGCCAGTTCTTTCCTTTTAAAAAATAAAAAATACAGCCAGCAGATGGCGAAAGTGGATCATATTTGAACTCTAGGTAAGCTAGGTTTTCAGTAGTAGTTTTTGGAGACACTCCTCAGTTACTTTTTATTTGTTGTTTGCTTTGGTTTCCTTTTCCTTTGAATGGAATCAAGTTTGCACCCCAGGGCAGAATTAGAAGTAATCACGAAGGTAACTAAGAAAAAAAAAAATACCAAGGCGAACTAGGGCTTAAGGTCTCTAAATACATTATTGTTTTATTGACTCTCAAACATTTTTCAGGAAGGTAAGTTTGGAAGAGGAGAGGAGTAAAAAGCCAAATAGTTTGGACAATCGCCCAAATGTAAGCAGCTTGATTAAAATAGCCATTCATTTCTGAAGTACTCAGCAATACTGCTTCCAAGATATGTCCCTTGTATTTTACTCTCACGTATAATTATTGGCCAAAAATTGTGGGCTCAGCCCTAGAGGATACATTTTACAGGTCATAAATGTTCTAAATGTTGTTCTTCTCAGGACTGCCCAAGGCAGCCTGAATAACAGGCTGAGATTTGCTTCAGGTTATCTCTCCACCATCTTCAATGCTCGCCCACAAATGAGATGCCAAGGGTCACTCTGTGTCAGGACTTGGTGAGAAAAGCCACTGGAATGTTTAATTTCTCTCTGGACAGAAAGCTTCTTTGTCCACACATGTATTGTAATGCTGGGGCACACAGTTGTCTGTGGGGGGGAGGGGGCGGGGAAAGCACTATAAAGAATGCAGAAAAATAAATAAGTCAAGCACATAGTTACCTAGCAAGGTAAATGTCAGGATTGGGGAAGTTTACAGAAAATAAAAATTGTCCACAGGATTACTAAATATTTCCTCCCTCTTTAAGATGACATTAAGATATGTTAATTTTTAAGCTATTTTAATGCTTGGGAATCATGACTCCATGAGAGACAGAAAGAGAGAATGCCTGTATTTCCAAGTTTGCAAGCAAGTAAGGTCAAGTTAGAAAGTCAGAGACAGGAAGCAGAATGGTGTGTGTGTGTGTGTGTGTGTGTGTGTGTGTGTGTGTGTGTGTGTGTTTGTAGAATATTCCTGTTTGCTTTGTGCCACAAATTCTTGGCAAGGCTGTCGTCCATCTAAGTTTAGCTCCACTATACAGCTCGTTGTAGTTTCTGTACCTAAAAGAAGGCTCCTTGTGTCCCCACAAAAAATCTTTTCAGTTGTTGGGTGAGCTATGCCCATCCACTTAGCATAAGTATTTACAAACACAACAACATAGATAACACACATGGTAACCATTTTATAAAGAAAGGTTTCAGGATTATTTTTAGCTTATAATTTTATTCTGATTGATGTCTTCATTGAATATACTGGACAGATTTTTAAACAGTTAATAAAATAACACACCTCTAATATCTGTTTGTGAAAATGTAAACTAGACGTGCTTACATAAAGAAAAAAAAAAACTAAAGCAAGGTAAAATGTAGATATTTTCGAAGCAAGTCATCTAAAGCTAACTTCCAAACATACTTTAAAAATTTGAATCTAACAATATTCTTCAGAACATTGGCTGACTGAATTTAACTAGTTTTTCTTTTTTTAAAAAAAAAGCAAAAATGGTACAAAGATTTTGGACACAGTTATATGAATGTGACACCAAAAAAGGTTAAAAATCAGGGAAACCGTGTAACGTACAAAGGCATGTTCATTCATGGAAATACTTTGTTGTGAAAACAAGTAATTGATGTGTTTATGTTCTTAACATTACTTAAAAACATAAGGATACAAAATTGTGCAAACAGTATGAATGCAAAACACCATAAATTAAAACAAATTCATAGATAATATGACTGGAAGAAAATTCATTCATATGTCCATAGAAGAACTATCTGGGGGTGATGTTCTGGTTCACTTATTTCTGAATTTCTCTATAATTTCCCCCCAGATTTTAATGGGTATATTTTTTCTATTAAAAAGACACATATAAACACATATGTATGCACGTTTTAAGTCATCATTTTGCATAGTTCTGTTTCCAGCCTGTTTGTTCTTCTGCAAAATACAGGCATTCTGGTATCCCATGGGTCTATATCAAAATAATCCCTTGAGCATTAAAAAAAATAATAAATAAAATGACTAATAAGAGATGTATAGAGGTGGCTTACAATTACAATTTTATTATTAAAATAAGACTCATTATTAAAATAAGAGAGAAAGCATGTATCTTTGGTAATGTGAAAAGAAGAATAATTCGCAGCTTATTCTTCTCATATCATAAAGTTTTCTCCACCTACAAGATACCACAGTGCCTGACACGGGGCTCTTAAAGAGTTACTCCTTTTGATTAAAACATTTGCCTTTATCCCAGCACTTTGGGAGGCTGAGGCGGGCGGATCACGAGGTCAGAAGATCGAGACCATCTTGGCTAACGCGGTGAAACCCCGTCTCTACTAAAAATACAAAAAAAATAGCCGGGTGTGGTGGCAGGTGCCTGTGGTCCCAGCTACTCGGGAGCCTGAGGCAGGAGAATGGCATGAACCCGGGAGGCAGAGCTTGCAATGAACCGAGATTGGGCCACTGCACTCCAGCCTGGGCGACAGAGTGAGACTCCATCTCAAAAAAAAAAAAAAAAAAAAAATTGCCTTTGATTCCATCTCAAAAGTGAAGGTCTAGCCTCGTAGAGTGCCAGACATCATGAGTTTTTAGAATTCTAAGGAGCAGCATGAGAATTCTCACACCAAGGGTAGGTGCAGGGAGGGAGCTACGGGGGATTAAGGGGAGTTCCCGAAGGATGAAGCTGGAGGCTTCCCTCAAAACTCTAGCTGCTCTACCCCAGGCGGTTTGCAGAGAGCATCATCTGATCACCACACACTGAATCCTGTTCTCAAACCAAAACACAAATAAGCCCCGTAATAAGAGGAAACAGTATGGCTGAATGAGATTCAGATACCAAGCCCCTGTGAAATGCCAAGTATTTCTGCTTTGCAGGAAAGCCAGCCTTAGCTTTTGCTCCCAGCAGCAGCTTGACCTGCCATTGCTGATGGAGATGATGCAGTTAAAGCCATAATCAGTTGCTAAACCAGGAGGGTAATGGTTTTGATAAGGGCCTCCGGAGCTCTCTATGTTTGGGACTACGGAAACCTTGTCTGTGCCTTGATAATCTGCTCACTGCCCTCCGGCATTGGTGCAAACAATCAAGAATGGCCTTTACTGCACCAGAAGGAGATCCATTAATTTTTCAGTAAATTTCCCAGAGTCCTCCCTTCTCCCTCTAAACCCTTCTTGTGTACTTTTCCTACTGCCTATATTAACAATCTATGAGAAGGTAAGGGGCAGGCCACAGCAAGCTCATTCAGAGGACTTTCTATGCAAACCAAGAAAAAGAGACCTATTTGCAACTCTGTGGCAGGGGCTTCCCCCTTCCTGCCCCAAGACTGTCACCCTTTGTCCAGTTTCCTGGGCTTTTGTGAGAGGTCTAAAGAACTATTTGTCTTTTTGCATAGTGGGGAAGGGGGCAAGAGGAAGAAAGGGGTAAGACACAGGAGAAGAAAGAAAGGAAGGCTCTTGCGGCTTCTTGAGAACGTGTTTAGGATCAGTCATCTTGGTCATGGGTTTGTACAGCAATTGTTCTACATCCTACAAATTCCAGCCTGATTTCACAGCTCCAGCAAATGTGGCAAATGTGCATTTCGTGTTTCATGCTAAGTACTGTATGTGTATTCTGCATGTCCATTCCAGCAAATACACATTTAGTGTTTCATGACAAGAATTATATGTGTATTCTCTATCCTGTGAGTAGTCACACAGTGACTAAATCACAGTATGATTTCCCCTCACATTCACAGGTGCATACTCCAGGGGAGGGGAATGTGCAAAGAATGTACCCCAGAGTGTGATCTTGGAAGAATTCTGCCTGCTACACTAGCTAAGAACATTTCCTTTACTTCCAATTTAAATTGTAATTTAATTCCATCCTGAGTGGTCACAGGATAGAAAATTCGATTACATTCTACCTGTAATCAGAATCATTTCAAGGAGTAAAATTTAGCATCAATATCTTGTATGTGTGATAAAGCAGGTGCCCAACCAGTGATCCCCAAAGCTTGTGAAATTACAGGCTTTTCCCTCTCCTTTTCTAATGCATATTTTATATTATAGGATCACAATGGGTGATAGAAATGTAATTGCTGAAAATTAGAGAGTGGTTGCTGAAGAGCAGAGAGAATTCCTAGGACTTCCACCAAATTTGTTCATTTGAATCTCTTACCATCAAGTACAAAGCCAAGAATTAAAACCTTTTAGAAACAACCTTAAATTGGGATCACACGTGCTTATGTATAAAGCACTTCTATGCATTGTTGGAATCTTTTTGTCTTAAATGCATACACAGAGACAAATCTTAACGTGTGTATCAATATTTACAAACATGTTTTAGACATTTATGCTGCACAAAATCATCTATAATTCTGTTCTATGTGTGTGCATTATTTTTTAATTAGTTTTGGTGGATTATTAGGTCTTCCTTTCTCTCTTTTCTCACAACAAGCTGCTAAGTTATCTTTGAACCAGTTTCAGACTTGAAAGATTTAGTAAACAAAAACACTTTATAACATTTTTGGTGGGAGTTTTTAACAGATGTATTCTTCCTCTTGAGGATTTCTCCAACATTTCATCTTTTCCTCCAAAGCAATTCATTATAATATAATGGGCAAAGTCCCAGGCAGGATAATTATGCTGAAGCCGGCTTGTAGCCAGGACACAGCATCCATCCTTCATGCTGATAGCTCCCTTCCCTGCACGGATGCTCTGGTCAATGTGACTGTAAGCTCCTCTGAGCAAACAAGCAGGAGTGGCTGTCTAGAGTAGAAAATGGTTCAGAAGCTCTTCATTTGGGCTTAGTTTCTGTAAAGATACAAGAATCAGATTCGCCTGTGAACTTTAGGAAACAAAGTATTGGAGTGAAACTAAGGAGGTAGAGGTATTATCATAGGATCAGGATGCTCAATCAAGGAGAGATTTTTATTTTGCATTATATTTTTAGTTATTTAAAGTTGTTAGAGGCTACTCTTTCTAGAGAAAAGTTGCCAAGTCAATGTAGTTGAGAAAAACTCAACTTTTCCAGGAAAAGCCACCAACTTTGTTCCCTTAAGTTATGCAAATATAAGACTAAAGGGTACCCATTTCTCTAGGTGGTTGTGTAAAGGGAGTTTATTGGGGAAATTCCAAGTAAGCATAGACAGACAAGTCCTATCATCCCTCTCTTATAGCCTCTGTCACAGGGAGGACAGGATACCTTTTATTTCCAATGTAACATAGAGGGCTAAGACCTTAATCATTCAACCCCTGGTTGGCCTTTGAGGACACTGCAGTATGCCTTGGTCAACCTTGAACTATAACATTGAACTATAAACAGTGGATTTGAGGGAAGTGGAACTGAACTGGGCCTTCTTCAGGAACACTATTACCTATCCTACTTCGATCGGATTATGGTCCTTTTGTATCACTGCATAACAAATTATCATATATTTGGTAGCTTAAAAATCTCAAATTCATTATCTCAGTTTCTGTTGGTCAGGAATCCAGGCACAGATTAGCTAGGTTCTCTGCTTAGAATCTCATGAGGATGAAATCAAAATGTAGCCAAGTCTGCGTTTTGCATCTCATCTAAGGTTCTTTTTCAAGTTCATTGGTTGTTGGCAGAAATCAGGTCCTTGAGGTTGGAGGACTGAAGCCCTCAGCTCCTGCCAGGTAGCCCTCTTCACAAAAAGGCAGTTCACCTAAAGCCACGAGGGAAGTGGTCTCTGTTGACTTCTTCCTTGTCTGACCTATAGATCCTCTTTTAAAGGGTTTACCTGATTACGTCAGGATCATTAAAGATAATCTCCCCTAAGATTAATTTAGAGTCAACTAATTAGGAACCTTGATTACATCTACAAAATTCCTTCACTTTTCCCACATAACATAATTAATCACACTATGATTTCCCCTCACATTCACAGGTGCATACTCCAGGGCACGGGATTGTGCAAAGAATGTACCCCAGAGTGGGATCTTGGAAGAATTCTACCTGCTACTCTAGCTAAGAACACTTCCTTTACTTCCAATTAAAATAGTAATGTTCTAATAAGCTGATTGTCATTTTGGTTTGGCTATCCTAACCAGACATTGTAAACTTTTCACTCTCTCCCCAACAATTAAAGAAATTCAAACTATAAGTACCTCAAACTCTAATGATCTGAATTGGAATAACTTCACATTCATTGAGAATAATTGTAACTCTAGGCTTAATTGCAAGTATCTAAAATACCACATCACCTTTAGTCAATTTAACTTGTATATTGCAGAGAAGTCTAAAGGAATGAATTAGAGATGAAGATGGCTTTGGAAATATCTAGTTTAGTGGTTCCAAATTTGGGAGTATCAGAATATATTTATTATTCTGGTTTCAAATTTGGGAGTATCCGAATATATTTAATGTACTTATTATATATTTGTTACATAGGTATATGTACTATAGGTATTATGATAATCCCAATTATGTAGATAATCATTCACACTCATAAATGTCTATTTATTGAAAAAACTATATATTTATTAATAATTCAATAACATTATAATTATCTCATATTTATTAATAAAATCCATAGACATTTAATAGTAGTGTGTGTGTGTCTGTGTGTATAATTTGTTTCCTCCATTAACAGTTCTTAGAACACTTTATATATCTTAGTTATATAAAGTTCTTACAACAACTTTGTACATCTCAAATAATAAATTTATACCTGCCTAGAAAATATAAGTTGATCTTCTCTAGTTTACAGATGAGGCATGTATTATGAAATAAAAATGTAAGGAAAATTAGATAGGTGAGTTATACCCCCAAAGTTCATGGAAGAACTGAAAGTAGAATAAAGATCTTTGGACAGTCACGCTGCTTACGTTTGAACCACTGACAGGAGAAAAGAACAATTGAGTGGGCGAAACAGAAAAAGAAAAAGAAACTGGGTTAATTCTAAGTCCTCTTGAATAAGGCCTTTCTTTCATAGCAATTTGGTTAGAAGTGAATTAACTGAATCTAGAAAACATTCACATTCAGTAATAAGTCACAAACCATGCTTAATAACAAATGCAATGATAAATCCCTTAAGATAATTTAGAGTTTGGGATTTTGCATATGGCTGTTCTCTTAAATTAAGATGGACAATATAAGGGAGGAGACCACCCCTCATATTGTCTTATGCCCAATTTCTGCCTCCAAAGAAAGAAAAAGTAAAAACTAAAAGGCAGAAATGAAATCCACAAGCAGACAGCCCGGCGCCACACCCTGGGCCTGGTAGTTAAAGATTGATCCTAATCAGTTATGTTACCTGTAGATTACAGACATTGTATAGAAATGTACCGTGAAAATCCCTATCCTGTTTTGTTCCGATCTAATTATTGGTGCATGCAGCCCCCAGTCACGTACCCCCTGCTTGCTCAATCAATCACGACCCTCTCACATGCACCCCCTTAGAGTTGTGAGCCCTTAAAAGGGACAGGAATTGCTCACTTGGAGAGCTCGGCTCTTGAGATGGGGGTCTTGCCAATGCCCCCGGCCAAATAAACTCCTTCCTTCTTTAACTCGGTGTCTGAGGAGTTTTGTCTGCGGCTCATCCTGCTACCAATAGAGACTGATTATAAATCCTAACTGTATTTATAAACCTTCCCAATGTTTGTAGATGAATTTAGGAGATACAATAAATTAAGATATAATTAAGAGGATGGTTAACATGTATAAAAAATAGAAAAGTTGAATAAGATCTAGTATTTGATAGCACAACAGGGTGACTATAGTCAATATTTTAATTGTGCATTTTAAAATAATTTAAGGAGTGTAATTGGATTCTTTGTAACACAAAGAAGGGACAAATGCTTGAGATGGTGGACACCTCTTTTACCCTGATGTTATTGTTACACATTGCATGTCTGCGTTAAAATATCTCATGTACCCCGTAAATATATATACTTACTATGTACCCACAGAAATTAGAAATTTAAAAAAATTAAGAATACATTAAGATATAATTTTTATTGCCATAAAATTCATCTATGTTGTGATTTTCAGTAAATTTCTTGAGTTCCACAACCATCACCTAACTCACTTTTAAAACTTTTTTTTAATCACTCCATTAAGATGCTTCATATGAATTTGCAGTTAATTCCCAATCCACTTCTGCATTTCCTCCCCTACCTCAGCCCCAGGCACCCACAAATCCACTTTCTGTTTTTATAGATTTTCCTGTTCTCAACATTTCATGTCAATGGAACCATAGAACATGCAGTCTTTTGTATCTGTCTTTTTTCACTTAGTGTAATGTTTTTGATGTTTTCTATATTGTAGAATTTACCAGAACTCAGTTCCTTTCATTGTTGAATAATATTCCATCTTCTGGATATACCACATTTTGTTCAGTCAGTTCACCAGTTGGTGGACATTTGCTTTGATTCCACTCTTTGTGTGTTATGATAATCCTATTATGAACAATTCACATACAAGTCTTTGTGTGGACATATCTTTTACTCTTAGGTAGATACCTAGAAATGGAATTGCTGGGCCATATGGTTGGTACATTAAAATTTAATGCATTAAGAAGCTGCTGGGCCAGGTGTGGTGGTTCATGCCTATAATCCCAGCACTTTGGGAGGATGAGGCGGGTGGATCACTTGAGGCCAGGAGTTCGAAACCAGCCTGGCCAATATGGTGAAACCCTGTCTCTACTGAAAATACAAGAATTAGCCTGGTGTGGTGGCGCATGCTCATGATTCCAGTTACTCTGGAGGCTGAGATGGAAGAATCACTTGAACCTGAGAGGTGGAGGTTGCAGTGAGCTGGAGCTTGCACCACTGCACTCCAGCCTGGGCAACCAAGTGAGACTTTGTCAAAAAAAAAAAAAAAAAAAAAAAGCAGCTGCTAAATAGGTTTTCAAAGTGTCTGTTCCATTTTATTTTACATAACATCAGTAATATATAAAGCTCTTGTTTCTCTACACTCTCAGTAACATTTGTTATTATTTATGTTTTAAAAAAATCATAAGCATTCTAATGGAGGTGAAATGGCATCTCATAATGGTTTTAATGTGAATCTCCCTAATAATTAATAATGTTGAGCACTTTTTCAGGTGCTATTAGTCATTTGTATATCTTCTTTGGTAAAATGTTTATTAAAATCTTCTGCCCATTTCATAATTGGTTGTTTACCTTATATACTGGGCTATAAGAGTTCATTTTATATTCTGAAGACAAATTTGTATCAGATATATGATATATAACTTTTTTTCTCGGTCTATGGCTTGTGTTTTTGTTTTCTTAACAATGTCTTTTAAAACACTACAGTTTTGAATTTCAGTGAAATACAATTTATAAAATTTTTTATGTATTATGTTTTTGACATCATATCTAAGAAATTTTTATCTAACTCAAGGTCTTAAATATTTTATTCTATGTTTTCTTCTAAAAGTTTTATAGCTTTAGCTCACACATTTAGGTCTCTGATCTATACTGAGGTAATTTTTGTTTGCAATAGGAGTTAAGGGTCTAAGTTCATGTTTGGGTATGTGAATATCCAGAGGTCTCAGCACCATACGTGGAAAAAAAATATGCTGTTCCTATTGACTTGCTCAGTTATTTGTGTTAAAAATCAATTGATCATCAAGATAGAGGTATAAACCCACTCTTAAATGTGAGTTTGGCCTTGCCTTTGAATGTGGCTGATGTTCTAGAATTTGAGCCGTACAGCAGAACAGTGCTATGAGCAACTGGCAGTTGGTGATCTTCTATCTGGTTATCTCCTCCTTTTACCCCATTTGATGTTGGTATAATCACTGGCACAACCCAGGCCTGTGCAAACGACCAACATGATCTCAGATATGGTTTTGTTTTGTTTTGTTTCTTAATCAACTTCCAACATGTTAGCATATACTTTCCCAAGAAAATAATTTGATGACAAAATGTTATGATTTCGAAGACTCTCCTTCCTACTTTGGATTAACGGAGGCTACATCAAAATGACAGAATGCATGTGGAAATATTTCTCAAACCATAAAATGCCAAACAAATGTAGGGAATTATCATTACTGCATGCAGGAAATAGGAGTAAACAGAAGCAACAGTAATGCTTTTAAAGGGCTTAGATAAACAAAACAGATGACAAGATCAACACAAGAAGGTAAAAACCAGATCTGCAGATAATCCACCCAGGGATAGTTGAAAATTGACTTTACCTGCATTACCTGAAATATTAAGGAGTTGGATCAAGATAAAAAATGGCTCAGTTGGATGTAGGGGATAAAGTTGTTTTAGTAATTGGTATATTCCCTTGCAGATAGGTAGAAACTTTGCCCTAAGGTATTGCTTTCTCTTATTAATGAATGGCCCTCCTTCAAGGGTGTAGGTGGTATTAGCAATTCCTTTTATAATGTAAACTTCAGCATGCTGAAAACCTCAAATAACTTAACATCTTTTCTCCACACAGAGAGATAGCTACTTTGCTTGAAATTTCCAGGATTAGTGAACTCTTAAGGGCAATTTATGAAAGTCTGCACATTTGTATAGTTGAGGTATTGCTACTTAGATCTAACAAAACATTTTTCCTAGGATTATAGCTTTTATTAATCCACTCACTATCTATCCTCATCCAGCAGACAGCTAAATCCTGGAAGTTTGCATGTAGAACAGATAGAATTTGAAGAGAAGGAATTAGGGGAAAGTGTGGAGCACTGTGCAAATTGCTCTGGAGTGGGTAATATAGGGATGGAGAGGTCCAGATGTTTAGTAGGAAGCAAAAGGACATTGCTTCCCTGGAGACTGAGAAAGAGATCTCACATGGAGGGAGGGTGGAGGCTGATGGTTGCACTCTTTTTCCTACAGAAGATTTTCTTCTCTGGGAAGTCCTGACTCTGCATTAATGATGGACATCAATGTTTTCAACTGCCAGACAGCTCCATGTTCTCAATTCCTGAGATCCTAACTATGGTATGTCATTTTGTTTAGTGTTTCTCTGGCACTCTGTTTCTGCATCCAAATCCTAGCTGTTTCATGGCAGTATTTAGATAGCTTTTACAATCACAGCTCTTCAAGTTTGCTTATTTTTGTGCTCTCTATTCTATAGAAAGAAAGATTCAGAATCTTGTTCTTACACTAGGCATTAAAGGTAAAGCCATGATGATAATTATTACTCAAAGGCCCTTAAGCTACACAGCTTCAGACAATTCTGCCTAAAAAAACTTAAATATCAGAAAGTTGTGAGGAAACCTGTCTATAGCCACTGGAATTTCACAATGGTCCCAAATTTGCACCCTAAAATAATTGTCTGTGAATAGTTAGGCTGTTGCCTAGAATTTGTGCTCAGGAAGATTAGAGGAATGTAGCAATTATATTTTAAAGTGTCTTAGTTTGAAGGCACCCTATAAATTTGTTAAAAGTACATATGGGGAGTAAAGAGGCAGAGTAACTAGGGAGGGGCTCCAAGCTTGGAGATAAAAAATTGCCAAGAAAGAGCCTGCCTTTAAAGAAAGGGGAATGAGAAGCAGGAAGATACAGGAGGGAGATAATAAACAAGAAGTGTCTTCATGGTGCCCTAATGTAACACACAACAGGGGCTGGAAAACATTAAACATTTGGTATTAGAGAAGAAAGTAAGGCAGAGAACATTCTGAGAATGAGAATGAGCCACCTATTGCAAAGACTTCTATGCTGTGCTCACAGGCAAACGCAAAGCAGAGCACTCAATGGCCAGTGCTTTGACCACTCCCAGTGGTCTTCTCTACCAAGATTAGTGGGCCAAGTCATTCTGGAACAGGCTTTGAACTGGTCCCTTTACATTGCTCAGAATGACCCCTGCTCATCCACTCTTGCCTCTTTGCATCTTTCAGTTTATCACGCCATTAAGCTTGTAGTACACAGCCAATTCAATAGGGAGCTCCCCTAAGTATACATGTACATAAAAATTGGAATTAAAAGGAGCTACTCTTTTTGATTTGGCCCTGGTATCTTGATTGCTTTCTGTTGTGCCCATCCTGATTTTTGTCTTGGCCCTAGGCATTTGCGCAGGTACATTTTTATGGCTGACTTGAATTTTCTTTTATTGCATAATCTCCAGTGTATTTCTCATGATAATTTCCTTTGGCAGCAATTCTTAATCTTGTTTAACTTGCTTTTTAGTGACACTGGATTCTTTTGCTGATCTGGCCAGGTAACCACAACTAGCAGAGTCAAGAGACAAGGGGAGGTTGAGAAATATTTACAAAGGTCTTGATGCCTTTTATTACCTATAGATCCTTTTGCTTCTACCTTTAGGAAGCATTTCTCCCTTGAGGTCCTTCATGTAGCTGTTGTACTCCATTGTTGCTCAAGCATTGGTACCTGACTTACTGTCTTTCTTTTCACTCCTTCTAGGCTAAACGATCATCCTGGTTGTCTTTGTTATCCATGTGGAAAGCTTCCTGACTTATTATGCTCCAACAATCTCCATCCAACCCCTTGAGCCACTCTCTCTCAGGATCATACTCCAGACTGGGCACTTGTTGGGAAATCTTAAACTCTAAATTTTCAATTTCTGACCGTAATTATCCCTGCATTTTTTGTTTGTTTGTTTTTGTTTTTTGTTTCTTTGTTTGTTTTCCATTGCTCCCTACACATAGGTTTTCTGGATACCCTGATAATTCAATTGCTCAACCCTTCTCTTTTTCTTCAGTACACTCTTTCCTTCCTTTGATAGCCCACCTCTCTGGAGTGCAGCATTTATGTTCTGTTTTTGGTTGCTTCAGCATCCTCATGGCCTTGCAAATTAGTATCAATCTACCTTTACAAAAAAAAGTAGCTGGTAAATGCCCCTGGAGAAAATCATTTAACTCTGTAAACCTTTGTTGTTACAAATTGTGCTTTCCAGTCTCCAGTGAGTCTTCATTTTGGTTTGAAAGTTATTTTACGCAACTAGCCTGCTTGATTTCTCAATAACCCACAAGGATATTTCAAATATCATCCTCACCTATCCACCTGCTCTTCACTGATGTCACTTGCAGTACATGGCCTTGCTTCTTTTTTACTGAAAAGGCGAAAACAAAAACTTCATCAGTGTTATCCCTTTCAGTGTAGAGGAGGGAGCATCTTGTGCTAAAGCTCCATCTCTATAATTTGCCTTGTGGGTCCTGTTCCCACCCCATGTCTTCATTATTTGCTCTGTTGTCTGAGTTTTGATCCTCTTTCTCCTTCTTCTTCCTAACCTATAAGTACACTCAAATATATCCTATTAAAAATAGTAATATAGAAAAGCTTCCATGATCCTGCATTTTTCTTATTACCAGAATCATGTTCTCTTTTTTCCTTTAGAAAAAAGATCTTTTTTTAAACTTTGTAAAACATCTTTTTTGAGGGATAATTTACATAGCATAATTTTTGTTTTTCATTTTAAGTGTGCAGTCCCATGAGTTTCAGTCACACAGCCACCATCCCTGCAATCTGGTTTTCAGTTCCTTCCCTCACCCCAAAACGTTCTTCCTGCTCCTTAGCAGTCAGTATTATCACCCATTCCCAGTCCTAGGCCACCACGGATCTGTTTTAGGTCTCTATAGATTTGCCAGTTCTGGGCATTAATCACACGTGACTTTTGTGCCTAAATGTTCCACTTGGCATAAGAATTTGGAGATTCATTTACGTTATGTATGCATCAGTAGTCTTTTCCTTTAAATTGCTGTATAGTATTCCATTGAAGGGTTTGCCATAAGGTGTTTATCCAATCCCCATTTGATGGACTTCCCTCGTTTTTAACTAATATGAATAAAATTGCTACAAACATTGGTGTCTTTTCCTTTTAGTCTTTGATTAATGTCTTTACATTTTAGTCTTTGAATGAGGATGAGTCATTGTTTCTCTTGGGAAGCTACTGAGAAGTGAAGTTTGTCGGCTATATAGTTAGTATATGTTCAACTTTTCTAAAAAAAACATTTAGACTCACGGGTACATGTGCAGGTTTGTTATCTGGGTATATTGCATGGTGCTGAAGTTTGGGCTTCTATTGATCCCATTGCCCAAATAAGGAAAATAGCACTCAATAAATAGTTCTTCAACCAAGAATTCCCTTCCTCCCCTATTTTTGGAGTCCCCAGTATCTATTGTTTCTATGTTTATGTCTGTATGTACTAACATTTAGCTTTCACTTATAAGTGAGAACATGCAGTATTTGATTTTCTGTTTTTTCATAAATTTACTTAGGATAATGGCCACAAACTGCATCCATGTTGCTGTAAAATAAATGATTTCATTCTTCTTAAGGCTGCATAGTATTCCATGATGTATATGCACCACCTTTCATTTATCCAATCCATCACTGACAGCCACCAGGTTGGTTCCCATGTCTTTGCTATTGTAAATAATGCTGTGATAAATATATGACTGCAGGTGTTTTGCAGGTAAAATGATTTATTTTCCTTTGGGTATGTTTCCAGTAATAGGATTCTGAGTTGAATGATAAATCTATTTTTAGCTCTTTGTGAAATCTCCAACTGCTTTCTACAGTGGCTCAGCTAATTTACATTCCTACCAATAGTGTATAAGCATTACCTTTTCTTTGCTACCTTGTTAATATCTGCTATTTTTTGACTTTTCAGTAATAACCATTCTGACTGTTGTAAGATGATATCTCATTGTGGTTGTGATTTGCATTTTTTCTGATGATTAGTGACAATAAGCATTATTTTATGTTTGTTGGCTGCTTGTATGTCTTCTTTTTAAGAAGTGTCTGTTCATGTCCTTTGCCCACTTTTTAATGCATTTTTTTCTCTTGTTGATTTGTTTAAGTTTCTTGCAGATTCTGGATATTAGTCCTTTGTCAGATTCATAGTCTGGAAATGTTTTCTCCCATTCTGTAGGTTGTCTGTCTACTCTATTGATAGTTTATTTTGCTGTGCAGAAGCTCTTTAGTTTAATTAGGTCTCAATTGCCAATTTTTGCTTTTGTTACATTTGCTTTTAAAGACTTAGTAATAAATTATTTGCCTAGGCCAATGTCCAGAAGAATGTTTTCTAGTTTTTCTCTGAGAAGTTTGTTTCAGGTCTTAGATTTAAGTCTTTAATCTATCTTGAGTTAATATTTGTATATGACAAGAGGTAGGGATAGAGTTTCATTCTTCTGCGTATGGGTATCCAGGTTTAGCAGCACCATTTTTTGAATAGGGCATCATTTCCCATTGTTTACTTTTGTTGACTTTGTCAAAAGTCAGTTGGTTGTAAATATGTGGCTTTATTTCTGGGTTCTCTTTTCTGTTTCATTGGTCTTTGTGTTTATTTTTGTACAAGCACTATGCTGTTTTGGTTACTGTAGCCTTATAGTATAGCTTGAAATCAGGTAATGTGGTGTCTCTGACTTTGTTCGTTTTGCTTAGGTTTGTTTTGGCTATTTGGGCTCCTTTCCGTTTCATATAGATTTTTTTTTTTTTTTTTGAGACAGAGTCTTGCTCTGTTGCCCAGGCTGGAGTGCAGTGGCACGATCTCAGCTCACTGCAAGCTCTGCCTCCTGGGTTCACGCCATTCTCCTGGCTCAGTCTCCCGAGCAGCTGGGACTACAGGCACCTACCACCATGCCTGGCTAATTTCTTGTATTTTTAATAGAGACGGGGTTTCACCATGTTAGCCAGGATGGTCTCGATCTCCTGACATTGTGATCCGCCCATCTCGGCCTCCCAAAGTGCTGGGATTACAGGCATGAGCCACCGTGCCTGGCCTCATACAGATTTTAGAACAGTTTTTTGCTAATTCTGTGAAGAAAGATGTTGGTAATTTGATAGAATTGCATTGAGTCTATAGATCACTTTTGAACAAGGTAGACATTTTAATACTTTTTTATTCTTCCAATTTATTAGTGGGAAATATTTTTCCACTTGTTTGTGTCATCTATGATTTCTTTCAGTAGTGTTTTGTAGTTCTCTTATAGAGGTCTTTCATCTCCTTGGTTAGATGTATTTCCATGTATTTTATTTTTTGTGGCTATTGTAAATTTTATTGTATTACTGATTTAGTTATCAGCTTGAATGTTATTTGGTGTATGGCTTTGTATATTGATTTTGTATCCTGAAACTTTACTGAAGTTTATCAAGTCTAAGAGCCTTTTGGCAGAATCTTTAGGGTTTTCTAGATAGAGAATCATACCCTCAGCAAAGTGAGATGATTTGATTTCCTGTTTTTCTTATTTGGATGCCTTTTATTTCTTTCTCTTGACTGATTGCTCCAGCTAGACTTCCAGTACTATGCTGAATAGGAGTGACGAGAGTGGATATCCTTGTCTTGTTCCGGTTCTTAAGAGGAATGCTTCACATTGTGCCTATTCGGTATGATATTGCCTGTTGGTTTGTCATGGATGACTCTTACTATTTTAAGAGAATTTCTTTTGATTCATACTTTGTTGAGGGTTTTTAACACAAAGAGATGTTGGATTTTATTGAATTATTTTTCTGCATCTACTGAGATGATCATGTAATTTTTGTTTTTAATTTTATTTATGAGGTGAATCACAGTTATTGATTTGCATATGTTGAACCATCCTTGCATGCCAGAATAAAGCTTACTTTATCACAGAGGATTATCTTTTTGATATGCGGCTGAATTTGATTTGCTAATATTTTATAGAAGATTTTTGTGTCTATGTTCTTCAGGGATATTGTCCTGTAGTTTTTTTTTAGCTGTGTCTTTGCCAGATTATGGTATTAAGATGATACTGGTTTTGTAGAACTAGTTGGGGAGGAATCCTTCCTCCTCAAGTTTTTGGAATATTTGTAGTAGAATTTGTACCAGCTCTTCTTTTTACATTTGATAGAATTTTGATGAGAACCTAGCTGGTGTAGGGCTTTTTATGGTTCATAAATTTTTTATTATTAATTCAATTTGGTAACTTATTAATAGTGTTTTCAGGGTTTCTACTTCTTCCTGGTTCAATATTGGGAGGTTGTGTGTTTCTAGGAATTTATCCTTTTTTTCTAGATTTCATAGTTTGTGTGCATAGAGATGTTCATAGTAGTCTCTGAAGATATTTTATATTTTTGTGAGATTGGTTGTAATGTCACCTTTGTTTCTTCTGATTATACTCATTTGGATCATCTCTCTTTTTTTCTTTGTTAATCTGGCAAGTGGTCTGGTCTATTATTCTTATTTATCTTTAAAAAAACAAAGTTTTCATTTTATTGACCCTTTATATGTTTCTGGGTCACAATTTCACTTAGTTCTGCTCTGATTTTAGTTTTTTATTTTCTTTGTTAGCTTTGGGATTCATTTGCTCTTTATTTCTAGTTTCTTTAGATGCAACATTAGCTTATTAATTTAAGATCTTTCTAACTTTTTGAAGTAGGCATTTAGCACTGTAAACTTTCCTCTTAACACTGCTCTTGCCCCATCCTAGAGGTTTGAATACATTCTTTCTTTAGTTTCATTTGTTCCAAACATTTTTTTTTTTTGATTTCTGCCTTAGTTGTTTTGCTTACCAAAAAGTCATTCAGGAGTAAGTTGTTTAGTTTCTATATAGTCATGTGGTTTTGAGACTAGAACAAAGATCTTGGAAAGATTAATTATAATTTTTATTCACATATCTCATGTCTAATGCAGTTATTATTATTATTTCCCATTCATAAAAAGTTAATGAATGCACAAACATTTAAAAGTCAAATAGTAATACACGCTTAGTCATGTAAAATAAGATTCTCTTAATTCCCACCTTCCCATCCTTGAGACTCTGTTCTCAAATACTTCTATTTGTTCAGGTACTCAGCTCCAAAACTGTGCTTCATCAGCACTCCCTTCCTAATTCTGTTGTTCTTTCTGGGCATAATGCGTATCTATATCTATCAATTTAATTTTTTTAACTCTCTGGGAATATTAATTCTAGTGATGTTGTTTGTGGTGACGGGAAGAATTTCTGCTTCTAGTTTTTGTGTGTTCTTTTTCTCTTTGTTTTGGCCTCTTTCTGCTGTGTCAGTGTTTCCTCAAATGACTGGTGGTCTTGTGTCATTCACTTACATTTAGAAATGAGTCACCAAGCCAGACACAGTGGCTCATGCTTGTAATCCCAGCACTTTGGGAGGCCTAGGCAGGTGGATCATGAGGTCAAGAAATCGAAACCATCCTGGCCAACGTGGTGAAACCCCGTTTTTACTAAAAAATACAAAAGTTAGCCAGATGTTGTGGCAGGTGCCTGTAATCCCAGCTACTCGGGAGGCTGAGGCAGGAGAATCGTTTGAACCTGGGAGGCAGAGGTTGCAGTGAGCTGAGATCGTGCCACTGCACTCCAGCCTGGCGACCGAGTGAGGATCCATCTCAAAGGAAAAAAAAAAAAAAAGAAAGAAAGAAAGAAAGAAATGAGTCATCAATCAGCTCAACTCTGTGGCATGGCCAGACTCGTGTTCTCTGGTAATAGATTGGAAAGGCACCTGCCCCTTTGGAGTGAAGAGTAATTTGAGATGTCAGTATCTGATATTTTATTGAAAGAAAATCTCTCATTCATCAATCTGTATAAATGTCTAGGCCCTATTATTCTAGGAACGAAGTGGTCAAAAGGGTTTGGAGACTTCATCACTTAGTATAATGACTTTTGCATCATCCACCTGTTCCATGTATGGGCTTTTTGCCCAGCTCTTGACTTGTTGATTCTAAATTCTGAATATATTTGTGGTTCTATATTGAAATGGCTTTTTCTCTTGGGCACTTGCAGGCAGTTTCTATTTACTGTGCTTATCTCTGCTTACTCCTTCATTGCTTTCCATCTTCCTAAAATTTCTCAGCAACTGTTATTTCTTGTGTCTTTTCTGTTATTTGCTCTTATGGTAGATAAGTAGATTATTTTTAACTTCTTTGCTGTCATTATATTAAGTGTAATGTAGATATTAAATTATTTACTATTAATTTTAATAAATTAATTGTTAAAAGGGCAGAAACAAATATTTTCAAATGACAATGTTTAATTCGAAATCTTCATATTTCTTAAGTCAAATAAGACTATTTTTAGTTTTTATCTTTCTTGTCCTCTACAACTAGCATCTAACTTTTTTTGTACAATGTTCCTTGGCTTTTATTATACCACTCTCCTAATTTTTCTCTTTCCTTTTTCTTTAATCATTTTCAGCTAGCTTTCTTCTTCTTCTGTTCCCCAATTCTTTTCTCAATGTTATATTTTTGACTCTCCCTCTCTTCTGTCTCTAAATGTCCTAATTTTTCTCAGACTTCAACCAACCTCATTCATTGGGTTTTTCTCCCTCAGGAGATAATTTTGCTTTCTTCCTCCAAAGTGATGAAAGAAACAAGAAAATTTGCCCTCCTCCAATGTTATGCTACCCAACCTATAACTCATTCTACATTTCCACCCATTCTTGCTCCATATTTTTGTTATGTTTTGTTTTATAGGCACATGTGCTTTTATCTGAACCAAACTTCTTCACAGCCCACTCTGTTCTCTTCCACTCACTGTCTACGTATGCACCATACTGTTGATTATATCTTTTCTCTCTTATATTTTCAATCTCTTTTTTACTGAACCTCTTCCATCTTCTTTTTTATCTTAGAAAAATCAAATTGACACTAAGCCATCTGTTTCTCTATCTGCAAAAGAACGGTTTATAGATTTTGTTCCCATTTTCTCATCTCTACTCCCATCTCAACTTCTGACCTTAATTTCATTCTCATTGGTGTACACAAACAGATCTCACAGAAATCACAAATCTCTACTTGTTCACCAAACGCAGTAGACACATTTCATTTCCTATCCCAAGTAGGGTCTCAGTGACATTTTACTTTGTTGGCTGTTCCTTAACTGAGTTTCTGACCTCAGTTTCTATGCCAACATATATTCTTCATTTTCTTTCTATCCGTGTCCGCTCCTTCACTCTTTCCTTTGTAGTCTTATCCTTCTCTACATAGTCATTAAATGTTAGCATTCGTATGACTATACTCTAGCCCCTCTTGACTTCTCGGTATGCTTTCCCTTAGAACTCACTTCTCCCAAGACTACAACTGCTTATGCACTTAAGGTACATTTTTTTTTTTTTTTTGATGGAATTTTGCTCTTGTTGCCCAAGCTAGAGTACAATGGCGCCATCTTGGCTCACTGCAACTTCTGCCCCTGGGTTCAAGTGATTCTCCTGCCTCAGCTTCCCAAGTAGCTGGGATTACAGGTGCCTGCCACCACGCCTGGCTAATGTTTTATATTTTTAGTAGAAATGGGGTTTAACCATGTTAGCCAGGCTGGTCTTGAACTCCTGAGCTCAGGTGATCTGCCTGCCTTGGACTCCCAAAATGCTGGGATTACAGGCGTTAGCCACCAAACCTGGCCAAGTTAAGGTACTTAAAAAAAAAAAAATCTCAGGCTAAGGTTAAGGAAGAAACCACCACTTATTAACTGAAATACAAAGTTAAATTTATTACTGAAGTAAAGGGGAGTTATGATTTTTAGACCATCTTTCCAAATAAAGTAGACTATTGATTGTACATGGAAATTTTAGAAAATAAATAGTTCAGAGAATGGGTTGATGTCAGCTATAGAACCATGATTTCTTGGGAGAAGACTGTTGTGGATTGGTTGCCTTTCCAGTATGTTCACTGGAGTCAAGCTCTTGCCAACTGGTTGTCCTTTCAAAGAGAAACACTGTTACTCATTGGTTAGCTTTCCAAAATTTGCTCTGAGCAAGTTATCATGAACTAAGTGAGTTTAAAACTGGTTGTAATGGTAACTGTAACTGTGGCTGCAAAACAATCAGTTGTTTCTGAGGAATATGAGAAGTTGTTGAAGTCCTCATAAAGCTGTTTCTTTTTAAAATAAATTCACCTTCAAATATCCAACCATGTATTCACTGTTTCAACTTGGATAGCTTAAAAGCACTTGAACTCAACATGTCCAAAACCAAATGTATGCTTTCCTGTTCAAACTTGATCTTTCTCTTGAAAGACACAACTATTCATCTAGATCAGGAACTGGCAAAATTTTTGGAGAAGAGGAGATAAAAATTTCAGGCTTCGTGGAATACACGATCTCTGTTGAGACTGCTCATCTCTTCTGTCACTCAGGCTGGAGTGTGGTGGCATGATCTCAGCTCACTGCAACCTCCGCCTCCTGGGTTCAAGTGGTTCTCATGCCACAGCCTCCCGAGTTGCTGGGAGTACAGGTGTGTGACACCACGCCTGGCTAAGTTTTTGTGTTTTTTTGTTTGTTTGTTTGTTTGTTTGGGACAGTCTCACTCTATTGCCCAGGCTGGAGTGCAGTGGTGTGATCTCGGCTCACTGCAAACCACCTCACGGGTTCACGCCATTCTCCTGCCTCAGCCTCCCAAGTAGCTGGGACTATAGGCGCCCACCACCATGTCCTGCTAATTTTTTTGTATTTTTAGTAGAGACAGGGTTTCACTGTGTTAGCCAGGATGGTCTCGATCTACTGACCTCATGATCCTCCCGCCTCGGCTTCCCAAAGTTCTGGGATTACAGGCATGAGCTACTGCATCTGGCCCAATTTTTTGTATTTTTAGTAGAGATGGGGTTTAGCCATGTTGGCCAGGCTGGTCTCGAACTCCTAACTTCAGGTGATCCACCCACCTTGACCTCCCAAAGTGCTGGGATTACAGGAGTGAGCCACCGTGCCCAGCCCTCATCTATTCTATCACAGTGTGAAAGCAGTCATAGACAATACATAAACAAATGGGCATGGTTGTGTCCCAATAAAATTTTATTTATGAAAACAGAAAACAAGCATAATTTGGTAATCACTGATTTAGATGATCAAGCCATAAAAAGTATTTTGGACAGCCCCCTGCCTATAATATACCATATCTTGCCTACGCCTTTGCTTTTTGTACTGAGTACTTATTGTTCTGTTTTCGAAGAATTTTTTTTTTTTTCTGAAAAATATCCTTAAAAAATATCTATACCTCCCAAATTAGGACCTTACCTCTAACCCAATGTTTTTCTAGGAATAAACAAGTCATCCGGGGAATTAGTCAAATGTGACTAATTAGACTAATCAGGGAATTAGTCAGACGATCACTTGCTTATCGCTAGATGGAGTTAAACTTTAAAAGATTCTTTCTCCTCTGGCTGTAAAGATGCGACTCTGGGATTGCTGGCAGGACATGCTCTCCACCCCTGCCCCAGTTGTCACACTGGACTGGTCTACTGCATTCAGAGGCAAGGAACCCACTGCACAGAGAGACGGCCAGAGGGCTCTGGGCCCTTGTGTCCCTGACTTGTCACTGTCATGCCTGATCTTTCTGTGGTTGGAAACTGTGAGCTGGTAATATTGTTCTCACCTCACATTTCACTCATTTGAAAGTTCGAGTTACATGTAACCAAGAAATCCTGACAAAATAGACTACTTAAACAGCTCTTAAATGTATTCACTTTCCTCCCTTTTCACTATATGCTTAGCCTAAAACTCTTATCATTTCGTTCTGGGAACACAGAACTACACCCCTAACACTGTAGCTCTTTTGACACCTACAATACCTTATTCATACTGCACTCAAAATAGTCATCTAAAAATTAAAATCTGAACATGGCATTTCCTTGCTGAAGCCTGTGTCCCCATGTTGTCCTGCATGGCCAACCCCTCTCTCCTGTCCCACATCCCTTATTCCCTCTGCTCCAGCTGTCTTGCCTTCTTTCAGTTATTTGTACCACGTTTGCCTTAAGGCATTCGTACACGCTGTTTCTTCCTTCTGAAATGCTCTTCTCTCAATCCTCTTTATGGATGTGGTGCTGATTCATCATTCAGAGCTCAAATAATTTTCATGTTCTTGTGGAAGCACTCCTCTCTACAGAACAGATCAGCTGCCATTTTTCTTCACTGTACCTTTTACAGTCTGGTGCAATCTTTAGAGATTTCAACATATTTAATAATTATATAATTCTTTAGGTTATCATTTCATATCTATGTAAACATCTTCCTACTCTGTAAATTTTATGGGAACAATAAACACTGGGCCTTCGGGACTACTAGAGGGGAAGGCTGGGAGGAGGGCAAGGGTTGAAAAACTACCTATTGGGTACCTGGGTGAGGAATCATTCATACACGAAAACTCAGCAATAGGCAATTTATCCATGTAACAAACCAACACATGTAGCCCCTGAATGTAAAATGAAAGTTAGCAAAATAGAAACAAAATAAAATAAAATAAAAATGAAGACAAGGATTGTGTCTGTTTTGTTAAATGCAGAATTTCCAGTTCATCTTGATAGTAAGAATGATCTTCAAAGGTGCCTGTGCCTTAATTGATGGATCTTAGAATATGTTACTTTATGTAGCAAAAGAGACTGCAGATTTGATTAAAATTATGGGCCTAAGATGGAGAGGTTATCCTCAATTACCTAAGTGGGCTAAATCTAATCCCATGACTATTTAAAAGCAGAGAAAATTCACTGAGTGGTGTCTCAGGGGAGGAAGCCGCAGAGAGGTATAGCAGAAAGGAAGTCAGAGAGAGTTGAAGGGTGAGAGTGACCGAGCCCACAGGGAATCTTCCTTCCTGAAGATTCAGGTTTGCTGAAGGGAATCTTCAGGAAGGAGTAAGAAAGAGTGCAGGCAGCCTCTAGGTGGAAACTACAGCTTGGCTGACAGCCAAGGAAATGGAACCTTCAGTCCTACAACCTCAAGGAACTGAATTCTACCAAAACCTAAATGAGCTTGGAAACAGACACATCCTAGAGACTCCAGGAAGGAATGCAGCCCTGCCAACACTTTGAGGTCAACCTTGTTAACTCTACAGGAGGTAAACCAGTCCAGCCAACCTGGATTTCTCACTTAGACAGTGGGTAGATGCTCAATCTGTGTTGGTTTAAGTCACTAAATTTGTCATAATTTGTTACCACAGAAAACTAACATACTCCTCACATGTGCCTGACGTGTACTAAGTGCTCAGTAAACATTTAATGTATGGATAAACAAATGGGCAGCTTCATTCACTTCTGAGAATTCAAATGCTCATAGGTCAAAGTTGAGGAATCCCAGTCCAAATCTCTCTCCTGGGGTCCAGAGCTTGCATGTCCATCTAGAAAGATGGAATTAGGCAATAGAGAGGTCTAACTTCATGCTCCATTGGCACCTAAATTTGATGTGTTCAGAAACAAACTCATTTTCTTCCCCCACTAATCCTGATCTTCGTCCTTGATCATCTCCCTTCCTCCACTCCCCTTGTTCAATCTGTTCTTAATCCTATTAGTACTATTACATTCTTTCTATCTTCTATTCTATTGCTTCTTTTAGGATTCATGTTTTAACCAAGCCTTGACTATCAAAGACTATTCAAGTCTTATATCTGCTTTCCATTCCTCTCTTCCTCTTTCCAAGGCTCTATTCCCCTGCAGATCTCCAAGCAATATTCTCTACTACAATCTCAGACCACTCTTTATGGTGCTACCCTGCTGTGGCTCTGGACTTCCCTTTCAAGATGTGGCCCAGCATCGATCTTCTCTTCAAACTTTTCATGCTAGCTCCTGACCCCACTCACACATCCAGAGAGATTTGAGCCTCCCCCTTTTGCACCCCACTCTTCTTTGTGCATATTTCTATGTATACTTCCCATAACATATTATTAAGCATATGCACCCTCCCTACTGCTCTGGGCTTTATTCAGGTGTGTATCACAGAGCCTGGCGGAGGGCTTGGGACTTGTCACTAATGTTAAATGAATGAATACATGAACCAGTGAGTTCTCCTATTGTCTAGATTTGTGTCTATGAATAACACTAGACAGATGCTGCTCAAAGTGTTGCCTTCTGAGCAGCATAAGCACCTGGGAACTTTTAAAAAATGCTAATTCCCAGCTCCCCACCTCCCCCAACCTGCTTTCAGTCAACAAGAATATCTAGTAGTGAGGCTCACAAGAACGTGTGTTTTAATAAGCCCTCCAGGTCATTCTAATGCACACTAAAGTTTGAGAACCACTTCTCTAGAGGATCCCTCCAATTTACTCTTAGCGAGTCCAGTGGAATACTTCTAGCTCAGCTGAGCTTCTAACTGCACCTAACCAGGAACACTGACTAGAGAAAAGGAGGTGGGGACAGCAGGAAACATCTCAGCTGTGGAAAAGAGAGTTCCAGGGCCTGGCCATAACCAGCAATTGAATCACACAAAGTTCATACACAGCACAGATCTGAAGGCAACCTGAGAATCTCTTTTATGTTCTGGAATTCAAATTGAGGCAGCAAATTTTTGTGGCTTTGCTTTTATGTTTAAATGGCACCAGTGGAATTTTGCTTTGCCACACAGCATATTAGAATAAAGGAGAAAGGGGTGGAGATTTGTTTTAAGAACTACAGAGAATAGGCTGAAGTATTTGCATAATTTTTCCTCCAACAATAGATTCTGGCCGCAGAGAAAAGTAGGAAAATCCAGAATAAATTTCTCTTTTTCTCAAAACCTGGCTCTTTCCCAGCCAACAATTGACTGCTGGCAGCAGAACCTGACTTGTGTGGCCCTGCTAATCTTCCAAGAGTAGTCTTTCATAAGTCAGAATGATTATCATCAGGGCACATGGAAATAACACAAATTAGGATGTCACCTTGCTGTGGGGAGCAAAGGGAGTCCCTCCAACATCCTTCCTAAAAATCTGCACGTGGCAAAATATCTGTGTTCCTACATGGGATCAGATCCAGCCAAGGGAATGATCATGTGTATCTCACTTCCTTTTTTCTTGCAAAAATATGGTTGTGTGTGTGTGTGTGTGTGTGTGTGTGTGTGTGTTTGCATGTGCAAGTATTTCTCTAGGATCATTATATTTTTGTGTGTTTTTTGCTATGGACAATGGTGCCAGAAGCACATGACTTTTTACCTATAATTCCATAACCAAGTAATTACAAATGATGAAAAGAACTCTGAAAGTTTTTCTGATTACTGATTTGTCCTTTCAGCTTCCTTCTTTCTTCCAAGCAGTATTTACATAAGATTTTCTGAAAGGCAATGCTTATAATTGTACCCAAGTGAATCATTGTAACTTTCAGCAATTCCAAAAGGCAATGGAGAAGTATCAAGCCTTTGAACAAAGACTGGCTCCATAGAAGTAATTACACTCGCTTGACCCAAGTGAGCCTGCCGTGGAAAGAACACTAGCATTCCTCAGACTGAGGCATGCTATTTTCCATTCTTCGGGATTTAAACATATTCTCCTAGTCAAAATATTAAGATTTAAGCAATATCTGGTTGGGTTCTGTTAGTGGGAGTTTTTAAACATTTCTTTTCTTTAGATATTGTATACGAGTGTTTGGATATCAAATTAGAAAAACTCTCTATGTGATGCCAGGAAAATAAAGATTTTGAAGCTACTTAAAGTAATTGCATAAAATTGCTACTTTCACTTAACGTTTCACTAACTATTTCATGACATTTGTTACTTATGCTGGCCGCTGCTTTCAGTATGGTCTACAGGTTTAAAAACAGTAAATGGACATTCCTTTTACCAACATCTGGATGGCTAATGAATTAGCAGCTTTAAGATAGTATTTGAGGAATTTGAGGAGGGTACTCCTTTTGCTTTCTCTTCAAAAGTCAAGCATATCAGAGAAATGTGGGCATAATGTCTTAAAATACTCTGTATATTACCGGAAAGAAGAGAAGAAAAACTACTTGTTTTGGATGTTTGCAGACTGATCAGGCTTAAAGGTTCTAGGCTCCCATGATCCATGACTCCAAGTTGGATTAATTCAATGTGGCATTATACCAAAGAGAGGTGGGCCCTGTTCTATACCCTAACTAGTCATGACAGCTAGAAGAAAAGGATGCAGGAATAATTCTATCCAGCAGGAAATTCCATGGCAAAGGAAATTTTCATTTTTTTTTTCATTCTTTCCATTGTGCTGTAAAAGTGATAGATTTTTCTTTTTCTTCTTGTAGTCACTGTTCAGCCAAGTGTTGTTTTTACACAGTTAGGAAGCTGTGGCTCACAGACCACAATAGAAATAGCTCGTATACCATTCATTTTCTTAAGGGAGAACACTCTTGAAATATGAAATGGCTGCTTTCCATTTTTTTTTTTAAATGCAAAGCTTAGGGCTTATACTGAATTCTCAAGGTAGCTTTCCATTAACAAGAGCCTCCAACATCGTTGGTTTCTGTCACCACCAATAGTTTCCTTTTATTGACTTCTGCATTCTTGTACTTTTTAAGCAATTCCTAGAAGCTACCCTTTCTCCTCTTTCTGTTTCTGTTGCCATTCTTACTGCTATCCCTCACTGTCCCCACCTTATGCTCCTGTGCTGATTCACAGCCAAGAAGATTTCTCTGGATGAAACTCCAGCCTGCTAGCAGACCTTACTTCTACTTCATCTGGCCTCACTTCTGAACTGGACAGCACCAAAGAGAGTCCCAGCACAGGTGCTCCACTGGAGAGCTTTTGGCCAAAGAATGCAATGAGTCCATCAAGTAATGTCAGATACTCATCCAAAATATATAAGAAAATCTTGCTCATAATGCTTTGAATGAACTTCTAATTCTCAAGAGAACGTTATTTTAAAAATGGAACATAAATCAGGTATCCTATATATTTTTGTTCATATAGAAAAAAATAATGTTCACAAGACGTGTCAGCATGTTAAAGAAGAAACTTCATGGGGAAATGTGTTAATATAGAGCGGTGACCTGGGAAGGTCTGTGGAAGAAAGTTGAAGGAGGTGTTATTGGAAAGGAAGGTCTTCAGGTCAGTGTATATAGAGCGTCTCACTTGTTTAGTCCTGTGTATAGCAGATTCTTCTGAGAAAATGGAAAACTCTTATATTTATTTGCACTTTGGGCATATAAGCCTAATCCACCAAAATCACCTTGTGCTTTTCAGAGCGCTTCATTGCTCTTCCCATCCATCAGGCTGTGGGTTCAGCAGTGTAGAGGGGATACTCTTCTCCTACCTCTCCAGTGTGCCCCTTTTGGTTGTCCTGTCTGCTAAATCAAACTTTCTCCAAGTTGTCTTTGGAACAAATGGCTTCAGGGTGATATTTTTACACTTAAACTCTTGAGTTTCTTGTTACACAGTGTGTCATATGTTCATAATTTCGAATTTGCCATGATAAACTCCCTTTTTGGATGTCTTTTTACAGTGTGAACACTACAGAGATTTGTATGTGTGTGGGTATATATATAATATACATATATATAAATGCATATATATATTTTTTTCAGTTTGTGAGCAAGCCAAATGCATGTGATACACTCACTCTATGTTAACAGATGAAAGCGTCTCATACTACATCCTTCCCTTGCTTGGTCAGTTTGTCTAGTCATGCAGGAATGCCCTTTACAGGGTGTATTAGGCTGGTGTTGAAAATAATTTTATGGTCAGAAAACCTACATTTCTTCAGTCCTTAGAATTCCAGTAATCTTCTTGAACTAATCAGCTGGATTGTTACCCAGGAATTACAGTTCTCTTCCCTTAATGTTGGAAAGTTGGCGCCTTCCTTGCTGGCCCAGGCTCTATAAAGAAAGAGGTACAGCTCTGGCTAACCAAGTATATAAACAAATGACTTAATAGGAACTTCAAAAAAATATATATATATGTATATTTCTTTTCCTTCCTTTCTTTTCCTTTCCTTTTCTTTTCCTTTCTTTTCTTTCCTAATGAATTGCCCGAATCTGCGTTTCTTGGTAGTCAAAAAAAGTTGAAGAAAAATGGTATCCTTTATTGTAGGGTCATTGATTTAAAATATTACAGGATATGGCTGAAAAAATAACAATTTTTTTGTACTCAATTTATTTATAGTTAATCAACATAAAATATATGTACCTCTAATAAAATTTGATCTCTTTAACACCCAGGAGACCTTGAGAAAAAAATTCTCTTCTCAGATTACCTGGAATTGTTTTCTGCTACTTTACCTCATTCTGTGTCGACTCACAGTTTATACCCACTGGTAGTCTATGTGCTCTTTTTCTAGTCACTTGTAGTTTTTCAGCTCTGCAACAAATTTCACTTCTCCTCTAACTACTCTGTGTAGGCCAAGGCCTATCTTGTATGTCCTCCTGGCTTGTTTTCCTTGGTCAGTCAGCTGGGCCTTGGGTGGTGAGTTATGAACTGGTGGAGTGGCTCCTCTGGCCTCTTCAGGCACTGAGGGACTTTCCACACTGGGTATGCTGTTCTTCACTCAGCGTTCTACACTCTTTTTGGCTCATACTCTTTTCTAACAAGTGCTTTCAACTGTGAAAGCTCCGTCATCCCACACTGTATTCAACTTCTACTCACTTCTCTCATATTACTTCTGGAAAACCATAGAAGGAAGCTTCCTATGCTCCCTTAAGACTAAGTTGAGAGCCTTTTCTATGTGTTACCAATACACCTGTATTCGCTTTGTAGTAACACTTAATTCTCTGTATTTTAGGTCCTAGTTGACCTGTATATCTCCTTGTTAGAGTAAGTTGTATGAAAGCCTGAGGCTACTGGTTCCCAGTGTAAGCACAACGCCTTAATAAACATTGCATAACTAAATATAGGAAAGAAGGAGTAAATGATGGTATTAGTGTAAAAGATTGGAGGGTGATTCTGATCTAGGAGTTAAAGAGAAATTATTGAGGCAGATAGTGAGGGTAAGAGAGTCATTGGTAAGGTTTTCCTTTTAATAAGAAGCACCCCCAAATCATTTCTTTTCTAACAAAAAGCAGCCTGTGAAATTGAGCTGCAGACATAGACAAGCCTTGCACGGGTGAATGCCAGCAGCTGTGCCAATACGAAAAGGCTACCTGGGGACCAGGCAAGTTTAATATGGTGGCTCCATCTTTCCTTTTTCTTGACAACTACATGTACAGTAAGGAACAGACAACATGGCATCGGCCAGGTAGAGACCCCATCTACATAATAAAAGATTAAGGTGGGGCGACCAGCTTTGCACATTATGTAAATGGCACACCTGGTCCAACCAATCTTTGGGTCCTATGTAAGTCAGACACTGCCTCTTCAAGCTCATCTGTAAAACCCCAGGCATTTCACCACAGAACCAGAAGACCCCCACTTCACGTCCCCGCTATATGTCTCACTCTGCAGGATAGGAAGCTATTCTCCTTTTTCATTCTTTTGCCTGTTAAATCTCTACTCTTAAACTCACTTCTTGTGTGTCTGCGTCCTCTGTTTTCCTAGTGTGAGATGATGAAACTCAGGTATTTATCCTAGACAGCAACGCCGCTTCAATTCTAAACCTAAGGATGACTCCTCTTAAACCTTGATAATAACTTATGCTATAACTCAATGACAATGAATAAATCACAATAGGCCTTTCCAACTTACCCAGAACTAAATACAAGGTGTGCACAGAGTATGTGGGTATAAAGTGACTTTTAAAGACATATTTAGAAATAATTAAATATTTTCAAAAGTTTCATTTTCCTTCAAAAAGAGTTAGATTTGTCCAGTGTAGAAGAGGATGTCTCTAGTTCTATTGACTTTCTGATCACTGGAAGTACATAGGCAGTCACTGGACAAGGGTTTCTATCAGAGGGTCTGAAAGTAGAATCTGGCCATAGATGGGATCCACCTGCAGCACTGAGATGGTTGATTCTCAAGGGGCTGTCTCATGTCTGCTGTCTGCTGAGGTCTACACTCTGCCCAAAGGCACAGGACCATAATGAAATATTCTTCTATTCCACCTATCAAACCTCACCAAGCACTTCTCACTGGTGGAATACAAGTGGTAATTCTGCAGGAACAGCAGGCTAGGAAGTGCTGTTTTCAGGACTCTAGCTCCCATGACACAGAGGAGAGGACTGAAAAAATAAGCAAGATCCTTAGAAAGAGATATAAAAAGAGAGGTCTCTGGGCCTTCCAGAGTTGTATCCACATGCCAGTCAATATTGCATCTTTAGCTGTGGAGGCTTAAATTTTTGTAGATTCTCTCCATGCTACCAAACAATCTTGGAGAGTCAGAAGTCTTACCTTAGGCCCTTTCTCTGCCTAACAATGGCACACAGTTATTCTAATCTAAGGAATTTCCAAGAGGAAACACAATAAGACATTTGGAGTTTTCTTTCTACCTAGGTTTCCATTATCTCACCACACCCAGATCATAAGGGCATATAGCCTGGGCCACTTATTAGTTTGATCCCCTCTGAATCACTCCACGATTCTCCTATCGGCATATGAAAAATTTGTGTGCACTTTCTGGGTAGCAGGAAACTGTATCACGTTATATCCTGAATCTTTCTTCTTCCAAGGCTAAAAAATATAATCCAACTCTGGGAGTTCCAAAATAACACTCTCCGAGCCCAGTGGCCTATGTGCATGCCCTGTCAACTTTGAGCTCAGTGATGTCACATTGGTAGGCTGAAATCAGACATGATGGGAATATTTACAACACAGAAATCATAAGTGCTACAAATCACAGCCTTTTTTCTTTTTAAAGTGTTGCTTGTTAGCTAAACACTTGTTAGCACAGCATACTGTTGTCTATTTTGAAACTCAGACCTGAGCAATGGAGGCAATACTATTTTTGTTTCTGCTGGGGATCTGCCTTCTTCCTAAGACAATGGCTGCTTGCCTTAGCTGTAGTGGCCAAGATAGTTAACTTGACTGGCAGCAAACAACATATTGGATAATACCCCAAACTCTTATCCCACAACAACTACTTTTCATTTGTTGCCTTATTGAAAGCACATACTAACGTGTATCCATCTATCTCTAATTTTTAATGAATGAAGAACTCTATGATACATAAACAAATTGCCAAAGTTCCCTTGATTAATTGTTGCCATTGCCAAGAACCCAGCAAGGCTCATCTGACATTAAAGTCTGTGATCCTGCCATTTCTGCGGCTCCCCTGCACACTGGTCAATGAAGATATTACATTTCTGCAGGTCTAGAATTCCCAGTGTCCTCAGCAACTCTTTTCTGCATTTAGCAAAACCATGCTTTCTGCTTCTAAAAACCTAGAGCTAGAAACCATTAAGTTTCAGTACAGAGATACAGGAAGCACTTGAATGACAATTTGAATCTGAAATATTTTTCATTGGAAAATAACTGATTTAAAAGTTCTCCAACATTTGAGGTTGCTGGTCTTAGGCGGCAGAGAAATCTAGGGAACCCAGGAAGGAGCAACACAGGCATCAGACATTTTTGCATATGTGGAAATATGCAAAAAAAGAGAAAAAAGCCCTTGATATTTTGTTGTGAGTGATAACAAAGTAAGCCTTGAGAATGGTTTTAATATCAAATGCAGCACATCCTAGTAATATAGGGTTGCCAGATTTAGCAAATAAAAATACTGGACACCAAGTTCAATTGGAATTCCACATATACAATAAATATATTTTTAAATATAAGTATGTCTCAAATATTAAATGAATCTTACCTGGCAACCCTAGAGTAATAGTATATTCGCTTTCTTTTTTCTGCCATCTAATGGCTGATATTGAAACAATTTTCCATCATCTATGCTACCAAGATAGCCTAAAAACATTTGGTTTATGCGTTTTAGTTAAAATATAAGGTCAGTATTTCTGCAAAGATCTGGAGTCAATTTTTCTTTGTCATGCTTGTATGTAGTTTGTACTTTTTCCTTTATTAAAAATTCAGGATTAAGAAAAACCAAAGTTATTTTACAGTAAAAGGGGAAATAATCACCTAGCGAGAGCAGAGGTAGTGACAGAGAAGAAAGGCGGAGATCTCACAAAACCCAATCTACACATTATTAAGGCTGTGGGCAAGAATTGCTTCTCAGGAGAACAAACGTTTCGGAAGCAAACAATGAGCTAATGCAGATTAAAATGAAGTTTAAGAAGTATCAGTCCAGAGCTCATAAAATTAATGTACATCATGTGCTCTGCTTAGTCATTCAAGTGTGGAAGTAACAGTAGCAGTAGTTAGCTTGCCAAACAGATTGTGTACAAATATCTTACATCCAGGACAGCAATTCAGAAAAATAGTTCCTAAAATGTCGTAGAAGCCACACATCCTGAACATGGGTCAAGCAGGGAATGGTTATCAATGTTGATATCCGCAAGGTAGAAGCAAATTCCCCTGCAAGCAGGACAAAGGCATAGGGCCAGTCAGGCTGACCTTTCATGGTAATCAGGCAGCCCCACACCTACCAGGCGCAATAGGCATGAAGCGGCTGTTACATTCCAGTTCAGTGAGCCTGGGCTGAGCTGTTTCCCAACTCAATATGACCACATCCAGATAAGCAACTGAAAATCTCCATGCAGACTTCTAGATCTGACATGACAAACTCAGTTTTGGAAGAGTTTTTCCTTCAATACTGATGTTGCCTGACGTGTGTGTTCCTTTTAGTGTGTTGATTTCCTATGGAATCACACTGTGGTAGAGAGGGGTACGTTCTCTTCCCAGGTGATTGTTTTACTAATACTACACTTAACGATTTCTGTGTAATCCTTATGTCTACTCGGCTCTTTTCTGTCTCAGAGATAAGATCACTAAGGTCTAAGATGTCAGGAACTAATGACAGGCAGCTCTAGTTTCTTAATCTCTTTTTGGGTTGCCCCAACAACATCTCTTATGAAACAAATCCATACAACAATAGGACCAGCTGCCTACAGAAAAAAAAAAAAAGCTAAATATAGCAGAAGCGGCTATGTTGATTTAGAATTTAAAATGGTATGTGTGTATGTGGGTGTGTATAAGTGATGGTTCATTTTTTAGCTGATTTGAAAAATCACTTAATAGCCTATTGATGAATCACAAAAACCAAAGCGATAATTTGTATGAGAAAATTTTTATTTATTTTCCTGAATCTTTTAAAGACTTAGGCCAAGAGCACCTGTAAAACAATGGAGTTTTTGCTGGATCCTTTAGTGGACTCAGCCTCCTGCGTATTATCTGAGTGGTGCTTTGGGAAAAAGAGTAGCACCTTGTACTTTTGTGGAACACTTCAACTATGATTTATGAATTGAACTCTCTCTCTCTCTTTCTATATATATATATATACACACACACACACACACACATATATATATAAAACATAATACATGTCTCAGGGACACAGGCACGCTCTTCTTCCAAGTCAATTTCTGAGAAAACTTCACAGTAAAGTGAAAGGCTACAGCTGAAACCCCCATATGATGAAGTTGCACTAGGATGAAGTGGTGTAGTGTTGGCTTTGAGACTGCAAATGGAACAAGTAGCCCTTGCTTTAGCATTCTTATGATTCTCTCTGCCTGTGTACTCTGTCCTGTGTGCCAAACTGTTTCCCCCAACATTTTCATTCTTTCACTACACAAGACACAATCTTATCTTGGTTCCTACGTTCCCAGTTGCCTAGTTACAGTGGTTCTCAAACTCTGTGGTTCATTAGAGTCACCTGGAGAGTCATTTACGTGCTGGTGGCCAAGGCCCTGCCTCCTGAAAACTGAATCGCAGTAGCTGGGGTTGAGCATCTATAGTCTAATATGCTTCCCAGGTGATTCAAAGTTTCATTACAGTCACCAATGGATGATGAAATAAAAACACCTGATGTTAATGAGTAAGTCTGATCTGTCGTACAAGAACAAAAATAAAGAATAGAGGAAAGGGTAAAATTGGAAAATATGATGCTGAAAATTTTCAGAATCAATGAAACGCAAACATATACAAATACAGGAATTGAACACTTTAAAAAGCAGCTAGAGAGAAAAGTCACCAACAAAGGAATACAAATTATATTAATAATGACTATTACTCATTAGCAGCCCTGAAAACCAGATGATCTAATAATATCTCCAAACTGCTCAGAGAAAAATATCTTCAACATAGAAAAAAAGATCTTTAAGTAAGAAACACAAAATAAAAACACTTTTAGATTGAGAGAGATAGGAAGAAAAAGATAATTGATCGCAAATAGATCTATACTAATCAAGCAAACAATTAACAATGCAAATCAAAGAACTGAGCACTAAAATTAACTGGAGGTTTCTTCACATATATATGTAAATATGTAATTTTGTGCTAAAAGATTAGGAAATAAATACTTTTTAAAAATGACCATGTGCTTGGTCATAATTCAAGTAACAAATTTCAAAGACTTTGCTTTATACTGATCCCATATTTAATCATGATGTAATTAAAATAGACATCAACAATGGAAATATAAGCCAAATATTTTTATATATTTTAAGTTATAAAAAGACACTATACATTTCCTTCTTTAATTTTTAAGTTTTTATGGGTACATAGTAGGTGTATATATTTAAGGAGTACATGACTTTTTTTTGATAGAGCCATGCAATGCGTAACAATCACATCATGGAAAATGCTGTTTCCATCCCCTCAAGCATTTACCTTTTGTGTTACAAGCAATCCAATTACACTCTTTTAGTTATTTTTGAATATACAATTAAATAATTATTGACTATAGTCACTCTGTTGTGCTATTACTAGGTCTTATTCATTCTTACTATTTATTTTTAGTGCCCATTAACCATTCCCATTTCTCCCACATACTCCTGCTACCCTTCCCAGGCTCTAGCAACCATCCTTCTACTATCTATCTCCATGAGTTCAATTGTTTTGATTTTTAGATCCCACAAATAAGTGAGAACATGTGATATTTGTCTTTCTGTGTCTGGCTTATTTCACTTAACATTATAACCTCCAGTTTCATCCTTGTTGCAGATGACAGAATCTTATTTTTTCCTATGTCTGAATATTACTGTATCGTGTATACAGTACACAATGTACCACATTTTCTTTTTACATTGATTTGTTGATGGATATTTAGTTTGCTCCCAAATTTTGGCTATTGTGAACAGAGCTGCAACAAACACGGAAGTGCAGATATCTCTTCAATGTATTGATTTCCTTTCGTTTGGGTATATACCCAGCAGTGGGATTGCTGGATTTTTATGGTAGCTCTATTTTTAGTGTTTTTTTTTTTTTTTTTTTTTTTTTTTTTGAGGAAACTCTAAACTGTTCTACAGAGTAGTTTACTAATTTACATTCCTACCAACCGTGTATAAGGACTCCCTTTTCTCAACATCTTCACCACATTTGGTATTGCTTGTCTTTTAGATAAAAGCCATTTTAACTGGGGTGAGTTGACGTCTCATTGTAGTTTTTGATTTGCATTTCTTTGATGATCAATGATGTTGAGCACCTTCTGGTGTGCGTATTGGCCATTTGTTTGTCTTCTTTTGAGAAATGTCTATTCAAATCTTTTGCTAATTTTTAAACCAGAGTATTATATTTTTTCCTATAAAGTTGTTTGAACTCCTTATATATTTTGGTTGTTAATCCCTTGTCAGATGGTTAGTTTGCAAATATTCTCTCCCATTCTGTGGGTTGTCTTTTCACTTTGTGGATTGTTTCCTTTGCTGTGCAGACGCATATTAACTTGGTGTGATTTTGTTCGTCCATTGCTTTTGTTGCCTGGGCTTGTAGGGTATTGCTCAAGAAATTTTTTCCAGAGCAATGTCCTGGAATGTTTCCCCAATGTTTTCTTTGAGTAGTTTTATAATTTGAGGTCTTAAATTTCAGTCTTTAATCTATTTTGATTTGACTTTTATATATAACAAGAGATGGGGGTCCAGTTTCATTCTTCTGCATGTGGGTATCCAGTTTTCCTAGCACCATTTATTGAAGGGACTATCTTTTTTCCAGTGTATGTTCTCAGCACTGTTGTCGAAAATAAGTTCACTATAGGTGTGTGAATTTGTTTCTGGGTTCTCTTTTCTGTTCCATTGGTCTATGTATCTGTTTTTATGGTATTGCCATGCTGTTTTGGTTCTATAGCTCTATAATATAATTTCAAGTCATGTAATGTGATTCCTCCAGTTTTGTTCTTCTTGCTCAAGAGAAGTTTAGCAACTCTGGGTCTTTTGTGATTCCATATAAATTTTAAAATTATTTTTTCTGTTTCTGCGAAGAAGGTCATTGATATTTTGATAGGGATTGCATTGAATCTGTAGATTGCTTTGGATAGTGTGGACATTTTAACAATATTGATTCTTCCAACCCATGAACATGAAGTATATTTCTATTTTTCTGTGTCCTCTTTAATTTCTTTCATCAGCATTTCATAGTTTTCATTGTAGAGATCTTTCACTTCATTGGTTAAGTTTATTACTTGGTACTTAATTATATTTGTGGCTCTTGGGAATGGGATCACCTTTTAAATTTCTTTTTCAGATTAATTATTGGTATATATTATATAAATGTTACTAATTTTTGTATGTTGATTTTATATCTTGCAACTTTACTGAATTTTTAAAATCAGTTCTAATACTTTTTTTTTTCATGGAGTGAGTATCCTTGTCATGTTCCAGATCCTAGAGGAAAGGCTTTCAGTCTTTCTCTACTCAACATGATACTAGCTGTGGGTCTGTCATATGTGGATTTTATTATGTTAAGGGATATTTGTTCTATACCCAGTTTTTAAAATGTTTTCATCCTAAAGGGATGTTGAGTTTTCTTAAATGCTTTTTCAACATCAATTGAAATGATCATATGTTTTTGTCCTTCATTCTGTTAATACGATATATCACATTGAGGCATATGTTCAACCATCCTTGCATCCCTAGGATAAGTCCCACTTAGTCATGAAGAATAATCTTTCTAATGTATTGTTGAATTCACTTTGCTGCTATTTTGTTGAGGATTTTTGCATCAGTATCTATTATGGATATTGGCCTGTAGTTGCTGTTTTTGATGTGTCTTTGTTTGGTTTTCATATCAGGGTAATATTGGCCTTGTGGAATGAGTTTGGAAGTATTCCCTCCTCCTCTATTTTGCAGAATAGTTTGAGTAGGATAAATATTAGTTCTTCAAATGTAGCATAGAATTCAGCAGTGAAGTCATCAGGTCCCAGGCTTTTCTTTACTGGGAAACATACTATTAGGACTTTGATCTCCTTACTTGTTATTGATCTGTTCAGGTTTCTGATTTCTTCATGGTTCAGTCTTGGTAGGTTTTATGTCTCTAGGAATTTATCCACTTCCTCTGTATTTTCAAACTTCTTGGTATATAGTTGCTCAGAGCAGCAATTAACGATCCTTTGAATTTCTATATCAGTTGTGATGTCTCCTTTTTTGCTTTTTAAAAAATTTATATAGCTTTTGGGGTACAAGTGGTTTCTGGTTATATGGATGAATTCTGTAGTAGTGAATTCTGAGATTTTAGTGAAACTGTCATTCGAGCACTGTGCACTGTACCCAATATGTAGTCTTTTATCATTCACTGCTTTCCCATTCTTCTCTCCCTGAGTCCCCAAGTCTATTATATCACTTTGTAAGTCTTTGTGTCCTCCTATCTTAGTTCCCACTATTATAAGTGAGAACATATGGTAGTTGGTTTTTCATTCTTGAGTTACTTCACTTAGAAAAATGGCCTCCGGATCCATTCAAGCTCCTGCAAAATATATTCTGTTCCTTTTTATTGCTGAGTAGTATTCCATTGTGTGTGTGTGTATATATATCACATTTTCTTTATGCACTTACTAGTCAATGGACACTTAGGTTTATATATTTTTCACATATATATGCAATTGTGAATTGTATTACTATAAATATGCATATGTATGTGTCTTTCTCATATAATGACTTCTTTTCCTTTGGGTAGATACCCTGTAGTAGAATTGCTGGATCAAATAGTAGATCTACATTTAGTTCTTTAAGGAGTCTCTATACTGTTTTCCATAGAGGTTTTACTAATTGATATTCCCACTAGCAGTGTAAACGTGTTTCCTATTCACCACTTCCACACCAACATCTATTGTTTTTTCACTTTTTAATTATAGTCATTCTTGCAAGAATAAGGTGGTATCACATTGTGGTTTTAATGTGCATTTCCCTGATGATGAGTGATGCAGAGCATTTTTTCATGTGTTTGTTTGTCTTTGTATATCTTTTGAGAAATGTCTATGTCCTTTGCGCACTTTTTGATGGTATTATTTTCTTTTTCTTGCTGATTTGTTTGAGTTCCTTGTAGATTCTGGATGCTAGTTTTTTGTCAGAAACATAGTTTGCAGATATTTCCTCCCATTCTGTGGGTTGTCTGTTAACTCTGCTTATTATTATTATTATTATTATTATTATTATTATTATTATGCTGTGCAGAAGCTTCTGAGTTTAATTTAGTCTCACTTATTTATTTTTGTTTTTGATGCATTTGCTCTTGGGGTCTTAATCATGAATTCTTTATCTGGGCCAATGTTCAGAAGAATTTGTCAATCTTATTTTTGAGAATTGTTTATGGTTTCAGGTTTTAGATTTAAATTTGTGATCCATCTTGAGTTGATTTTTATATAATGTGAGATGCGGATTCTTCTACATGTCCCAGCACCATTTATTGACTAGGGTGTCCTTTCCCTGGTTTATATTTTTGTATGCTTTGTTGACAATCCGTTAACTGTAAATATTTACCTTTATTGCTGGGTTCTCTCTTCTGTTCCATTGGTCTAAGTACCTATTTTTATACCAGTACTGCTAGCTGTTTTTGTAACTATAACCTTGTAGTATAATTTGAAGTCTAGTAATGTGATGCCTTCAGATTTGTTCTTTTTGCTTAGTAGTGCTGTATTAGTCTGTTTTCACACTTCTATAAAGAACTACCTGGGACTCAGTAGTTTATAAAGAAAAGAGGTTTAATTGACTCACAGTTCCACATGGCTGGGGAGACCTCAGGAAACTTACAATTATGGCAGAAGGTGAAGGGGCAGCAAGGCACATCTTACATGGTGGCAGGAGAGAGAGAGAAGGTGAGGGGGGAACTGCCACACTTTTAAACTATCAGCTCTCAGATCTCATGAGAACTCACTCATTATCACTTGAACAGCATGAGGAAACTGCCCCCATGATCTAATCACTTCCCACCAAGCCCCTCCCCTAACATGTGGTGATTACAATTCTAGATGACATTTGGGTAGGGACACAGAGCCAAACAGTAGCAACTTCTTTGGATATTAGGGGTCTTTTTTGGTTCCATGTGAAATTTAGGACTATTTTTTTCTAGTTCTGTGAAAAATGATAATGGTATTTTGATGGAAACTGCATTGAATCTGTAGGTTTCTTGGGGTGGTATAGTAATTTTCAAAGTATTGATTCTTCCTATCTATGAGCATGGGATGTGTTTCCATTTGTTTGTGTCATTTACAATTTCTTTCAGCAGTGTTTTTTAATTTTCCTTGTAGAGCTCTTTTACCTTCTTGGTTAAGTATATTCATATACATATACATATATATATATATATATAGAGAGAGAGAGAGAGAGAGAGAGCAGCTGTTGTTAAATAAATTGAGTTCTTGATTTTATTCTCAGCTTGGTCCTTGTTGGTGTATAGCAATGCTGTTAATTTGTGTACATGACTTTGTAACCTGAGACTACTGAATTTTTAAAAATCAGATATAGGAACCTTTTGGATAAGTTTTCAAGGTTTTCTAGGTATACAATCATATCATCAGTGAACAGCAATAGCTTGACTTCTTCTTTTCCAAATTGAATGCCCTTTATTTCTTTCTCTTGCCTAATTGCTCTGTCTAGGACTTCCAATACTATGTTAAACAGAAGTGGTGAAAATGGGTATCCTTGTCTTTTTCAAGTTCTCAGGGGAATGCTTTCATCTTTTCCCCATTCAGTGGAATATTGGCTATGGGGTTGTCATATATGGCTTTTATTATTTTGAGGTAAGTTCCTTCTATGCCTATTTTATTGAGGGTTTTTTATCATAAAGGAACACTGGATTTTATCAAATAGTTTTTCTGCATCTATTGAGACAATCATATGGTTTTTGTTTTTAATTCTGTTTGTGTAAGGTATCATATTTATTGACTTGCATATGTTAAACCATCCCTGCATCCCTGGGATGAAACCACTTGATCATGATGTATCATCTTTTTGATGTGCTATTAGATTTGGTTAGCTAGTATTTTGTTGAACACTTTTGCATCTACGTTCATCAGGGATATTGCTCTGTAGTTTTCTTTTGTCATTACGCCCTTTCTTGGTTTTGGTATTAGGGTGATATTAGCTTTAGAGAATGATTTAAGGGAGATTTCCTCTTTCTCTAACTTTTGAAATAGTTTCAGTAGGATTGGTATCAGTTCTTCTTTGACTTCTGGTAGAATTCACCTGTGAATCTGTCAGGTTCCAGAATTTTTTTTTCTTTTGGCAATTTTAAAATTACTGACTCAATTTTATTGCTTTTTTATTGGTCTGTTCAGAGTTTCTATATCTTCCTGATTTAATCTAGGAGGGTTGTATGTTTCTAGAAATTTACTCATTTCCTCTAGGTTTTCTAGTTTGTGCACATAAAGGTATTCATAGTAATCTAGAATGATCTTTTGTATTTCTGTGGTATTGGTTCTAATGTCCCCAGTTTCATTTCTAATTGAGCTAATTTGGATCTATCTCTCCTTATCTTGGTTAATCTCACTAATAGTCTATTCATTTTGTTTCTTTTTAAAGAACGCCCTTTCTGTTTCATTTGTCTTTTGCATCTTTTGTTTGTTTGTTTGTTTTTCAATTTCATTCAGTTCTGCTCTGTTCTTTGTTATTCCTTTTCTTCTGCTTTGGGTTTAGTTTGTCCTGCTTCTCTAATTTTTTAAGGTGTGACATGAGGTTGTCAATTTGTGCTCTTTCAGAATTTTTGATGTTGGCATTTAACAATATAAACTTTCCTCTCAGCACTACTTTTGCTGTATCCTAGAGGTTTTGATAACTTGTGTCACTATTATTATTTATTTCAAGGAATTTTTAAATTTCTACTTTGATTTAATTGTTAACCCCAAAATCATTCAAGAGCAGATTATTTAATTTCCATGTATTTGTATAGTTTTGAGGGCTCCTTTTGGAGTTAATTTCTAATTTTATTCCACTGTAGTCTGAGAAGATACTTGATATAATTTCAATTTTCTTAAATTTATTGAGACTTGTTTTGTGGCCTATAATATGATCTATCTTGGAGAATGTTCCATGTGCTGTTGAGAAGAATGTATATTCTGCAGTTGTTAAGGGAAATGTTCTGTAAATACATGCTACATCCATTTCTTCTAGTGTATAGTTTAAGTCCATTTTTTCTTTATGGGCGTTCTATCTCAATGATCTGTCTGGTGCTATCAGTGGAGTATTGAAGTCCCTCACTTTAAACTACATATCAATTTCCTCTAGATTTTCTAGTTTGTGCACATAAAGGTGTTCATAGTAATCTAGAATGACCTTTTGTATTTCTGTGGTATTGGTTCTAATGTCCCCAGTTTCATTTCTAATTGAGCTAATTTGGATCTTATCTCTCCTTATCTTGGTTAATCTCACTAATAGTCTATTCATTTTGTTTCTTTTTAAAGAACCCCCTTTCTGTTTCATTTGTCTTTTGTATTTTTGTTTTGTTTTTCAATTTCATTCAGTTCTGCTCTGTTCCTTGTTATTCCTTTTCTTCTGCTTTGGGTTTAGTTTGTCCTGCTTCTCTAATTTTATTTAATTCTTCTGGTGTGGGAGTGCCATTACAGTTTCCCATTGTAAAGGATACCTCTTATACCTTCCCTCTTAGTTCCCTAGCCCGTATTTTATTTTAGCCACTGCCATGGCTAAATACTTTGCACAGGTGTAACTTGGCAGAACTACCCTATAGCTACAGATCGGTCTCTCTTGCTCTCTGCCCTGGGGCTTTTTTATGCATGGCAGGCCAGTGGCAATCTGCTCAGCCTGCGCAAACCTGGAATGGAAGGGAGTTTAATATCCCATGGGGTAATACTTGACCAACAGAGCGAAGGAATCCAGTGCCTATATGCTCCCATTTTCTGTTCTTGAGATGGACATTTTCGAGATGCATTTTACTTGACTCCTCAGATTGTTCCAGTTCTATCATCAAGCTGCAAATGGGATCAGGGACCAGAGAGCAAAATGGGAAAAACAGAAGGATTGTCTGGCAATAGGGCAAATTTGCCAAGGAATTTGTGCAGAGTAATTATCTCTAAAATTTAACTTAGGATTGTGTGTGTGTCCTCAATTATCTCCTTAATCTTCCATTAACACCCTGTGGGTCCCTATAGACGAGTGCAAAATCTGGATCCTTCTGGTTCAGAATGCGGATATGGCAAGATGACCCAAGACCAAGAGAGAAGCAGATGTTCAGAGTGAGAGGCAACCATGAGAATAGATCCTCCTTCTCCTTAGGATCTAGGAGAAATGATGATGGGCCTCCTTTAAGCAAGGAGTAAGAACTGGTTTCATTCTTATCTCTGAAAAGTAGGTGCCTTAGGCTTACACTGGGAGTCACACATTCCTTTGGTGTATCTGAGCACTGGACCTGGTGGTGTAAATATAGTGGAAGATTGCTGGTTACTTGATATCACATCTAATACTTAACATTATGGAATTCACTTATTCAACAAACATGTATTCAGGGCATACTATATACCACGGCTGTGTTCTAAGTCCTAAATATACAGCTGTGAATAAAACAGATACAAATCCTTACCTTAACAGAGTTTACAACTTAGTGGGGGGAGACAGAAACAAAATAAAAAAGTGGAATTAATAGTATGTTTAATAACAATAATATTTAAGGAAAAACAAAGAAGCTGGAATAAGGGATAAGAAGGCACGTGTCATTATTAAAATAGATCTGTATCCCAGAGTCAAGGAACAGAACATTACCTTTTAATTCCCCCTTTTTCTTTTTTTGAGATGGAGTCTGGCTCTGTCGCCCAGGCTGGAGTGCAGTGGCGCGATCTCGGCTCACTGCAAGCTCCGCCTCCCCGGTTCATTTTCCTGCCTCAGCCTCCCAAGTAGCTGGGACTACAGGCGCCTGCCACCACGCCGGCTAATTTTTTGTATTTTTAGTACAGACAGGGTTTCACCGTGTTAGCCAGAATGGTCTCGATCTCCTGACTTCGTGATCTGTCCGCCTCGGCATCCCAAAGTGCTGGGATTACAGGCGTGAGCCACAGAGGCCCGGCCACCTTTTAATAGTTTTAAGGCCAAAAGGCATGGTTACGTTGGGCTTAAGGAGCAATAGTTTAGTATATAAATTCCATTTATTTAAGTCCTTTGCCTGACAGTCATAGATACAGAGGATTGTTTTTTTTTTTTTTTTTTTTTTTTTTTTTTTTTTTTGAGACGGAGTCTCGCTCTGCCGTTCAGGCTGGAGTGCAGTGGCCGGACCTCAGCTCACTGCAAGCTCCGCCTCCTGGGTTGACGCCATTCTCCTGCCTCAGCCTCCCGAGTAGCTGGGACTACAGGCGCCCGCCACCACGCCCGGCTAGTTTTTTGTATTTTTTAGTAGAGATGGGGTTTCACCGTGTTAGTCAGGATGGTCTCGATCTCCTGACCTCGTGATCCGCCCGTCTCGGCCTCCCAAAGTGCTGGGATTACAGGCTTGAGCCACCGCGCCCGGCTGGATTGTTTTTTTTAAGGAAACGTTAGGAAGAGCTGGAAGAAAAGTGACTCTGTTCCTTAGAGTGGTAGGGTAGTTCTTTTTTTTTTTTTTTTTTTTTGAGACGGAGTCTTGCTCTGTCGCCCAGGCTGGAGTGCAGTGGCGGGATCTCGGCTCACTGCAAGCTCCGCCTCTGGGGTTCACGCCATTCTCCTGCCTCAGCCTCCCGAGTAGCTGGGACTACAGGCGCCCGCCACCTCGCCCGGCTAGCTTTTTTTTTTGTATTTTTTTAGTAGAGACGGGGTTTCACCGTGTTAGCCAGGATGGTCTCGATCTCCTGACCTTGTGATCCACCCGTCTCGGCCTCCCAAAGTGCTGGGATTACAGGCTTGAGCCACCGCGCCCGGCCGGTAGGGTAGTTCTTGCTCAGAGATTTGACCTGGGAGAATTTCTTCCAGGCTCAAGGTTTGGAAGCAGAATGAGGAGGCTTCCTGCCATCTCCAGAAAAGGAAACACATCAAGGCTAAAGAGATACCGGGGCAGGGGTATCATTAGGACGTGTGAGTCAGGGAAGGCCAAGAGAAAATAGAGTATCTTTGAATCATCAGGCAGGCCTTTACATGTGTTCATTATAAAAATCTAATTACAGCAGGAAGGAAAGGTGGTTTGAACACTTCCCAAACCCAGAAGGCATTAGAAGGGAATAATTGACACATTGACCCACTCAAAAAAGGACAAGGCAGAGTCAGGACTGGATTTTAACCATGTACTTACCATATGTATAATATATTTTCTGTTGCTGGAAGATGTTCTTGCTAAAATTAGCAAAAGAGCACACTGTCCAAACCTTACACCATCCTTTCACTGGGAGAACTCCAGCCTCCTTGACTGCCCATACTCCAGTTGAACCGGTCCCGGCTAAGGGACTGGATGTAGTGACATCTTCATGGTTTCTTCACTTCTATTTGGAAAACCAACTGGAACAGTGGTCTATTCTCCTTTCACACGGAATGCAAACCTAGGCTGTTCCTGATATACAACAAGATATAATTAAAGCATTTTCTGGTTGAACTCAACAACGTGCCTGCTAATAATTACCTGTAATGCCTAGGAAATTGTGGTTACACATTGCTTCTAGCAACTCCACATTGCCTTCTAATGTTTGCATGCTTTCTCAATACATCAAACAGCAAATTTTATCCTATGTAACTGCGATATAGTATGGGAAATTTAATTAGAAACTTATTTTCAGAAGCAGCCGTATTGGAGAGGATTGCTTAAAAAAATAACAAAAAGACAGGAACTGCCTTCCCTCCCTTGTCATTAGGTTGCCCTGAAATACGCATTAGCATGTACCCTCCGTCTGAAGATAAGCAGAAAGCAGAGATTTTGTTAGCATTTTGTTTATGCCAGGAGTGAGACTGCAGCACTCTGTCATTACTGTTTTTCCTTTTAATTTTGAAATACCACTGGCAAACGTGCTTGTTGATAGGGGGAATATTTGAACTTTTTTGGCTTTTTGAAATTGTGAAGGAAACACTGGGTAACTTTGGATTTTTCTAATACTCTGATTTCAAGATGAAATGAGACAGGAACCTGAAAGAGAAGTATGGTTAAGAAATTATTCAGTCTACATGGAGCCAGTTGTTAGAGATTGGGCTAATAATGGGAAAAGGATGTCACCCCCATCTCTAAGACTCAAATAATAGTTCTTCAAATCCCACAGGTCTGTGGTGTTTTCAAAGAGAAGTGATGAGCCCTCAAAACTGGTTGTCAAATATTTCACCACATGGGAAGCTCCAAAACTGGACACCTGACATTTTGATCAAGACTGGTCTTCTGGAAATATCAAGGCAGAAACCTTATTTATGATTTGATTTACATGACTTAAGATTCTTCGTCTGGCACAGTCTGCCATGCTACTGTTAAAGATTTACCAAGCTTGATAGCTTTTTATTCATAAATGTAGGTGTGGGTGGAGATAATTAAGCCTCTAAGCCAACTTCAATGTCTTCCTGTAGTGACTCAACTTTCTGTTATCCTAACCTAATCCTAGCTGAGCACCAGCCTTTATAAGCCCTGGACTTTTTATCAGAAGTAGGGGTGGAGGCCAAAGCTAAAAGAAAAATGCGTGAAAGCCTGAGAAGAATATCAGACATTTTTTTGTTTTGCTCATGGCCTGCCCCATTTCTCATGTAAATTCCCAGTATCTTCTAAAGGGAGATCTGGATTACATTGGAAAAAAAAATACTCTATCCAATGAATCTTTGCCTTGGAATGTTGATAAGAATGTCTGAGTTCTTTTTAGGCTGTGATAGGGAAAATGTCTGAGTTCTTTTTAGGCTGTGATGATTCCTCAGGGTAAAGCTTGCAAGACCCATAGCATCAGAGTATGCAGGGTGGCAGGCGGCAGGTGGAGGTATCCAGATTCTCTGTTACAAAGAGGGCTGGGGGAAACAGTTACTCTGGGTAAAATAAAGAGCTTCCTCACTGTTGAAAACAGGTGAGGAGAATTAGGTGAAGTCAAAGAGAAAGAAGGAATCCAGGGGAAGTTTGTTTCTCAGAAATGAACAGAAAGTAAGATATCCCTGAATGACCCTGGTATCCCTAGTATCCAGAAGGCACCAGTGCTGGCTGCAACAAAACATTTAAGTTTTACTCAACACCCCCTAACTTTTGTTTTCGCTCAACTGGCAGAGCCTTCCCTTCAGATTATCAACTGGAACAGAATGGAACTTATTGTCTGGAAAGTGAAGGTAAGAATGCAAATGAATTCCTAAAGATTAACGATTAAAGAATTTCATTCTCTTCTTCCCTCCCTCTGTCCCTTTCCCCTCCCTTCCTCCCTTCTATCCTTCCTCCGTCTCTCTTTTCCTCCTTCCCTTTCTTCCTTTCTGTCTTCTTTGTCCCTCTTCCTTCCTGTCTTCTTTCTTTGCTTTCTTCTTTATCTGTTTTGGTTAGAAAAAAAATCCATACCCAAGGGGAGCAGAACACTTTTCAGAAATACCAACATGATTTGGGGACCTAAGCATTGTTCCTTTCCTAGATGCCCCCTGAGGAATCTACACCTAAAACTTCCTCCAGGGATGCGTTCCCATCAGTACTTCCCTTTGTTACATGGAAGAACCCTTGGACTGAATTCTCTACTAAAATTAAATAAAGATTTTCACTGAAAACATGCACATGGGGAATGCAGAATGTGTTTCCTATTAAGGCGTTCTGAAAGAAGCCTAGAAAAAAAGCCCATTGTTTTTGTTCATCAGAGCTGCCACCAAGTGTGGAGGAATCACAATGGCAACCCAGTCCAATCCAAGGAGAACAGAATCATTAAAAGCTTCTTCATTTTCTTAACTCATAAAGCTCATCAAAAAGATAGACAAAAATGCCAGAGTTAAGCTGGGAAAATATTTGGAAATTGTGCTGACATCATCAGAAAGAGGGTCCTTGTGGCTTTCACCCAGATCAGGACTAAGACCAAAGTAAAATGACATTTCAGTCATCAGCCTGGCCAAAAGTGGCAGAAGACTAGGGTGACATGGCTGCTATTTGCCCAGAGTGCAAACCCTCATGGTTGTATAGATGCTGTCCTTGAAATTTGCAAGTCCCTGAAAATAGATTAATAAACAGGAACACTTCTTGCACCAAGCATGCACCAAATCTCATCTTAGTGAGTTTTTGAGGTGTCTTTTTTTTCTTTTTTTTTCCCTTTGAGACAGGGTCTCCCTCTGTTTCCCAGGCTGGAATTCAGTGGCACTATCATTGCTCACTGCAGCTTCGACCTCCCAGGCTCAAATGGTCCTCCCGTCTCAGCATCCTGAATACAATTTTGTTGAACCTCTTTAGATTCTCTGGACTGTTTTTAACACCTGCTATAAGCAAATTGGGGAAAAGAAATCCTCATCTTCCTTTACCCCCCTTTTCTTATTCTCATTCTTTTTTCCTCTTCCTTCTCTCCCTTCTTTCTCTCTCTTGCTCTCATTATCTTGCTCTTTTCACTCTTTGTTTCTCTATGCAGTATTTGTAGAATTGAAATTAATTGTGCTGTCTCCAAAATGAGTACCATCATGGGGGTCTGTAGCCTCTGGCTGAATGGCCCTAAGGTTCCTGGTTTCATTACAAATGTCTATACATTTTTTTCCTGCTTCATGAAAGCAGTTCTTGCTTTAGAAATACTTCAAGCAGCTCAGTTTTTCTTAGTTTTTCATAAACTGTCCGGCTTTCATTTATTCTCTGTAAAGGTACCTAAGTGGGCAGGCAATGTTCTGTCTAATTGCCAAGAGGACAATGAAAACTCAAAAGAAGAAAAAAATCTTAATTAGAAGTCTTTTGGCTCAGCAAAAAGGAGGAGAAATATTCTTCCTTCCAGAAGTCTGAGGACTGAACCAGGTGACCATCTCTTAACAAGAAAACAAGGTATCTCTATGAAAGGTAGGTGCATGGGTCACCTTGGAGAAACACATCTCTTGGAGCTCTGGTGTTGGGGGAATGTATGTAAGTGGAGGGGGAAGGTGGGGCTGTGAGAAAGCCATAGAGATGTTGCCATCAGCAGACAGATGCTGGCTTACAATCATCACAGAACACTGGAATGTTGACTGTGCCAACAGGGAACTTCAACCACAGTATTCACAGAAGCATGAGTCCTCAGTGAGTAAACAAGCTGATCCTGTGCCGGTTGGGAGAGGGTAGGATGATTCTTGGAGCTGAAGGTGAAGCCCTAGCCAGGAAGAGATCTGTACTTCCAGGAATAAGGCCATGATGCTTGTCTGTATTCATGAGCCAGTTTAGAGATTCAGATCATTCACGTGCCAAATGACAAAGCTTCAGGATACCCAAGGAGCAGGAATGCCGAGCCCATACCACAAACAACATGAAGGGACATTTGTACTCCAGGCCAAGCATTATTCCAGGATTCACAATTACTATATGAATGGTTTGTTGGAAAATTGCAGCTAAAAGCAATGTTCATAATTATTGAAGCAGTGCTATGACCATCTTTTCCAAGTTTTATTACAGAATATTGCAAATCATCTAATGTTTCCTAAGGGAACAAAGACTTTAGAAGGTCATGTAATGGGGTTATTAAGAAAAGGAGAAAAAAAGGAGCACAGTTTTGTACTGCTACAATGCCAATTCTCCAAACTCAAAGATATTTCATATTTTACAAATCCTTATAACCACCCCATGAGGTTTTATACAATACTTCAAAGAAAAGCTTTTTCCTCGGTCTCTCTCTCTCTCTCTTTTTTTTTTTTTTTTTTTTTTTGTTAAATAGGGAGTTCTGTTTTCAACTATTAGGTACATTCAAAGTTCTGGTCCTAGTCCCAGATATCAACATAGTGGACTTATTTGGACTTGGACAGAAAGTGAATTCTCCATCTATGGACATTGCATAGAAATCTATTTGGTTCAACTCCTAAACTCCAAGACTGAAAATCACTGGAAGAAACCTCTAGGTGGTATGCCTTAAGCTCAGTCCTTGATAGACTTACGTGGGATACAAACACACAATGTCTCTGATCATATTCAGATTAAATTTGGCTGTTTTTTTTTTTTTTTTTTTGAGACAGAGTCTCGCTCTGTCGCCCAGGCTGGAGTGCTGTGGCCCGATCTCAGCTCGCTGCAAGCTCCGCCTCCCGGGTTCCCGCCATTCTCCTGCCTCAGCCTCCCGAGTAGCTGGGACTACAGGCACCCGCCACCTCGCCCGGCTAGTTTTTTGTATTTTTTAGTAGAGACGGGGTTTCACCGTGTTAGCCAGGATGGTCTCGACCTCCTGACCTCCTGATCCGCCCATCTCGGCCTCCCAAAGTGCTGGGATTACAGGCTTGAGCCACCGCGCCCGGCCAAATTTGGCTGTTTTGATTATTGAATCCAGGGGTGTGATCAGCTCTGAATGTCCCATTCTTTGAGCCAAGGGACTACATATTTGCTCCAGATGAAACTATTCCAAATGGAGCAAATCTAACATTTTAAGTTGTTGTCTATACAAAAACAGATAAAGGAAAAATGCAGGCAGGCAAACTATTGGCCTCTTTCAGATAAAACCTCCTCTTTTCCAATAATGCCAACTATTGGCATTAGTGAAGGCAGTAAAGCCTGCTCATGTGGGTCTTAATAGGGATTAGGCTAAACCACATTTTCTCCCATGTATCTAAATGGGAGGAGTTTTGAATAACAGAGTTCCTATTGAATATTATTAGATAAATAATAACAAATATCTCCCTCTCTCTCTCACCCTCTCTTTGTCTCTGTTTCTCTATCACTCACAAATAATACATACACACCAATTTTTGTTCTTGCTTATTTATATATCAAAGTGTTCTAAAAAGACTTTTAGACGACTTTCAAAAGTACTTACAAAGAGAGAATAAGAGAATCAGAAATCCTGGTGAAAGGGTTTCTGTCTCTATAAATTTGCCTTTATCTAGATGTTGTACATGAATGGTGTCTAAGTCCATATATATGTATATATATACACATGCATATATACATTATATACATCACACATACATACAGTATATACACACATATATACAGTATATACACACATATATGGTATATATACATATATACAGTATGTATCTGCATATATACACAGTATATGTACACACACATATATACACAGTATGTACATATATGTATAAACAGTGTATATAGAAACAACAATGTATATATATAATAGACTTAGACACCATTTATATAAAACCATATATATATGTGTATATATATACACACACACACACACACATATATAACAACTATAACAAAATATCATAAACTGGGTAGCATATAAACAACGAAAATTTGTTTCTCATAGTTGTGGAAGCCAGGACAGTACCTCCAAGATTAAGGTACTGTCAGATGCAGTACCTGGTGAGGACCTGTTTCCTGGTTCACAGATGGCACCTTCTCACTGAGTCCTCCCATTATGGAAGTGGTGAGAGGTTTCTCTTGGGCCTTTTTCACATGGATAACAATTCCATTCATGAGGGCTCTGTCCTTATTCTTTAATCACCTCCCAAAGTCACCACCTCCTAACATCATCATATTTTTTACTAGGTTTCAATACATGAATTTTCAGGGAATGCAACAGTCAAACCATAGCAAATAGAATCATATGATAGATAGGCTTTCATGTCTTGCTCCTTTCACTTAGCATAATAGGTTTAAGGCTATTTATGTTGTAGTAATTACATTTTCATAACAGTAATGTGTTCACTTTTATGGCTCAAATTCCATTTGATGGATAAGCAACATATCCATCAGTTGACTGATAAATACTTAGATTTATTTTCCAGTTTAGGGATATCATAAAGTGTTGCATGTATTTTGTACATTTTTATCAGCTGGTCCTTTGTCATGCTTTATATTCATCTGTTCTCAATTCTTATCTTCCTTCATATTTACTCTTAATATATTTGTTTTAAATCTTTTAATATATTTTACAGATGTTTCTTATTCTATCTCTCAGAGACATAAAGGTCCTTTTAAAAATTATGTTGAAAAGGCTACCATTTCATTTTCTCTGTTATTCACTTTCTTTCGTTAATTTTTGTCCTTGGTTTTGAAATTTTATTTTATATGTTTATCTTAAAAGTCTTTTAAAATTTCCCTCTGTCTTTCTCTTGCTCATTTCTCCCTGGTGGTTTTGCAGTTGCCCCGCCTGAGTTCCCACGGATTCTCAGTCCAGAAGCAGAATTTATATTGGGTCTCAGAACTTGTGCTCCATAGCGATTAGGGGAGCAGTGATTCCATCAGTGAGCCAGTCTTAGGCTCCCACAAGTTCTGTGCATGGCTGCTGTATGTCACTCTGTTAACCAGTCAACTATCCACAGTCACCATTTCAGGCAGGAATTTCAGCGTTCTTCAGCCTCCCCTCATGAACAGTGAAATCCCACCCAGCCCTCTCCAGTTTTATGAAGTTCAGTTGGTGAGCCTAACAGTGGTACTCTGCTACTTATGCAGCCCTTTTGGTCCCAGTTGACCCACAGAAATTCAACTCTTGGATGCCTCTGCCTGCTTCTGATATTGAAAGTGGGCAATGTGATAGCCTCTGCTGTATTTAGCACTGTGGGTTTTCATTTTACTTTTATTCAATTTGACTTTTAACTTCTTTACAACATGGCTATTTTTTAAAAATGCAATATAATATACATACAGAAAAGCACACATACCATAATTGAATAACTGGACGTATTTTCATAAAATGAACACACCTTTTCCAAAATCAAGAAATAGAGTATTGTCAACACCAAGAATCCCCCACAGGTTCCCTCCCAGACATTCCCCACCAAAGGTAACCATTATCGTGATTTCTACCTGCACAGGTATGGTTTGGTTCCTACTTAGGGCTATTACAAATAGTGCTGCTATATGCACACTAGTACATATCCACTGGTGAACATATGTGCACATTTCTATTAGGCATATTTTCAGAAGAAAAGTTTTGGTGTTAAGAGGAAGGCATATGCTCAATTTTAGTAGATACGATTAAGCAGTTTTCCAAAGTGGTTGTACCAATTTATACTTCCATTAGCAGTGTATGACTTGCAATGGCTCCATATATCCTCCAAGTTTCGGTATTACCAGTCTTTTTCCTTGTAACATGGTTATCCTTTGAATAAAAAGATACCTATATCTACATAGATATTCTTTTTATATATATAAAGTGATATCTAGCTTTTGATATATAAAACTAACATATATATATATATATATATATATATATATGCTTTTTTTTTTTTTTCTTAAGGGAAAGGGAAGTGGGAACTCCTAGCACAAACTTCCAGCTCTTTCTAGACCTACTCAGTCTAACATGTATTCTGAGGCAGCCCTAATCAACACAGCCCTCTCCTCTCAGTTTGGCTTTTTTTCCTCTGACACCACAAGATGCTTCCTTTCAATAAGCAGACCAGTCCTTCACATGCTTTTTATTCTTTAAGACATAAATAAGAAATTCGGTGGCCATTTTTCATCTCTGTTGCCTCCTTTTCAAGTGTTATTTTTGGATTTCCCAGAGTTGCTTATTCTGTACTGTTCTCAGTAAGGTGGTACAATTAAAAGGATAGAAAGGGTAAAAATATATTTACCTGATTTGTAGAAAAACCTACCAGCTTATTTAGCCTTTTTATAAATGTTGTGTTTTTCCCATTTAATTGTAGGCCTTGAGAGAGAAGAAAGTATGCCTCATTCTCAGATTTTGAGATTTATCTATAGATATTCGTCAGGCATATATTTTTTTAAAAAGTTATCTGTTTATCTCAAAAATGTCTTTTGGGGCTGCTAGAAGTGATCAAATAATGGTAGAAGTCTTTCTATAATACTTTTACATCGTAAAATGTAAACATTCACAAGGTGGTCATGCAACAAGTGCCATAATCCATTTACTCCTTAGTGAGAATACATTTGGCTGATCCTTTTTATGACAGCGGTGTGGTAGGTTAACTTTGAAGAAGGAAAAATTTTCTAATCCTTTGCAATGTGACATTACAGCTCCTCATATGCAGCAGTGGATTCCTGTTGTCATCGTTTTGAATCTGGGGTGTCCTCACAACTTGCTTTGGCCAACAAAATGCAGATAAGGCATAGTGTGCTAGGTCTGAATGTAGGCCTCACGAGTTTTTGTGGTATCTGCTTGCTTTCTCTAAACTCTGCCACCATTATGTACAAGCTCAGGATAGCTGGTAGATAGTGGTCAATTGGAAGTGGAACAAAGTGTCCCAGCCAACAGCTGACTTTCCCAAGCACAGGGAACGCACAGTGTGCACCAGCCCCGCTGTGCCTGACCCGCAGCTGACCACAGATGTGTGAGCCAGCTCAATCAAGACCAGAAGACGTGACCAGATGACTCCTTGAGTCTTGAGCAACACTAAAAGGTTATCAACTTAAGCCCACTGAATTTTATGGTATTTTATTACCTGGCAATTGCTAACTGATATAGACAGATGGAGACCAGTCAACTGAAGGGAAGTCATGCACCTATGAGAAAAGTAGTCTTATCACAAACTTCCTCATGTCACTTTTTTTCGCTCAGTTCTGGCTATTATTCTTTTCTTTTTTCCCCAAGTTGAATGCAATTCATTGAGTGTACTCCTTTGAAGGGAAATTGAACACACCATATTGATACTCCATAGTTAGAAAAATAGCAAATAGTTTTCTATGACTCAATATGAACCCAGATGCACGTTTGGATCAAAAATTTGGCTTTTCTCAGTTGTCAGTGTGGGGAAAATCACTTATGCTGTGTAAACCTTGTTTTCTTCTCAGGAAAATGGACAACATGACATTAACTTTGCAGTGCCATTGTCAAAAAAAAATTAAGAAGAGGAGCTGAGTCTAACCTCAGTGGGCAATGTTTTCAGTCCTAATTCTGCATTGAATCAGTTCTGTGACCTTGGTCAAGTAATTCATTTTTTCACGATCTAGTTTCCTGAGCTATAAATTGGTCATAGTAATAATTCCTACCTTACGAAATTGATTTGAGATTAAATGAAATAAAGCATACAAAATTCAAGGTCTGGTCTGATAAATAGTGCTCCTCATTTTTTTGATCATGTAATAGTATATTCCTTTCTTCCTGTCCTGGATTATCTAAACCCCTTGACCTTTCTCCACCCCATCCCCAAAGCTATAAACATATCTCTAATGACACTGTCCCCCACTGTTACTTGCTTTCCTTTACTCAACAAGTCAGACACAAAACCAGTACTGCTTGCATAAAATGTCTGTGGCAGTTGCCTTTCTCCTTGTTTTTCTTGTTTCTTATTCAAATTTTAGGGTGTGTATTGTAGGGGGAAGAATACACAATAAATGTGAGTTCTTCTTTATGTAAAAGACAAAAATTCCTCTCTATGTATTTGCAAGACAAAGCACTTTAACAGAACAAAACATGTTAATTAAGCTTTGTCATTAGGCTAGATAATGTATAGTAAGAAACAATAAAACAGCAGCCAGCTACAGAAATGATACATTTAAGGGCTAACGCTGGAGAGGAATCCCTTTGGGCTTGATTTCTTAGCTTTTCTTAAAGCTACAGTCTGAACAATACAGCATAAAGACAAATTTTGACTTTGATAACAGACTGGAAAAATTATCATATCACATTTTATTATAATTTGATAAAGAGACTTTTTAATTTATTAGGATGATACCTAAAAACATGATGTACACATATATACCCAGAAACATAATGTTATACATGTACTGCCATCATGAGCTATGGACATCGTTGTCTCCAAAATAATATATATTGTTTACTGAGAGTTTTCTAGATACTGACTACTTGACTTTCATTATCTTTGAGAGCCCTTATCACAATTTTATGTGGTAGCAAATATAATTTCACTAGTTTAAAGACAAGGAAACTGAGACATGGAGATGTGATATAACCTAACCAAGATAACACAGTTAGTGGTAGATTCAAAGCTCAAATAGAAATGATCTAATTCTGGTGCTCATATTCCTGAGATTACACAGCATTGTTTCTTTACATATGTGTATTCACAGCATCAAATATATATATACAATGTATGTATATTGTATATATATGTATATATGTATATGTGTGTATATATGATATATATACTTATTATGTATGTATATCCAATATTTATTTTGAAGTTTCATTCCTCTCTACATTTCAGTTTTACTGTTGTCTACCACAATTTATTCTCATACTTAGTCCAGATGGAAAAAACAAACAAGCAAACCAATAATTAAATTTGTGGCTACAGTGTAAGAGGCACAGGCCATGCAAAACACATTTTAAATATATTATCACATTTAGTCCTTAAAACACCCTTAAGTAGTGGATTGAAACTTCACTTTGCGATCCAGAGAACCAAGACTTAAAGGATTGAGTAATTTGCCCAAGGTTACATAGCTAATAAATGGCCGACTTGAAATGTGAATATTACTGTGTTTTCAAAATCCACATTCTTTGAACTAAACCACTTTTCCCATTAATACATTTTTTTTTCAAAGTTTTGAGGATATGTGTTGCATCTAAATTCTTTCACTGCATGCAGAAAGATCTATTTTGACAACTTAGAAGCTATTTTCACCTATGTTTTCCTGCTGCCTTTTAAAATCTCCTCAAGCACTTCTTTTCTTGCTGAGTCTCAAGTTGATTTGTTGGGATTTTTCTTCTCTAGCTAGAGGGTGAGTCAGTGATTTAAAAAAGAAGTTTTAAGTGCATGCTTTTGTTTTTGTAAGTTTCTGAATGCCTCCAAATATGTACTTCTGATGATCTGAAGCCAAGAGAGGCAGAGGCCATAAATACTTGAAATGGGAGTATTGTTTTAGTTAAAATTTATAGAGTGATTCAGGAATCCAGTTCAATTTTCATAAATCGAGATCATAGGGTCTTGATGGGGAATCTGCCTTAAAAAATTGCCATGGGACTCCCTGGAAGATGAACCTTTTACAAATGCCTTCATTTCACTTGTTAGCAAATTCGTGACTCCAGCTCAACAGATCCAAAAATTTAACAGTTCCATCCCTGTTTTTATTATCTCTCTCATCTCCCTGAAAGCAATTTTGAGGGAGCTTCATGTGTCACTGCTTCTACCCTTAAAGCTACTCAGGCTTGCAAAGTGAACAACATAATTTATCTGAGCAAAAATCATATTCCAGTTTTAGAAAAGTCTCTCTTCACAAAACTCTCAAGAAATCTAGGAGAAAACTGGAATGGGTGTAGACTGTTTCCATTTGTTTATGAGTTTGAGTGCTAATTTTTAGCCAAAAACATCTTCTGGTAGTGTTGTCACTGAACCAATGAACTGATTGACATTGTCTTGACATACTTCTGTTTTTTTGACTTGGCTCCAAACTTAGAGGATTGGAAGTTTGACAAAAACATTACTCAAAAATTCCAGAAGTAAATAAGTCTGACTATAGCCTGAGTGACAGTAAGACCATTAAGTAGTCGGAATCTCCTCAGGGACAGGGACTGTATAGATTGGGCATTGTGGTTAACACAATGCCTGGGCCATAACAGGTACCAAATAATCATTTGATGAAAGTGACTTCAGTGATCCTGAAGAGTGTTATGCATCCAGGAAAATAAATCTGTGTTTTATTAAATGCTCAGATAAATGGTTAATCTTTTGGAAATGTGACAGATTAGTTACTATGGGCACATGCCATGGTTAAGAAAGTGGTCTTGGGCCTAGTCTCACCATCATCAAGATTTGCACAGTATTGCTATTTAAAATGCTTGTCCAGTCTGTCTCAGGTCTCAGTGAATGATTCAGAATCTTCCTTTAAGATAGTGATTTCCGAGGGGGGGGGGGGCGGAGCAAGATGGCCGAATAGGAACAGCTCCAGTCTCCAACTCCCAGCGCGAGCCACACAGAAGACCGGTGATTTCTGCATTTTCAACTGAGGTACTGGGTTCATCTCACTGGGGAGTGCCGGACGATCGGTGCTGGTCAGCTGCTGCAGCCCGACCAGCGAGAGCTGAAGCAGGGCGAGGCATCGCCTCACATGGGAAGTGCAAGGGGGAAGAGAATCCCTTTTCCTAGCCAGGGGAACTGAGACAAACTACCATCAGAGAATACTATAAACACCTCTATGCAAATAAACTGGAAAATCTAGAAGAAATGGATAATTTCCTGGACACTTACACTCTTCCAAGACTAAACCAGGAAGAAGTTGAATCCCTGAATAGACCAATAGCAGGCTCTGAAATTGAGGCAATAATTAATAGCCTACCAACCAAAAAAAGTCCAGGACCAGATGGATTCACAGGTGAATTCTACCAGAGGTACAAGGAGGAGTTGGTACCATTCCTTCTGAAACTATTCCAATCAATAGAAAAAGAGGGAATCCTCCCTAACTCATTTTATGAGGCCAACATCATCCTGATACCAAAGCCTGGCAGAGACACAACAAAAAAAGAGAATTTTAGACCAATATCCCTGATGAACATCGATGCAAAAATCCTCAATAAAATACTGGCAAACCGGATTCAGCAACACATCAAAAAGCTTATCCACCATGATCAAGTGGGCTTCATCTCTGGGATGCAAGGCTGGTTCAACATTCGCAAATCAATAAACATAATCCAGCATATAAACAGAACCAAAGACAAGAACCACATGATTATCTCAATAGATGCAGAAAAGGCTTTTGACAAAATTCAACAGCCCTTCATGCTAAAAACGCTCAATAAATTCGGTATTGATGGAACGTACCTCCAAATAATAAGAGCTATTTATGACAAACCCACAGCCAATATCATACTGAATGGGCAAAAACTGGAAAAATTCCCTTTGAAAACTGGCACAAGACAGGGATGCCCTCTCTCACCACTCCTATTCAACATAGTGTTGGAAGTTCTGGCTAGGGCAATTAGGCAAGAGAAAGAAATCAAGGGTATTCAGTTAGGAAAAGAAGAAGTCAAATTGTCCCTGTTTGCAGATGACATGATTGTATATTTAGAAAACCCCATTGTCTCAGCCCAAAATCTCCTTAGCTGATAAGCAACTTCAGCAAAGTCTCAGGATACAAAATTAATGTGCAAAAATCACAAGCATTCTTATACACCAGTAACAGACAAACAGAGAGCCAAATCAGGAATGAACTTCCATTCACAATTGCTTCAAAGAGAATAAAATACCTAGGAATCCAACTTACAAGGGATGTAAAGGACCTCTTCAACGAGAACTACAAACCACTGCTCAGTGAAATAAAAGAGGACACAAACAAATGGAAGAACATACCATGCTCATGGATAGGAAGAATCAATATAGTGAAAATGGCCATACTGCCCAAGGTAATTTATAGATTCAATGCCATCCCCATCAAGCTACCAATGAGTTTCTTCACAGAATTGGAAAAAACTGCTTTAAAGTTCATATGGAACCAAAAAAGAGCCCGCATCTCCAAGACAATCCTAAGTCAAAAGAACAAAGCTGGAGGCATCACGCTACCTGACTTCAAACTATACTACAAGGCTACAGTAACCAAAACAGCATGGTACTGGTACCAAAACAGAGATATAGACCAATGGAACAGAACAGAGTCCTCAGAAATAATACCACACATCTACAGCCATCTGATCTTTGACAAACCTGAGAGGAACAAGAAATGGGGAAAGGATTCCCTATTTAATAAATGGTGCTGGGAAAATTGGCTAGCCATAAGTAGAAAGCTGAAACTGGATCCTTTCCTTACTCCTTATACGAAAATTAATTCAAGATGGATTAGAGACTTAAATGTTAGACCTAATACCATAAAAATCCTAGAGGAAAACCTAGGTAGTACCATTCAGGACATAGGCATGGGCAAAGACTTCATGTCTAAAACACCAAAAGCAACGGCAGCAAAAGCCAAAATTGACAAATGGGATCTAATTAAACTAAAGAGCTTCTGCACAGCAAAAGAAACTACCATCAGAGTGAACAGGCAACCTACAGAATGGGAGAAAATTTTTGCAATCTGCTCATCTGACAAAGGGCTAATATCCAGAACCTACAAAGAACTCAAACAAATTTACAAGAAAAAAACAAACAACCCGATCAAAAAGTGAGCAAAGGATATGAACAGACATTTCTCAAAAGAAGACATTCATACAGCCAACAGACACATGAAAAAATGCTCATCATCACTGGCCATCAGAGAAATGCAAATCAAAACCACAATGAGATACCATCTCACACCAGTTAGAATGGCGATCATTAAAAAGTCAGGAAACAACAGGTGCTGGAGAGGATGTGGAGAAATAGGAACACTTTTACACTGTTGGTGGGATTGTAAACTAGTTCAACCATTATGGAAAACAGTATGGCAATTCCTCAAGGATCTAGAACTAGATGTACCATATGACCCAGCCATCCCATTACTGGGTATATACCCAAAGGATTATAAATTATGCTGCTATAAAGACACATGCACACGTATGTTTATTGCAGCACTATTCACAATAGCAAAGACTTGGAATCAACCCAAATGTCCATCAGTGACAGATTGGATTAAGAAAATGTGGCACATATACACCATGGAATACTATGCAGCCATCAAAAAGAATGAGTTTGTGTCCTTTGTAGGGACATGGATGCAGCTGGAAACCATCATTCTTAGCAAACTATCACAAGAACAGAAAACCAAACACCGCATGTTCTCACTCATAGGTGGGAACTGAACAATGAGATCACTTGGACTCAGGAAGGGGAACATCACACACCGGGGCCTATCATGGGGAGGGGGGCGGGGGGAGGGATTGCATTGGGAGTTATACCTGATGTAAATGATGAGTTGATGGGTGCTGACGAGTTGATGGGTGCAGCACACCAACATGGCACAAGTATACATATGTAACAAACCTGCACGTTATGCACATGTACCCTAGAACTTAAAGTATAATAATAATAAATAAATTAAAAAAAAAAAAAAGATAGTGATTTCCAACTTTGGTAGATTTGTCCCCCAGGGGATATTTGATAATGTCTGAAGTTATTTTTGTCACAATCAGGGGAGGGCTGCTACTGAGATCTTGTGGGTGAAAGCCAGGGATGTTGCTGAACATCTTATAATGCACAGGACAACACCCACAACAAAAAATTGTATGACTCAAATGTCAATATGCTGAATTGAGAAGGCCTACTTTAGTTTTCCTTCAACTGGAGCTAGACTTGAAATTCTCAGATCTAGAATTTTAGGTGAGGGTATATGGCAAAGAATCCTTATGCTCCCAAATATGACTACCAATTTAAGAGTTCCAGGGAAAGCAGTTATAAATAACTTGGCTTATCCAAGAACTCTAGAGAAAATGCAATCTTCAAGACCATTTGCTGAACTTGCCAGTAAGAACTAAAACTTATTTTTCTATCTCACTCTCTTGGCTCTTTGCCTCTTAAGAATCTTCCCCCACTCTAAATGACAGCCTCCCAAGTATTCTTTAAGTATATCAGTTGTAAAATCAGAAAACCACTGGGTACTCCCTGTGAGATGAAGATCACATCACAAGTAGAAGTCAAGTCCTTTTGTAATTCACTTAGGGACAGTACAACAAGTCTGTACACACTATAAATTGTCTTTTAAACATCTCGTTATGCTTTTTCTCTTCGGTTTTAATTGGAAAGTTAAATAATTGCCTGCTCAGATCTCCAAATCCTACTTAAAGAGGGATTAAGTAGTTATATGGTACAATTTCTTCATATACTTATTGTACTATTATTTTTGATAAAGTCCAGAAGGAAGTATGATATGCCCTTATTTGTCAATCAAGTACCAAATGGAGCAACTGGACTGACTTGTAAGCTACTAGTCAAATAGCACAGTTTAGACTCATATAATAGAAAAAAAATATTGGTATGGAATTTGGGATACTTTGGTTCAAGGTCTGGCTCTCCAATCAACTGGGTGGCTATGGGAGCATTGCATAATTTCTGTGGGCTTCAATCTCTTCATCTGTAAAACAAGAAATTTGTATTACGGGACCCAACTCTTTTTGGTTCTAATTTATTAAAGGAAGTTATTTTAATCTTATACTATGACTAACAGGGAAAAAAAAAAACTACTTGTGTTGGTTTACAGATGCTCCTCTGTATTGATGCGTTACATTCTGATAAACCCATCATAAATTGGAAATGTTTTGAATACCTCTAACCTGTGAAACATCATAGCTGAGCCTAGCCTGCCTTCAACATGCTCAGAACACTTACATTTGTCTACGATTGGGAAAATCATCTAATACAAAGCCTACTTATAATAAAGTGTTCCATATTTCATGTAATTTACTGAAAATGAAAAGCAGAATGGTTGTATGGGTACTTGAAGTACTACATGCATGTGGCTTTCACACCATGGAAAAGATGAAAAATCATAAGCTGAGTAATTGTAAGTCAGGGACCATCTGCATTGATATCTCCTAAGCATTACTGCAAATGCTCAGATAAATGGTTAATCTTTTGGAAATGTGAGAGATTAGTTACTATGGACACATGCCATGGTTAAGAAAGTGGTCTTGGGCCTAGTCTCAGCATCATCAAGATTTGTACAGTATTGTTATTTAAAAGTTCCCATGGTTTGGGGACACATTTACAATTGAAAATTTTATAATCACCATAATCAAAATCCAGTGCCAGGAACACAGAACTAACAGAAATACATATTTTCTGAGGAATACTGCCAAATTATTGGAATCTTTTCTCTCAGAAGTTGAATTTTTCTGGAGGACCTGTTAAAATTATTAAGAATATGTGAAAGCAGCCTGCACTTTTTCAGCTTAATCTGATGCACCAGCTAGGTTTCTGTGGCTGCAAGAAATTAACCCTATGTGGTCATCAGGCTCCAAGATGACCTCCAATAATCTTTGCTTCCTAATAATCACACCCTTGTGTAGACTCTCCCTCATTGAATCAAGACTAACACTGGCTGACCAATAGAATGTGACATAAATGACATATAAATGAAAACATCTCATTACAGTTTTTTCTTCTATTTTTAATTAGAAAATTTAAAATAGCCTCCTCATATCTCTGTTTCCTTTATCTATAACTTCTGAGGCTAAGCCATAAAAATCATCCACTTCAGTCTCCTAGATACTTGCTCTGGGGTCTCCTGCCATTACACTATGAAGATTCCCAAGAAAGCCCATGAGAGAATGTAAATTAATTCAGCCACTGTGGAAAGCAGTCCTAAGATTTCCCAAATAACTTAAAATAGAACTACCATTCGATACCTCAATTTCAGTACTGGTTATATACCCGAAAGAATAATTATCCTTCTACCATAAAGATACATGTACACATATGTTCATGGCAGCACCATTTATAATAGCAAAGACATGGAGTCAACCAGGATGCACATCAATGGTGCACTGGATAAAGAAAATGTGATATGTAAACACCGTATATACACCATGACTTAGACTTGTTTTTTGTTCAACCCTTGACCAAGAAAGAATAGAGCTATTAAAAAATGACAACATGGACTTTTCAGCAACATGGATGAAGCTGGAGGCCACTATCCTAAGTGAATTAATGCAGGAACAGAAAACCAAATACTGCATATTCTCACTTATAAGTGGGAGTTAAAAGATGAGAACATATGGACACACAGAAAGGAACAATAGACACTGGGGCTTATTTGAGGGTAGAGGTTGGAAGGAGAGTGAGGATTGAAAAAAGACCTGTGAGTTATTACGGTGATTACCTGGGTAACAGAATTATCTGTACACCAAACCCCTACAACATGGAATTTATCTGTGTAACAAACTTGCACATGCACCTCTTGAACCTAACGTAAAAGAAATTGGAAATTTAAAAAAAAGAGAGAAGAAGGAAGCCCATGAAGAACAAACCTAGGGCCTCCTGCCAAGAGCCAGCACTAACTTGTCAAACATTTCAGTGAGCCACTTTGAAGTGGACCCTCCATTCCTGATCAAACCACCATTAATTACAAGTTTAGCTGACATCTGACTGCAGTCCCATGAGAGACCCTGAGCCAGAGTCACCCAGCTAAAGACACTCCCAAATCCTTAACCACAGAACGTGAGAAATATTTACTGTTGTTTTGAAGACACTAAGTTTTAGAGTAACGTGTTTTTCCGAATTAGATAACAAATATATGACGCTAACATAAAGCAATAAAAATACAAAGGTATTTATTGAAAGGAAATGAGAAAGTTCAGAGAATTGAAGGAAATACCAAAACAAAACAAAACAAAACAAAAAACCTCAGGTTCGAAGGATGAATCTGAGGATCTAGGATGTAGGACATAATGATTTTCAGAGTGCAGCTGTCAAAATGAATTTGTGACAACCATTTTCAGTTCCTCTTACATTCTGCCTGATGCACCACTAGAGATTTCAGGTACAGAGGGTCTGATTGACTTAGATTTGCTTTTTGCTCAACCCTTGACCAAGAAAGAATGGAGTAATGGAGTACCATGATTAGGACTTCACTAAGAATATATGCAATGGGAGATCTGTAGTTCCCCAGAGGAAATCCAAGATGTTATTACCGAATAAGAAGTTAAGGATTCTGAACAGGCAAAACAAAAACAAACAAACAAACATGTCATCTCCCAATAGCCTGATAGTTTTGGAAATTGCCAAGGGCTTGGTAACAGCAGAGCTCATCCAACCTTGTGAGGATCAGTCATATTCCTCTGTAGGGTATTTTTCAGATTCCGTATATCCTAAAAAATGTGATGCCATTAAAAGCTATAAGGAAAAAAACAGTAAGTAAAAATTGTTTAGTTTAATTTTGGAGGTATTAGAGGTGGTATCCCTCTTCAACTCTTCTCCTTTGGGAATTCAAAGAGCTAGGCTAACAGAGGCTCTGGCATCTTCAACACATGGCTTCGAAGATTTTTCTGTGAAATATTCTCATTTCAGTCAGTTGGAAGGGGAAAAGATCATGGAGTACACATATGATTTGTTTATGGGTCAGTTTTGTAAGAGTGCCCATCACTTCTGCTGTATAATATTTCATTGAGCAGAACAGAGTCACATGGCCCTACCTAACTGCAAGGGAGTTCTGGGAAACATAGTCCCTAACCATGTAGCTACTTCCTACTGGCCATTTTCCTAATGTTAAGGAAACAATAGTATGTTTTTTTGTGTGTGTAATACTAGCTATTTCTGCTACATAAAAATTCCCCGGTCACACAAATAACAAAAAGTGACCAGGGGATTTTTGTGTAGCAGAAATGACTAGTAGTTTTGCTACATAAAAATTATTATACTTACTAGTTTCCTTGGAAAGTAATCAAAACTCTGGCTCAATGTAATGTATACATACATGAAATCCAGGGTCACTTCAAAATATTTATAAATTAATAGAAGGTTTAAGGACATGCTTCTGGAAATACTGCTCAGGACTTATGATGCTTCTGCAGAGAAACAGTTCTTTTTTTCTCCACTACATGCTCTTATCCCATTATCCTGAAAGGAATGCTAGAGAGATCTTCGGCCCTATAACATAACATGTATGAAATGGCAGCTCATTCTCATGGTTTCTGTATTGATTGGGAAATGTGACAGATATGCTTGCCACCGCACTTCCATTTAATGACAGGTTTTCTTTATTAACTCTCCTTCAGCTGCAGGCTGGTCTGAGACCTCTGAACTTAGAGCTATTTCATTTCTTATAATCTGTGAAATCATCTTGCCTCAAGACAGAACTAAAGATACGAAATAAAAAGGCATAAATAAATTTACTCAAGGCCAAGTATTGCAGTAGAATAAAGCATTCCAGACAAAGGCAAGACTTTAGGGGTAAGGAACACAAATTTTTAAAATGTCATATGACCTTATATTTAAATAAAGTCACAGGAAGAAGTCTTGAGTTGAAAATCTGTGTTGTGTGTTTAGCGGGGAAGACCGTGGGCGAGACGGCTACGGCATTAGGGACCAAAGCCTTCACTACTATTTCTCCAACTCTACTCCATCATTTACTCATGAGATCACTTCATGGGACAAACATTTTTCAGTTACAAAAGCTAGTAGTTTAGGACAAAGTTAGTAGGGCCTGTACTAAAAGATAACCTATGGTCATGTTACGTGTTGTGACTGGATGCATGATGTGCTTTTTAGAGTCTTATTAAATGAATATATTGATTGTGGCAAATAATCTACTAGAATTTAAAAGAGAATGACTAAAATTGTAATTATCGTTCTGAGAAAAGCTCTTAGCACTGAAAATGCAAATAACTTGTTTTCCCACATTAAACTCCTGAATCCAAGTTTCCCTATAATTGTCACAGTTGAGTTTTGGATATCAAATTGGCATTTCAAAAATAACACATACAAAAAAGACGAACTGATTTTCCCACAGAACTTTCTCCACTGTCCTGTCTCTATCTCATCAGTTACAAAATCATGATTTACATGTGTCCCAGGCTGTAAACTCTGTGATTCCTCTAACATTCCACTCTTTGCTTATCCATCTGTTTCCAGTCTACAAACGTCCTGTTGGCTATCCCTCCAAAATTTTGATATGACTACTTCATACCATAATCTCATCTCAGCTGCCACCGTCTGTCCCTAGACACCTACAATAGTTTTATATTTTTCTCCTTACTTGTACATATCATATCCTCATAACCCATTTTCTATGCAGTTGCTAAAGTGATTTTATATAAAACATGCAAATGAGATGTCACTTCCCTGCTTGAAGTCTGCCAATGCTACCCATTGACATTATAATAAAATTCCGGTTTCTTACTCCAGCCTATAAGATATTAGATAATGTGGTACCTGTCTAACTTTGAGCTCATCTGATACTTCTTTACCTTTGTTTTCCATGCTCAATACACACTGACAATTTTATTTCTCAAAATTTCCAACTGTATTTCTGATTCAGATACTTCATGTTTGTTCATTTGCTGCATGGGACCCCCCTGCCCTCATACTATTCCTGGCTCCATCTTACCTTTCATATCTGGACTTCCTCCAAAAGTCCTCCTCTGACCACCTATACTTCATATTCCAGTAACTCTTTTTATAATTTTTTAATGTTAATAGGTACATAGTAGTTGTACATATTTATGAGGTATAAGAGATATTTTAATACAGGCATACAGTGCATAACATTCACATCAGGTAAATGGGGCATTGGTCACCTTGAGCATTCATCATTTATTTGTTTAACAAACATTTCAATTATACTGTTTTAGTCATTTAAAAATTTACAACAAATTTTTGTTGACTGTAATTACCCGGTAGTGCTATCAAATAATAGATCTGGCCTGGCATGCTGGCTCACGTCTATAATCCCAACACTTTGGGTGGCTGAGATGGAAGAATTATTAGAAGCCAGGAGGTAAAGGCTGCAGTGAGGACACAATCCTGTAAATTACTTTGGATAATAATATTGATTCTTCCAATTCATGAACTTGAGCTAACTTCATTTTTTTGTGTCCTCTTAAATTACTTGCATCAATGTTTTATACTCTTTATTGTAGAGATATTTTATTTCTTTGGTTAAGTTTATTACTAGGTATTTTATTGTGTTGGTAGCTATTGTAATTGTGATTACTGTCTTGATTTCTTTTTAGATTGTTCACTGTTGGCATATAGAAATGCTACTGATTTTTACAGACTTTATATCCTGTAACTTTACTGAATTTGTTTATCAGTTCTAATGGTTTTTTAGTGGAGTCTTTAGGTCTTTCCAAGTATAAGATTATTTCATCTGCAAACAAGGGAAATTTGACTTCTTCCTTTCTCATTTGGACACCCTCTATTTCTTTCTCTTATTTGATTGCTCTAACTAGGACCTCCAGCACTATTTTGAATAACAGTGGTGAAAGTGGGCATCCTTGTTTTGTTTCACATCTAGAGGAAAGGCTTTCAATTTTTTCCAGTTCAGTATGATACTAGCTGTGGGTCTGTCATATATAACTTTTATTGTGTTGAGATAATGTTCCTTCTATACCAAGTTTTTTTAGTTGTTTTTTTTTTTAAATCATGAAGGGTTGTTAAAAATCAAATGCTTATAGAGCATCAATTTAAATGATCATTGTCCTGCACTGTTGTTATGATGTATCACACTGAATGATTTGCATATATTGAACCATCCTTGCATCTCTGCGATAAATGCAAATTGGTCATGATGAATGCTTTTTTTAATGTGTTGTTGACTTCAGTTTACTAGTATTTTTTTGAGGAATTTTTGCATCAATGATATTGGCCTGTAGGTTTCTTTTTTGATACATCTTTGTCTGGTTTTGGTATCAGGATAATACTGACCTCATAGAATGAGTTTGTAAGTATTTTCTCTTCCTCTATGTCTTGATATAGCTTGAGTAGAACTGGTATTAATTCTTCTTTAAATGTTTGGTAGAATTCAGCAATGAAGCCATCATGTCTGAGCTTTTCTTTACTGGGATAATTTTTGTTTCTGCTTTGATCTCATTATTTGTTCTTGGACTATTCAGCCTTTGGATTTCTTTATTGCTCAATCTCGTATGTGTCTAGAAATTTATCCATTTCTTCTGGTTTTTCTAATTTATTGCACATAGTTGCTCATAGTCCTCTCTAATAATCCTTTGAATTTCTTTGGTATCAGTTGTAATGTCTCCTTTTTCTTTTGTTTTCTTTTTTTTTTTTGAGATGGAGTCTCGCTCTGTCGCCCAAGCTGGAGTGCAGTGGCACAATCTCGCCTCACTGCAAGCTCCGCTCCGCCTCCCGGGTTCACGCCATTCTCCTGCCTCAGCTTCCCAAGTAGCTGGGACTACAGGCGCACGCCACCACGCCCGGCTAGCCCGGCTAATTTTTTGTAATTTTAGTAGAGACAGGGTTTCACCACGTTAGACAGGATGGTCTCAAACTCCTGACCTCATGATCCACCCGCCTCGGCCTCCCAAAGTGCTGGGATTACAGACGTGAGCCACCGTGCCCGGCCAATGTCTCCTTTTTCATCTCTGATTTTATTTATTTGGATAGTCTCTCTTTTTTCTTACTTAATCTGGTTAAAGGTTTGTATTTCTATCTTTGCAGAAAGGTTATTCATTTTGTTGTTTTTTGTACTTTTAAAAAATTTCAATTTCACTTATTTCTGCTGTTCCTTTTTTTTTTCTTCTACTAATTTTGGGTTTCGTTTCCTTTTGTTTGCTAGTTCTTCAAGATTCATTGTTAGATTGTTCATGTGAAGTTTCTCTGCTTTTTTGCTGTAGGTTCATATTGCTATAAACTTTCTTCTTAGTGCTGCTTTTAATGTATCCCAAAGGTTTTGATACGTTTTATTTCCATTTTCATTTGTTTCAAGGAATGTCTTAATTTTTTTTCTAATTTCTTCATTGATCTACTGGTCTTTCAGGAGCATGTTGTTTAATGTCCATGTGGTTGTATTGTTTCCAAAGTTCCTCTTATTATCTGGTTTTATTCCACTGTGGTCAGAGAAGATACTTAGTATGATTTTTTTTTTTTTTTGAATGTTTTAAAAACATTGCTTGGCCTAACATATGGTCTGTCCTTTAGATTGATTCATGCACTGAGGAGAAGAATGTGTATTCTGCAGCCATTGAATGAAATTTTCTGTAAATAACTATCAGATACTTTTGGTCTATATTGCAGATTAAATCTGATGTTTCTTTGGTGATTTTCTAGCTGGTGATCTATGCAATGCTGAAAGAGGGATTTTGAAGTTTCCAGCTTTCATTTTATCTAGGCCTCTTTCTCTCTTTAGCTCTAATACTATTTCCTTTATTTACCTAGGTGCTACACTGTTGTGTACATATATATATTTATAATTGTTATATCCTCTTGCTGAATTGACCCCTTTATCATTATGTAATGACCATATTTGTCTCTTTTTATAGTTTTTGTCTTAAAATTTATTTTGTATGATGTAAATACAGCTAATACTGCCTTTTTGTGGTTTCCGTTTGTATGGAATATCTTTGCCCATTTGTTTATTTTCAGGTTATGCATGCTTTTATAGGTGAAGTGTGTTTCTTGCAGGCAACAGATCTTTGGGTTTTATTTTTTAATCCATTCACTCACTCTATTTCTTTTGACTGAAGAGTTTAGTCCATTTACATTGAATGTTATCCTTGATAAGTAAGGACTTACTGTTGCCACTTTGTTATTTCTTTTCTGGTTGTTTTCTAGTCTTCTTTTCCTTCCTTCCTGTCTTCCATTTTGTAAAGATAATATTCTCTCTGATTTTATTTATTTGGATTTTCTATCTTTTTTCTTAGTTAATCTGGCTAAAGGTTTGCCATTTTTGTTTATCTCTGCAAACAATTTTTCATTTTCTTGAAACTTTTGTATTTTTTTATTTCAAATTCATTTATTTCTGCTGTGATTGGCCTTAAAGAAGAGCTAGAGGGTGAGAGATTCTGGTAGAAATTTTATTCAAAGAGATAACAGAGAACTTTCCAAAAAGAAAAAGATATCAAAATGCAATTATTTTTTCTGGTGGTATGTTATGATTTTTTTTTTCATATCTGTTGTAGGTTTTTTTTTATTTGAGGTTACCATGAGATTTGAAAATAATGTTTATAATCCATTATTTTAAACTGATAACAACTTAACACTGACTACAAAAACAAACAAGTAAAAATAAAACGAATAAAAACTCTACACTTTAACTTAATCACACCTGCTTTTTAACTTTTCATTATTTCTATTTATATCTTATCATACTGTGCTTTCAAAAGTTGTAACTATTATTTTTGATAGGTTCATCTTTCAGTCTTTCTATTCAATATATGAGTAGTTTACATACCACGATTACAGTGTTATAATATTCTGTGTTTGTCTCTGAACTTACAACTGGCAGTGAGTTTTTTACATTCATATAAATTTTTTTATTACTCATTAATATCCTTCTCTTTCAGACTGAAGTACTACTCCTTTTAGCATTTCTTATAGGACAGGTCTGGCATTGATGAAGTCTCACAGCTTTTGTTTGTCTGAGAAAGTCCTTATTTTCTCCTACATGTTCACTGGATATACTACTACATGTTCACTGGATATACTACATGTTCTCCTACATGTTCACTGGATATAGTATTCTAGGAGAAAAGTTTTTTCTTTCAGCACTTTAAATATGTCATGCCACTCTTTTCTGGCCTGTGAAGTTTCTGCTGAGAAGTCTGCTGCCAGCTGTATTGGAGCTCCATTTTATATTATTTGTTTCTTTTTGTTTGCTGATTTTAAGAGTTTTTCTTTATTCTTGACCTTTGGGAGTCTGATTACTAAATGTCTTGATATAGTCTTATTCGGGTTAAATCTGCTTGGTGTTCTACAAACTTCTTGTACTTGAATATTGATATGTTCTTCTAGGTTTCAAAGTTCTCTTTTATTATCCCTTTGAATGAACTTTCTACTCAAATCTCTTTCACTCTTTTCTCTTTAAGGCCAGTAACTCTTAGATTTGCCTTTTTGAGGCTATTTTCTAGATCTGGTAGGTGTTCTTCATTGTTTATTCTTTTTTCTCCTCTGACAGTATATTTTCAAATAGTCTGTATTCACATTCACTAGTTATTTCTTTTGCTTGATCATTTCTGCTGTTGAGAGACTGATACATTCCTCAGTATGTCAATTGAATTTTTCAGGTCTAGAATTTCTGCTTGATTCTTTTTAATTATGTAAATCTCTTTGATAAATCTCTTTATCTGATAGGATTCTAAATTTCTTCTCTGTGTTATCTTTAATTTCATCAAGTTTCCTCAAAACAGCTATTTCGAATGCCCTCTCTAAAAGGTCTCATATCTCTCTCATTCCAGGGTAGGTCACTAGTGCTTTATTTAGTTCATTTGGTGAGGTAATGTTTCCTTGAATGGTCTTAATGATTGTGAATGTTCATCAATGTATGGGCATTAAAGAGTTAGGTATTTACTGTAGTCTTCACAGTCTGGCCTTGTTGTACTTATCCTCAGAGAGGCTTTCCACATTTACTCAAAGGGAACTGAGTGTTGTGATTTAAGTCTTTGGTCACTGCAGCCGTATCTGCATTAGGGGGCACCTTAAGACCAGTAACTCTGTGACTCTTGCAGACTAATAGAAGTGCCACCTTGGTGGTCTTAGTTAAGATCTGGGATAATTACTTGTATTACCTGGCAGATACTCTTGTTCTTTCCCCTTACTTTCCCCCAAACAAACAGAGTCTTTCTGTCTGTGCTGAATTGTCTAGAACTGAGGAAGAGGTGACACAAGTATCTCTCTAGAAGATACCACCTCTAGAACTGCACTGGGTTGAAGCCAGCACAGCACTGGGTCTTGCCCAAAGCCCATGGCAACCACTGCCTGATTACTGCTGATGTTCTCTCAAGGCTAAAGGGAGAAATTCTTCAATCAGCAGGCAAGACATTCAACCAGGCTTGTGGCCTTCCCTTTAGGGCAGTAAACTACACCCTGGCCCAGAGCAGCTCCAGAAATGCCATCTGGGAGCCAGGGCCTGGAGTTGGGAACCTTAGGATTCTACTTCACATTCTATTCTATTGCAGCTGAGCTGGCACCCAAGATGCAAGACAAAGTTCTTATTACTCTTTCTTCTCCTTTACTCAAGCAGAAGAAACCTGTCTCCTTGACCACCATTGCCCCCGGCCCACAGCAAATACTGCCTAGCTACTGCTAATGTTCACTCAAGGACAAAGGGCTCTTCAATCAGCTGTGGTGAATGTTGCCAGGCCTGAAACTCTCCCTTCAGGGCAGTGGGCTCTGCTATGGCCCAGGGAAGGTCGAAAAGTGCCACCCAGGAGCCAAGGCCTGGAATTAGGGGTCTCAGGAGTCCTCTTGCTGTTCTACCTCACTGTGGTCAAGTTGGTACCCAAGCTACAAGACAAAGTCCCCTCTACTCTTCCCTCTCTTTTCCTCAAGGAGAAGAGGTCTTTTCCTGTGGCCGCCACAGCTGGGAATGCGCTGAGTTATATTAGAAGTCAGCATGGCCCTGGGGCTCACCTAAGGTCCATGGTGAGTACTGCCTGGGTGCTGCCGATGCTTATTTAGGGGCCACAGGCTCTTTAATCAGTAGGCAATTAATCCTTCCAGGGTCTTTCCTTTCAAGGCAGGGGGTTCCCTTCTGGCACAGGGCGTGTCTAGAAATGTGGTCTGGGAGCTAGGTTCTGACCACAGGGATGGGAAATTTGCCTCTGGCTACGGCTGGTCTAAATGCTCCCTCTGTGGGTACTGGCCAGTTTCTGGTCTGAGTTGCTTTCTACTACGACAAGGCAGTACTGAGTCCCACATCACTGTGCTCTCCCTCCCCCAGTCACACAGATCTCTCTCCTCAGCACCATGTGACTGCTGCCAGGAGACTGGGGAGGGGTGGTGTTGGCATTTCAAGACTGTCTTCAGTGCCCCTTTCCTGGATATAATGTTAAACCACAAACTGTGATTACTCACTTGATTTTGTTTCTTATGAATGTGCTTTCTTGTGTGGGTACTTGTTCAATTTGGTGTTCTTGTGGGAAGTGGGGATGATTGCTAGAGGGTTCTATTTGGCCATTTTGCTTTGCTTCCCCTACCACATAACTCTTTATTTCATTGCCCTCTTCTATTTACTTTATTACACTTAGTACTTTTTGAAGCTATTGCACAAAATTCCACTTATTTATAGTTCCTCTTCTTCAACTAGAATGAAGCTGAAGTGACTACATTGTCTGGGGTAATTACCCCGGGGTTCATCATCTCATATCAAGAAAATTTAGGGCCGGGCGCGGTGGCTCAAGCCTGTAATCCCAGCACTTTGGGAGGCCGAGACGGGCGGATCACGAGGTCAGGAGATCGAGACCATCTTGGCGAACACGGTGAAACCCCGTCTCTACTAAAGAAATACAAAAAACTATCCGGGCGAGGTGGCGGTCGCCTGTAGTCCCAGCTACTCTGGAGGCTGAGGCCGGAGAATGGCGTGAACCCGGGAGGCGGAGCTTGCAGTGAGCTGAGATCCGGCCACTGCACTCCAGCCTGGGCTACAGAGCGAGACTCTGTCTCAAAAAAAAAAAAAAAAAAAAAAATTTAGGACACAGAAACACGCGAGTAGTTTAGGAGTGGAGGTTTAACAGAAGAAAGCCCCTCTCTCTAGTGAACCCTAACAGGTTTAGGCAATTCTCCTGCCTTAGCCTCCCAAGTAGCTGGGATTACAGGTGCCTGCCATCACGCCTGGCTAATTTTTATATTTCTAGTAGAGACACGGTTTCACTATGTTGGCTAGGCTGGTCTTGAACTCCTAACCTCTGACAATCCACCCACCTTGGCCTCCTAAAGTGCTGGGATTACAGGTGTGAGCCACTGCACCTGGCCAGAGTCCACCAAATTTTATAGGCAGGCTTGAAGAGGCATTGTGGGATTTGCATAGGGTCCACAGATTGGTTGGAATAGGTGTGACGTTTACATAGCACATGGGGAAGGCTGGCCACCCACACTAATCTTATTATGCAGATGGGCTTTCACCTTGGCTGGTGCCATCTTGTCTGCTCCTTACAGGACATGTGACTGGCAAAGAAAAGGGAAGATAGAGTCGCCATTTTGAACACGATTGGCACAACTGCTGGCATCTATGTCTGCCATTTGATTTTACAGGCTGCTCTTTGTTAGAAAGGAAAGTGATTTGGGGCTGCTTTTCATTAAAGAAGAAAACGCTACTGAGGACTCCAGTATCCTCACTCTCTGCCTAAGTAATTTCTTCTTAACTCCTGTATCAAAGCTTCATAAAAACAAAGACACTTATCTGTGTTAATCTCAGATATACAGTGTGTCCACAGCATCTACAAGAGTGCTGTCACCAGCAGGTACTTACTTTGAAAAACTGCTTTCCTGTGATGCAAAGCTCAGTTTACAGTCTAGAAATTCCCCAAGGGGGCTGGGTGTGGTGCCTGATGCCTGTAATCCCAGAACTTTGGGAGGTTTAGGAAGGTGGATCACAAGGTCAGGATATCAAGACCTTCCCAGCCAACATGGTGAAACCCCGTCTTTACTAAAAATACAAAAATTAGCTGGGTGTGGTACCATGCGCCTGAAATCCCATCTACTCAGGAGGCTGAGGCAGAAGAATTGCTTGAACCTGGGAGGTAGAGACTGCAGTGAGCTGAGATCATGCCACTGCACTCCAGTCTGGTGACAGAGCAAGACTCCGTCTCAAAAAAATAAAAAAAGAAAGAAAAGAAAGAAAAAAAAAAAGAAAAAGAAATTCCCTAAAAGATGCAGAGGAGTCCCAAGCAATTGAGAGAAGTTCAGGGAGAAAACATCAGATGTGCATCATCAGAAGAAAGGCATAGTTCCATCAGAAATGACTTTTATGCAGGTTTACGAGATCTTACATTACCTTTAAGGCCTGAAACCAGGTGTCTTTTCAGCCTGTTCTTACTCTTTTCCATAAGGAAGTTAAAACATCCCCAAACAAGCTGGGATTCACTAGATCCATGTATTCTACTTTATTTCTTTCCATGCCACAGTAAATTGCATCTAAGGGAAAGGATGAAAAATAGTTTATGTTCTCTACTTTTCAGACAGAGTTACTCTAGACATACTGGTGTTTTACATTCTTGTAGTTACAGGACCTAAAGAAGAGATGGTTTGGAAAGCGTTCTGTCTTATAAAATTTCTTGATAGCAGTTCTGCCATTCTTTGGGGGCAACAATGCATATTTGAAAATAAACATAATGGAAGATATATCCCTGGCTCCAACATAAATGTTTTGGTAGATAATGATTATAACTTATAGTCAGATGAGATATTTTTAACATGTCAGAAAACAGACCATCATATTTCAAGCTACAATCATTTATTCTCACCAGCATCTGTAGGTTAGCTGGGGTCAGTGGGGCTACAGTGGCCTTAGTTAGTAACTCTGCTTTAAGCTACAGGTCTGGCTTAACTGAGTTCCTCTCAGGGCTGCGCTCCACTCTGTTGTATGTGTATTTCTTCTGGATTCCAGAATTGAGAGATAATGGCTGCCTGGGAGAAGCTCTTTATGGTACAGGGATGCTAAAAATCAAGCGGTACCTCATAAGACCTAGTCTGAGAATTGTCTCACTGTTACTTCTACCTGCATTCCATTGGTCAATAAAAGTCATATGGCCAAGTTCCAAAGCAGGAGTGGGGAACATTCCACTCATAATGAGGTCACAGAATGGGTGTGGGTACAGGGAGGGATACAGAATTGAGGCCAAAAATGCAACTGAATACAGCATATAACCTAAGTAAGCCCACAAAAAGTCCTACCTAGCAGGGGAGTATAGTCACACACGTATGTAAGTGCATACTTTCCATAAAATATATATCAACATTTAAGACCATCCTAACAAGGTAATCTAATCTCTTTCAAAATTGGGTTTCAATGGTGAATGACTTTGTAAAACTAAATTATAATGGATTTCACGTAATTGTTTCTAACTAGGGGTGCCAGGGGTGAGACTTCTTTCTGAAGATTTGGCACACTGCTGGTTCTCCTGTGTGAGTATTTCAATAACTCACACTTACTGAGATATTAAAAATTTTGTATTTGGCTTGAGAAACCGATTTTTGAAACACTATTCTTTTTCAAAATGTATTTCCTTTTCTTCATTTTGCCATTCATAGGAAAGCCCCAAAAATATTGATGAGGCTCAAGATGAGGTGGCAAAGAAAGGTTTTTGAAAGCATTTGGTTGGGCTGCTTCAGTTTCATTGAAGTGGGCTCTCCCTGGTGTGTTTTGGCAGGTTGGGATCTGGAGCTCTGCGTCTCATTCTAGGCAGATTATAGTTTGTTTTCCCCCCTCTGAAAAATCAGGCTGTTATTGCTGCTCACATTCAGGGTCTCTAGATGATCCAACTCTTCCTAGAATCTCAGAGAAATTATCCAATGGACTACAGGAACTTAAGAGACTCTGTATTTTCCCCCATTTCACATCTCATTGCATAATGTGTGATCTCCTAGGAAGACTTCTTTCAGGGCCAGTGCCTGTCATTTACATACAATTGTGAGTCCCTTCTGTAAAATATTTCACCTGCAACATTTAGAAGAAACTGTTGTAGATGACAACAAAGAGACATGGGTGGATTTAAAATCTAGAACAGGAAGGGGCAGTAGAAAACTAAGCTATTTGTATGTTAAGATATTGAAATAAATACATACACGGTTATATATGTAACAGAAAATATAATTAGCAAATATATAAGCATATTACATGAAAATATGTTATATAATTTATAAAAATTAAGATGCAACATGTAAAAATACACTTACTGTAATAGGTATTATAGAAACATATGCAAACAAAAAGTTATTTATTTACGACACTTGTGTTGCCTATGGGAGTGAAAAGGATGAGGATGTTATATCAATATAACAAATAATTAAATAATAAGAGATATGGGGTGGTGATGTTAATATGCCAGGAAATTAAGAATATGATCAACTCAACCATCTATCCCTGAGATCAAAATAAAAAAAGAAAAGAAGGCATGAGGGAGAGAAGACAACAAGTAGGAAAGTAAAAAAGGAAATTCTGGATACCTATTACAACATTTTTGGGTAGTGCCCTGGCTGGATGTAAAGAGCTACATAGGGGCTGGCTGACTGATGGAGCCACATCACCTATAAGAGTGCCTACCACATACTAAGCACTCAATGAATATTTGTTGAATTAAACTGCATTGAATTGAATTGCCTCAAGAAGATGAATTTATTTTCCTGCATTCTTGAATTTATTTCTTTTAGGCTGACCTTGTTCTTTCTGTGAAGATACATTTTAGAAAGTCAAATTGCACTTAGTAGAGACTACATTCTTTTTTTGTTTGGCAAGAACTCCTCCTCCTTTTTTTTCTTTTTTTTTTTTCTGATAATAGCTCTCACATTTAGTTTGGAGAAGCACCTCACTCCGTTCTTATTCCATGTAGTTCAGATGAGGGTGATTTCTGCAACTCAATTATCTCTGGAGGCAGGAACATAACCTTGGCTCCAACATGGAAGTGGGGCATTTGGGGTTCAGGGGTGGTTATGTGATGTAGTTTGGGATGATGTGAACTCAATTCTAGGAAAATATTTGATAAAAATTATACTTCTATGAGAATTTATAAAGTAAAATATACATTTGGGAATCTAGGACTGTCATGCATGAAGAAACCTTGCCTGAGCATTAGCCAATACTGAAAAAAGATAAGGTTTGCGAGATAAAGGAGGGAGAGGGTGTGGGTAGAGAGGGTGAGGGTGAGGAAGAGAGTGAGCTCTATCTTAGATCTTCTTTGCTTAAGCAAGAAATGTTTTTAATCACTTAGTTTGATGTCTTCACCAGTTAGAAATAGTGATTAACACATTCCAGAGTAATTACATCCCCCTTGAAGTGCTTACCCTTCAGGTGTCTCCCCTAAAGACAAGAGCTCCACATATTCCTAGGCAGCCTAGCCCATCTCTGTATAGCTTGGGCTCTTAGGAAGTTTTATATATCTGTCTTCCTTGAGCTTTCTGGTGTTGGTATCAGTTTTATACTTTATGGCTGCATAGAACATTTATGCTTCTTTCAGCTATCAGGTATCCTGTGAGTCTTTTCCACAGCAAAATACTTGCCTCATTCTTAGGTTAGATCTCCAGTATCCAAAGCAAATGCCATCAAGAACTTCCCTCACATAATGAGCCAGTTTTGCATTCCCTGCCTCATGTATACTATCTATATAAAAACAATATCAGTAACTATTGATCCATGATTTTTTTTAAAAAAGCAAAACCTAATGTCTTTAAAATCAGTAAGCACATATTATGGCTTACAAAGTTGGCTGGGAGGCTCTTCTGGTCTTTACTGAGCTAATTGATATATTTGTGATCAGTTGAAGATGAAGCAGGCAGCTCAGCTGAGCTTGAATGAGCTGTCCGATACATTTGGGATACAACTGTCTGTAGACTGGTCAAGGATGGTCTTAGACTGAGGCAACTAGGCTCCCCTCTACGTGGTCTTTCACCCTCCAGCAGGTTAGCTTAGGCTTGTTCATGAGGTGGAGAGAGTTCTTTGAAAAATCAAAACATGCATGATCTCAGTAGGTCTAGCTCAAAGGTGTCACACTATTACTTCTGCCACTTTCTATTGGCTAGAGCAAGTCATGAGGCCAGCCAAGATTCCAGGATAGGAGAATTAGAGTTTACCTGTTTATAGGAGTTGACATTGGGAGTGCTGCAAAGTCACATTGACAAGAGCATGGATTCAGGGTGGGGTGGAGAATTGGGGCCAGTTTTAGAGTCAATGTAGCACAGACTAAAAAACCAACAAACTCTAAAGAGTCTGATTTCATTGAATCACATTCTGTTTGCATCTAATCTCAAGATCTTAATCAGAATCAGGGGTAAATCAAGTAGATTTGGCAACCAATTACATCCTCCTTTTCAACACTAAGAAGAAAGTAGAAAACAGAAAGATCTAATATCTATTTCAAATTCACACTTGACTTAAGCACGTTGCATTGAATCAGAGTTTGGCTAAGGAAATAGAATAATGTTGGCTTCTTTTAAGATATATTGTTTTTTTCCAAGATGCATGACTAGAGACTTTTCCAGTGTGCCTCATCCACTTAGAAGAGTCAAAATAATGTGTAAACAATCACACTTTGAACATTAATCCAAGAAAGAACATGAGAGTTAAACAGAAAAGTAACATGAAAATACGGAGTCTGTGAAAGAGAAGAGCATGCAACCCACATGGTTGGGATTGACTGAAGACTGGATGTGAATCCTCAATATGGGAGATGGTGAGTGAGTGTCTCTTTGTGGTTCACTTTCCCACTGGAGAATTGTGCAATCCAGGCCATAAGAGAGCAGCTTGACTCTCTTAAGCATTGAAACTAACTTGGGGAGTGTCTGGGAGATTGTAAGAAGGAACTGTTCTGGGAAGTAGTCCATGAATGCCATCATACCTGGGCACCAAGAGTAGAACTTCATTCTTGATCCTAGCCCTTAGTAAACTGTGTAGGGTTCTCAGAGCTTGCAGCAGCATAAGTCTTTGGCATTAGAGAGACTTAGTCTGGGGCATGAAGAACTGGAGCTCAAGCAGGGGAGAAGATCCCATAGCCAGAAGTGAAATAAGAGTACAGCGTGGGCACCTGCCACTGGCACCAGAATCGGGCTCCCCCAACCCCTGGGACTAGATCAGGAGGAGAGTTGTTGGGGAGGTATAATATTGATCTGGGCAGTGACTCCTAAGACCAGGGCTTGTGGCAGACTAGAAGCAAATTGCAGTGACTACCTGACTATCCCAAGTGCCTGCCACAGTTGGTATGCGTGAGAAAGCTCAACCAGGTCTGGAGTGTGAGAGAGAATAGAATTCATTCCCACTGGCCAACGCTCTGTCACTGGGACTGCCCCTCTCTCCCATGCTGAGACCTTGGTGCAGCTGCAGTTACCCCTCACCCAAGCATTTTGCTAAGAGCCTGAGGACTGCCCTGCCACCCGTGTCATAGATGGTGCTTGCACCTATCACTGGGAGGCCTGAATGTAGTCTTCCCTAGTCCATTTCTGCCAGCTTCATGCCCACCACTCCACACACAAGCACTCCAAAATGGAGTGTGGGACCCAGGCCCTTGGGCATTCCACAACCCAACCCACCACCTGGGACACCTGGGTATCTTTCCTGGCTAACAGAGAGTAGGCATAAAACCTGCTGCCACCACCACAACTGGCTCTTACCTGAAAGTGCCACCTACTGTCCTGTCCTGGATATCAGTCCACACAGCCCGTTATAACTGCTAACACAATAGCACAGCACTCTGGAATGAGAATAGCTTCTAGTGACCACTGCTATCCCTATCACCATTGCCATCGTGGCTGCTGAGGAGGTTGTGAGCCTGCCCACACACTTGGCACACTGCTACTACACTTGCCATTTGATAAAGCCACCATACTAGGTTATTTGTAGCCAAGGAAACCATATAGAGTCTTTGCCACTGAATATATCCAGAAACAAAGCCAAATGGCTTACCTAGCATACATCATAGTTACATCTACAAGTGAAAAAAGATCCCCCTTCACATTTATAAAAGTAAATTTAAAAATAAGAGGAAGTGACTATTACTCAAGATATGAAGAAATCAGTGCAAAGGCACAGAAAAGATGAAAAAAAGGTAACATCATCTTTAAATGATCACAATAATTCTCTACCAATCAGCCCTAACCAAAAAGAAATCTTTAAAATGCCAGATACATAATTAAAAATATTGATTTTAAGGAACCTCAAGGAGATGCAAGAGAAATCTCAAACCAATTCAAGTAAATCAGAAAATTAATTCAGGATAAGCATAAGAAATTTACCAAGTAGATAGACATCAAAAAAAAAAAAAAAATTCTGGAACTGAAAGTTCATTAAAGGAATTACAGAATAAAGTCAAAAGCCCCAACAATAGACTAGATCAAGCAGAAGACAGAATCTCAGAACTTGAAAACAAGTCTTTTGAAATAATCCAGTCAGAACGAAAAAATTAAAAATTAAAAAAAGGCAAAAAGGAATGAACAAGGCCTAGAGCCTATGAGACATATGGAACTACATAAAGCAACCAAACTAATGAATTACTGGTATTCCTGATGGGGAAGGAAAACCAAAAAGTTTAGAAAACCTATCTAAGAGAGTAATTGACAAAAGCTTCCTAACTCTAGCAAGACATTTAGACATCCAAAGACAGAAAGCCCAATGATCTCCCAGCAAATACATTGCAACAAGAAACTCAGCCTGAAATATTGTCATCATATTGTGTAAAGTCAATTTGAAAGAGAATTTTAAAATCAGCAAGAGAAAAGCATCTAGTCACTGGAAAGGAAACACCATCAGACTAACAGTGGACTTCTCAGCAGGAACCTTACCAGCCAGAAGAGAATGGGATAGTATTTGCAAAGTACTAAAATTAAAACAAAACAAAACAAAAAATAGCCAGCCAAAATTTTTCTGTCCAGCTATATTAAGATACATGAAAAATAAATAAAGTATTTCCCAGGCAGGAGAATTTTGAGGAAACTTTTCACCACTAGACTGGCCCTACAAGAAATGCTCAAAGGAGTCCTAAACATGGAAATGAAAGCATGATATTTACCATAATAGAAACACACAAAAGTATAAAACTCAGAGGTCCTATAAAACAATCACATAAAGAAGGAAGAGAAAGGAATCAAATGACAACATGGCAGAATTCCACCAAACCACAAAGACAAACAGAAAAATAAACAAAGAATGTCTAAAACCACTAGATAACAATTAACAACATGACAGGAACAAAACCTCATATATCAATATTAACCTTGACTATAAATAGATTAAATGCTTCACCTAAAAGATATGGATTGGAGGAATGGATAAAAAAAATGATTCAATTATATACTACTTACAAGAAAGTTACCTTACCTGTAAAGACATATAGACTAAAAGTAAAGGGATAGAAAAAGATATTTCTTACAAATGGAAACCCAAAAGTGAGCAAGAGTAGCTATACTTATATTAGATAAAGTAAACTTTCAATTAAAAGTAGTTACAAAAATGAAGGTCATTATGTAATGATAAAGGGATAATGTGAGCAAGAGGATATAACAATTCTAAATATATAAGCACCCAACACCAAAGCACCCAGATTAACAAAACAAATATTAGACATAAAGAAAGACAGAGAGTACAATACAATAATAGTGGAACTTCAACACCCCACTCACAGCAGTAGACAGATCATTGAGACAGAAAATCAACAACAACAACAAAAATACTGGACTTAATTTGTACTCTTGACCCAACGGACTTATCAGACATTTACAGAACATTCATCACAAGAACTGCAGAATATACATTATTCTCAGCATATAACACATTCTTTGAGACAGACCATATGTGAGGCCACTAAATAAGCCTCAACAAATTTTCAAAAATTGAAATCATATCAAGAATCTTCTCAGGTCACAGCAGAATAAAACTAGAAATCAATACCAAGAGGAACTTCCAAAACTATACAAATAGGAATTAACATGCTTCGAAATGATCTTACTGAAGAAAAAATTAAGATGGAAACTAAAAACAATTCTGAAATGAATGAAAATGGAAACAACATAGCAAAACAGTATAGTAAAAGCAGTGCTAACAGGAAGTTTATAGCATTAAATGCCTACAATAAAAAAGTAGAAAGCTCACAAATTAAACAGCCTAACATCACACCTCAAAGAACTAGAAGACAAAGCACAAACCAAACCCAAAGGGAGCAGAAGACATAACAAAGATCAGAGCGGAGCTAACTAGACACAAGAAACAAAACAAAACAAAAACCCACAAAGGCTCAATGAAGCAAATGTTGATGATTCGAAAACAACAAATTAAATTGATAAACTGCTAGCTAGACTAATCAAGAAGAGAGAAGATCCAAATTAATAAAAGCAGAAATAATAAAGGAGACATTACAGTTGATACCACAAAAAATACAAAAGATTATCAGAGACTATTATGAACAACGATATACGCTCACACTAAAAAATCTAGAGGAAATGGACAAATTGCTGAAAGCAAAAAAACCTCCCAAAATTGAACCAGAAAGAAATAGAAATGCTGGAGACTAATAACAAGTAGCAAGATTGAATCGGTAATACAAAAGTCCTATACCTCAAACAAAAGCCCAGGACCAGTTGAATTCACAGCCAAGTTCTACCAAACATAGAATGAAAAACTAATACCAAGTTTGCTAAAACTGTTCTAAAAAATTGAGGAGAGGAAATTTTCCCTAACTCATTCTATGAGATCAGTATCACTCTGAAACCACAGTCAGACAAAAACGCCACAAAAAAAAGAAAGTTACAGACCAATATTTCTGATGAACATAGATGCAACAATCCTCAACAAAATACTAGCAAATTGAATCCAACAGTACATCAAAATGATAATATGCCACAATGAAATGGTTTTTATACCAGAGATGCAAGAATGGTTCGGCATACACAAATCAATAAATGTGATATATTAGATAAACAGAATTAAAGACAAAAACCATATGATTATCTCAACAAATGCAGAAAAAGCATCTGATAAAATTCAGCATCACTTTATGGTAAAAATCCACAACAAACTAGGCACAGAAGAAACGTATCTCAAAATATTAATGGCCCTGTATGACAAACTCATAACTAACATGTTGAGTGGGGAAAAGTTAATTGTGTTCCCTCTAAAAACTGAAACAATACAAGAATGCCCACTTTCACCTCTCCTATTCCACATAGTACTGGAAGTCCTAGTCAGAGCAATCAGGCAAGAGAAAGTAAATAAAAGGCATCCCAATTGGAAAATAAGAAGTCAAATTACTTCTACTCCGCTGGACACGGTGGCTCACGCCTGTAATCCCAGCACTTTGGGAGGCCGAGGCGGACGGATCATGAGGTTAGGAGATCGAGACCATCCTGGCTAAACACGGTGAAACCCCGTCTCTACCAAAAATACAAAAAATTGGCCGGACTTGGTGGCGGGCGCCTGTAGTCCCAGTTACTCTGGAGGCTGAGGCAGGAGAATGGCGTGAACCCGGGAGGCGGAGCTTGCAGTGAGCCGAAATGGCGCCACTGCACTCCAGCCTGGGCGACAGAGTGAGACTCCGTCTCAAAAAAAAAAAAAAAAAAAAAAAAAAAAAAAAAAGTTCTACTCACCGATGATGTGATCTTATATGTAGAAAACCCTAAAGATTCCACCAAAAACACCTCTTAGATTTGCTAAATGAATTCAGTAAAGTTTCAGGATACAAAATCAATGTACAAAACTCAATAGCCTTTCTGTACACCAATAATCATGTAGCTGATAACCAAATCAAGAAGGTAATCCTATTTAAAATAGCTACAAATAATAATAAAATAATCGGAATATATTTAACCCAGGAGTGAGAGATATTTACAATTACAAAAACCTACAAAACACTGATGAAAGAAATTATAGATGACACAAAAAATGAGAAAACATCTCATGCTTATAGGTTGGAATAATTAATATCATTAAAATAACGATGGTGCCCAAAGCAATTTACAGATTCAATGCAATTTCTATCAAAATACCAATGTCATTTTTGTATAAATTTCAAAAAATATTCTAAAATTCATATGGAACTAAAAGAGAGCCTGAATAGTCAAAGCCATCCTGAGTAAAACGAACAAAGCTAGAGGCATGACATTCCCTGACTTCATATTATACTACAAGGCTGTAGTAATCAAAACAGCATGATACTGGTATAAAAACAGAAACATAGATAACTGAAACAGAATAGATAATCCAGAAATAAAGCCACACAATTACAACTGATCTTTGACAAAATTGACAGGAACATACTCTAGGAAAAAACTCTCTTTTCAAGAAAGGTGATGGGAAAATTGGATTGCCATAGGCAGAAGAATGAAACTGGACTCTTATTTCTCACTATGTAACAAAACAACTCAAGATGAATTTAAGACTTAAATGTAAGATACAAATCTATAAACTTTTTAGAAGAAAACCTAGGGAAACTCTTCCAGACATTGGTCTAGGCAAAGAATTTATGACTAAGACCTTAATGGCTCAGACAACAAAACCAAAAAGAGACAAATGGGTGTTAATTAAACTCAAAAAGCTTTTACACAGCAAAAGAAATAACTGACAGAGAAAACAGACAACCTGCAGAATACAGGAAAATATTTGCAAACTGTATATCTGACAGGGAATTAATATCCAGAATTTGGAAGGAACTCAAAACAATTCAACATAACAAAATGACAAATAATCTCATTAAGGAGTGGGAAAGTGACATGAATAGACACTTTTTGAAAGAAAACATACCAATGGTCAACAAACATATGAAAAAAATGCTCATCATAACTAACTTATCAGAGAAATGCAAATTAAAACCACATTCAGATATCATACCAATCAGGATGGCTATAATTAAAAAGACAAAAAATACGGCCGGGCGCGGTGGCTCAAGCCTGTAATCCCAGCACTTTGGGAGGCCGAGACGGGCGGATCACGAGGTCAGGAGATCGAGACCATCCTGGCTAACACAGTGAAACCCCGTCTCTACTAAAAAATACAAAAAACTAGCCGGGCGAGGTGGCGGGCGCCTGTAGTCCCAGCTACTCAGGAGGCTGAGGCAGGAGAATGGCCTAAATCTGGGAGGCGGAGCTTGCAGTGAGCCGAGATCCGGCCACTGCACTCCAGCCTGGGCGACAGAGCGAGACTCCGCCTCAAAAAAAAAAAAAAAAAAAAAAAACAAACAAACAAAAAAAAAAAAGACAAAAAATACAAGAGATATTGGTGAGGTTGCAGAGAAAAAGGAATATTTAGATATCATTGGTTGAACAGTAAATTATACAACCTTTATGGAAATCATTATGAATATTTTTCAAAAGACTAAAAATAGAACTACTGTTTGATTCAGCAGTCCCATTACTGGGTGTCTACCCAAAGGAAAAGAAATTGTGATATCAAGCATACTTGCATTTGTATGTTTATTTCAACACTATTCACAGTAGCACAGATATGGAATCAACCTAAGTGTTCATCGGTGGATGACTGGATAAAGAAGATGTGGTTTATATACACAATGGAACACTATTCAGCCATAAAAAGAATGAAATAATGTATTTTGCAGCAACACAGATGGAACTGGAGGCCATTATTTTAAATGAAACAATTCAGACACCAAAAGATGAATACCATTGAAAAATTATAAGAGGAAGTTAAATAATGTGTACACATGATTGTAGAGTATGGAATGATAGACATTGAATACTTAGAAAGGTGGTGAGTGGGAAGGGAGTGGAAGATGATAAATTATTTAATGGGCACTATCCATGTGAATGCAGTGATGAATACTCTAAAAGCCCTGACTTCATCACTATGCAACAAAATTACACCTGAACTTCATAAATTTATAAAAATAATTTTTTTAAAGATGTGTTGAGTAAATACCTTCTATTTATTCCCCGGCAGAAGCAAGTTATCAGATTCAAACCTTGGAGATAAAATATTTGTAAATAACAAAGAATTGCTCCAATATTTTCAAAAGTAACTGTCCTCACGGCCATGAACTTAGGCCTGCATCAGCCAATGATTTAATGCTTAGCAGATTCCTTCAACTTATAATCAGCTGTTATCACATACAGGGTCTCTTCTCTAAAACACTCATTGATTCATCCATTCATTCTACATATATTTTTTAAAGCACATCTTATATTGAGAAATATAGACAAGTCACTTCAATAATACACAAAATTAATGATTGTGACTTACTGTGCGAAGGCAAGGGGCAATTTAGCCTTTATTTATTTATTTATTTTCCTTGAAGAAATAACCAAACATAAGTGTGACTTTTGGGTTGGGAGTAGCCGGCCAAGTCTGCAATGACTAGATATAAATGACATGACAGGGATTCATATAATGTCTGCTGGGAACATGGGCTTCGTGTATCTTCCAGTCTAGCCTGGTATGGTGTTACTTGGGCTAAAGCTTGGAGCTTACCATTAGTCCTGAAGCCATCAAGCATTTGACTCTAAGATAGAATAATATTCTAGTGCCTGGTAGGAACAATAAAAAAAAATTTTCATCAGTCTCTGGAATAAACAAAGTAGATGTATCTGTTGTTAACTTTGTTGGAATTTATTCCTGTGGAGTCTCTCAAAGTGAATGCACAGAACTAGGAAGACAATAAATTTAAGACTTGTGGAAATGTTGACTGTATATAATTTTGCCCTTTTATCTTACATTTTAAGAAACTTTGCATAATTTAAAAGGCAAGGGGTGAAGAGATCTGGTTTACATTAAAGCTTTTGCCTCATTCCACATTATAACCCTGGAGAATTCCCTCAACTGTTCTCAGTTTATTTACCAATAAGTAAATTGGAGATACTGAATACGTCAATCATGATTATTCTTCTTAGATTTCCAGGGCTATATATTTGTGTTGCTCATGGGAACCTCAGAACCACCATGATATTCTGAGAAGGTGGGCAGCTGTGGCTTCATTTTACACATGAGAATGAAAAGGTCATGGCCAAGGTGAATTTTATAAAAGTGGAATCTGACATAGGGACTTAGGTAGTCATTAAGAATCTTCCACCAATTTGATCCAACTCTTCTGCAGATTTCAACAGCATGTCGTTGTGTAGAGCTAATGGCTTCCACAGGTGCTTTGATCATAGTAAGATATTTAGTTAAGTTGCTACCACCCTAGGGAAATTGATTCCATCCAATAGGCCTTCCAGATGCAGGGGCTCTTTCAAATGCATGTAAGTGAACTAAACAAAGCCCTTTGGCCTAGTCATTAGTACAGTTACCATCACAGAGAAAGGAAGACACACAAAACCACAGTCAGTAAGACCTTGACTTCCTGGGGTCCTGGTTTCCTTACCTGTAAAATGAGAGGGTTAGACTAGATGACACTAAGGTTTCTGCCTACTCTGAAGTTCTGTGATCTCTTTTCTTAAATAAGATTAAAAATCAAGAGTCATAAATATTAGTAAATATGTCATATTTCTTCCCTTTCTATCGAAATTCAAGTGAAAATGTTGGTAGAGTCATAGGATACTAATTTATTTTATTCTCCATTCTAGTATTTTAGTTAGATATCTACATATTAAATACCTACTCTGTGGAAGATACTGAGACCACATAACTTTCTCTAAGTACTCCAATATGGAATATGGGCACTCTAGGACCAAAAATCACAATACTGAGGCTTATCAGAACTAGAGTTAGAGGTTCCTAGAAATAAAGTCAATCCAACAAAAGCTCCTCTCTGGAAAAGACCTCTCATGTGAAAGGATGGCTCTGGCTTTTGAATTGTGTAGTGAATACTCTTGGTATACATGTAATCCTCTTTGCCAAACCAGTGTACGTGGTTCCTCCAGCCACTGTGGTTGTTGAATTGCTTACACTTGTCCCCATCCTTATCTGAAGGATGGTTCTTGATCAAAAGTGCCAGCTTTCCCAGAGGTTTATCCACAACCCGGGGCATCCTATAGCTAATGATGAGGGGAAGTAGAGGCCAGCACCTTGTCTCAATTTGAGACAAACTTGGTACAATCCATGGCCCAGAGCCTCCCATGTGATCAGACTGAGGCTTGACTTCAGCTGAGACCACATCCCTGCCTAGCTCCTTCCATTCCTCTGCTTCTCTCTCTCTCTTGTCCTCTAAGAGACTTCCCTCAGGGAATCATATACACTCAAATTCCTTTCTCTGGATCTATTTCTAGGGAACTTGTGCTCAGATTCCAGAGCCACACAGCTCTTGCCTAGGATTCAAGCATTGCTGCCTGAGACTATTCCCAGGGTTTAAACGTCTTCATAACTCCCTAAGCCTCTCCATATTGAGGAAGCTTCATGGAGTAAAGGGAGGCAGCCACCTACTGCCTCAAAAATGTGTGGGAATCCTTTGACTGTGGTGACAAATTCAGGAAATGGGACTTGGATGCTAAGTGGCAACCCTCTAGACCCCAGGCTGGCAAAGCAAATGAGGGCTGAGCAATGCCCTAAGATAATAAATCTCTGGTCTAGTCCATCATTAGACTAAATTGTCATTGGAGATGACATCTTGAGGGTAGGAGTCACTGGTGGTAGATTGTGGAACCACAAAGCCAGGATATCTATGTGAGGAAAGTACTAGAAGCTGGATTGCAAACATCAGACCCCCATCTACTTCTTTCTACTCCTGCATTGCTGCAAGAAAGTCTTTTCATAAGAAGGGCAGATGAAAACCAGCAAGAGCCTTTGAGGGAGGCTGGATTATATTTCCTAAGGCCTGGAAGGTGAGAGGATTCATGAGCATAAAGCATAAGTGAGTGCTGAAGAAAGACCTCACCTAGAAACCGCTTTCTTCCTGGCTTGAGAAGGAGGAGATAGAGGCAGAGATGAGATTGTGTGTGAAATGAAATAGGTAGCAGTGTGGGGAGGTGGCAGATCTGCAGAGAGAAAAGCAACCACGGAGTGTGTCTAAGGAGGAATTGTAGGCTGCCTCACAAAGGGTTGATGGAACCCCAAGCACACTGTAGAAACAGCAGAGACACTGGCCAGGGGAATTATAGAAGCTTAGAAGGTGGGCTGCTGAGACACATCCTGTGTGGGCTGATGAATGAAGACCAGACAGCCCCCCGTCTCTCTCACAGTGCCTGAGGAGGACTTAAAGCAAGGACTCTGGAGCCTAAGGCCTGGGTTCAAATATTAGCTCGGACATTTTTTATCTGTGTGTCCTTGGGGAGGTCAGTTTTGACATCTCTGAGTCTGCTTATCTGTAGAACAGAGATAATAGTACCTACCTTCTAGAATGGTAAGCGTCAACTGCTTTGTCTACATAAAGTATATAGAAGCGTCTGTGAATTAAAGGCCTTTGCACTGCTTAAGCTCCCAGAACTCTGACACTGCTCTGGCTTGAACTGTTTTCCCAGCTCAGAGAAGTGAGGTCTTAGAGACATACTTTACACTGAAAAAAATTAAATTTTATTAGTGAATCAATTCATAGCCACCACAAGAATTTTCTACCAAAGATGCATCCACCTAAATTATCTTGGGTTTCACTATAACTTTATGTTTACTTTTTATTCTCTAGCTTATTACTGTCAATAGGTTTTTTTTTTAATATTTCTTTGCGTTTTCATATTAGATGAAGATAGAGACAGAGAGAGCGGACTCTCAAGCTATCTTCAGTTTCTTAGGGAAAGCCCATGAATTGATGTAATCGAAAGAAAGCAATAATACTGTTTACTGCCCAGCAAGGAAGCTGTTTACCACAAGGAAGTGACGATGGTTAGAGTGGGAAACAGGAAACTGAAAAGAGGAAATGGTTTACAAGTCCCCAGAAAATATACACAGATGGAAGTTGATGAACAGTGATGATGGAGAAAGATGCCCCAGGCAACTCTGCTTCCAAAAGTTAAAGCTTCCATCTGGTCAGTACTTAAGTTCTCTCTGTTGTTTCTATATTCCTAGTGTGATCTTGCTAATGTTTAAAAGGTAAATCTAAACACTTCAGAATCTTCAGAATCCTACTGATGATCAGCAACTGAATGACTCGTGAATTTCAATTCTGCAAAGGATGCAATCAACAGAAACTCTGAGAAACATGCAAGGAAAGAAAACTCTAAGGACTTGTTAGAGATTTTACAAGCCAAAACTAGGCTCCTTTTAATTTTTTCTTTTTCCTTTTGCATGATCATGAGCCGGTCCAGAGCAAGGAGCAGAACCCAAAGTTCACACATATATTTATTTAGTTAGCAAGACATTCCTATTTTTATAGCTCAAAGTTCTTAACTTTCTTGTTAGCAAATGTTAACAAGGTTTAAAATGTATAAAGTGAGCTGTGGCATGTAAAAAATTTTGGCCTATTCTGGCTCCTTCTTTTTTTATACTTACGTTCAATGAAAATGTCCTACTGACAGGCAGAATGTCTGGGCAACTTTATAGATAGTGTTCCCACCTCGGGGCCACAAGGTCACAGATTCGTTCCTGATTCTATTTAAAAAACACTCAACAATGGTAAGTTTGTGTGTGTTTTTATGAGCAGGAGCTGTTTTATAGAACCCAAGATCTTAAAGATACTCCAAGGAATCTTGCATGTATGCTGGGCTGTGAATTGGAAAAGCTGCAATATGGGGCATGCTGCAGAATTGGAGAACTTCGTGGAATCATGAGCAAAGACTGACTATAATAATTCTCAGACATCATGTCTACAGAAGGCCAAAAAGCAGTTTGTTTTCATGGTGGCAATCAAAGCGCTTGAAAGGCATTTCAACCTGCTATTCCAGCGTCAGTTTACCAGTGAGTGGTCATAAAGTGAAACAAGGCAGAGGGAGAAAAAAAGAAAAGAGAGGAGAAAAAAGCAGACCCCACTCAAATCTCACAGACATTTTATAACTATTTTAGACACTGCAGGCCTTTCCTTCTTGGGTAGTGCATAAATAGGCTTCTGAGAAGTCGCCGGCATAATCCCCGAAGGCCCCCTAAGTATAGAAGTGAAATAACCGTCAACACTGTAATGAGCAAACACAGGGGCACTTCTAGCAGAAGGGGATTAGGAAATAGCTCAGTTGGTGGCTACCATAACTTTCTGAAACATGTTGACAAAAGAACAGAACAATTCAGATCTGATTATCTACCTGGGTTCAACTGCTGTGGGACCAGAGACAATGGATTATCCTTTGTGAGTCTCTGTGTTGTTCCCTCTGAAATGAGAAAAAAGGGCGAAGTTTTCTTAGAAGTGAAAACATTTACCATTCAAAACTTCAAATTCAACAGGTAAATTGAAATGCTGCAATTATCCATCATTTTATGTAAATGATGTACACATAAGTGTCTCTCCCACTCAAGGCTGACACTCAGCCTGTGGTGTAGATGGCTCCCCTAGAATGGTACACCATGCTGGTCCTGCCCCCACTGCTGAGAAACAGTATTGGGTTCCAACACAGTGGTGGCCTCTTCTACCTACAGCTTGTGAAATCTAAGGATATACAGTGTCTCACAACTTGCTTTTCATATATATTATATTCTAGATAAAATTTCAGATGTGTGTGTGTGTGTGTGTGTGTCCACAAAACTGAGAAGCTGTTAACCTTCAGTCAGTTTACTCTTCATCTTGCCCCATCTGTCTGATCCCACTCCTCTACGAAAAGCAACCATCTCCAAATTATTTCTAGTTCTGTTTCCCTCCTCACAGTACACATGTAAGTTATTGACTTTCCTTCCTCTAAAATTCTATTTTTCAAACATGCCTCTATACAGTCACCATAAGTAATTATTACACCTTTTTGCCAAATAAACGCAAAGCCGAATTTTTGTGGTAAATGATGTTGTGTTCCCAGCGGCACAGTAACAGCAAAATGACTTCTTAACTTCATCTCTGAGCCTGTTTCCGAATCTCTGGCAGGATTCCAACACTACAGTGGTGTATATTAAAAGATAGGAATTAACTAGATTTGGAAAGTCTCATTCCGAGAGATCATGGGAAAGATAAATGACTGACATCTGTCAGGAAATGGCAGGATTCGCTTTTAAAATATTTCATACAGAATACTCTAGACTAACTTGCAGAGCTTTGGCATAATTAAGGGAAGTTACTAAACGTTTCTATTCCTTTCAGTTTTTTAGAATTTTACAATTTGCAAACCACTTTTTTTCTCCTAATTATCTCATTTGAGCCTCTGAGATGGGCAAGTTATTATGATGCCCATTTTAGAGATGAAGGAACTGAGGCTCCCAGAAGACCAATGACTTTCTCAAGGTTTCTCGGCTATAACATAGAAGAGCTTGTATGAAAACACATTGTTCTAATTATACTGCCACAATAATTTTGCCTTATCAAAGGGATTCAAACATCTCCATCAGACTGTTAGGCAGACATTCTTAACTGAGGAGGAGAAGTGAGGGAAATGCATACTAGAATTATCCCAGGGCTTCTTTGAAACACAAGTGCTTGTCTTCATCTTCCTTCCCCCTGGAAATAAACATATGTCTCAGAATGGAGGTAGGGAAGGAAGTTTGAGAACATTCCCCAGGTAATTCTAATATGTACCTTCTTGCTGAAAAGCACTGCATCAGGTTTTTCTCTTCTTGCTTTGCTCAGTCCTCTTTGGAGTGGTATACTCACTATACTTATTACATAATAAACAATGAATTTTGTTCAAGTCTGCCTTAAAAGTAAAAGAACTAGTGATATAAAGGGGAAAATTGAAAGACAATGTCAAACTATTAGGTGACTTATGTGAAAAGACCATGATTAATCATTGACAAGATTGTGCAGTATTCACTTCTAAAGCAACTTAATGATGAGCTGATGTTTGAATGTGTTAATCATTAGTTCGCTTCTTACTGTTCTAGATGATGGCAATGTGGATTCTCACAGTCCTTTGAAACCCATGGGGGAAAATGAAATCCATAGGGGAAAATGGCTGTTCCTGTATTCATGCCCTTTGAAATGTGACTTTGTGGCAACTCCCATCAATAGGTAGATTATTGTTCACCTCTCAAATCTCGGTTGCCCTCTATGACTTTCTTTGTCTGAGAGCATGTAGGAGAAGTATTGTTGTGGCACTTCTGAGCCTAGACCTCACAAAGACCTTGCCCTTGTCTTTTTTCTCTTAGACCCTGCCCATCAGCCAGGTGAGCAAGCCTGGGCTAGTTAGCTGAAGGGTGAGAGACCATGTGGAGGAAGCCAGAGGAGCCATCCATGTGGGGCCACCCAAGGTCAGCCAGCACCTCTAACCACAGAGCCACGAGGGAGTTAGCCCAGATTTAGAAGGTGAGGATATTGACTTCATCTCTTGATGCAAGGAGTCGCAGTTACATTGCAAAGGGATGCAGATACAGGGAAGGGTGGAGAATTGCAGCCACTTTTGCACAATCTACCACAACTTCTGCATTGTGGCTGCTATGCACATTAAATAAGTAAAGACATATGAAACGTTTAGATCAGGTCCTGAGAACAAATAAGTGTTCAACAAGTGTGAGCTATTATTACTGTTTCTAAAATGGATCCCTTGTCATGGAGAAGGTCAAATTAATGCTGCCATGCCTCCTACTCTTAGAAACTGACACTGAAAGTTCCCACATAACTGATGTTCAATCTGTGAGCACATCCAGAAACTCAAGTGAGGGAAAATGCAATCAAACCACATATGAAAAATCAGTAGAACCCTAAATAATCTTTCCCTCCTGAATGGAAGCAACACATTTGAAAACTCTTCTCCTTCCACCCCTGCCAAAAAAAAGAAAAAAAAAAAAGCTGTGCCTGTTGCCTCTTCTATTCAGGGTGTGACCAAAGGTTTCAATGGTAAAGATGACTCATACCTTAAAGAACTAGAAGAATTTTTTTTATGGCTTCTCCATCCATTGTCTTGCTCTCATAAAACTGCTGAATGACACCCAGTGTAAAACCCACCAAAGAAATACGCACTGGATGACATGTGGCAGATTTTCCAACTCTCCAGGAAAAACTTCAGATCAACTTGTTTCTCTGGAAATTACTCACATCCGGGGGCTATCCCTGTCCCCTGGGACTCATAAATGTTCCTATCTTCAAGGCCCAGGTAAGGGCTTCACATTCTTTGAGAACAGCACTCTGTTTATTTCCTCTACGACTATAAAGCAACTTTATTGTACTTGAGTATCTAAAGGAAACAGAGCTCTGGGGTAGAAGGCGCCTTCAGGGGAGTCACTGGTCCTATTTAGAGGTCCTCAGAGAAGTGAGTTTGAAAGATGTTCTGGAACTCTTTGAAATGCTAGTTAATTTAAAGTTAAAAGGAAGTTTCTTGTCTTGTTCATTGTTCATGGGGGCAAGAAGCATTTGTGTAGTTAAAAAGTGCTTAGAAGATTTAGCTATATATCAATTATTACTAAGCAATGTTTCCCTATGACTCAGAGACATATTACTCCAGGGGAAAAAGCTGTTCAGACATTGAGAGAAACTCCTTGCTAATCAGTGGGATTCAGCATTTGACAGCTCCAAGGAGTAGTTGAAATCACTACCCTCCCCTGTTATACACTAAGCTATATACAAATTTGTGCAGGAGAGTCTCAATCCAAAGAGAAAAGCACTCATGTGATTAGAGAAGCATGTTTTTTAACTTTGTATTAAACATAAAACTAAAGTTTCATTTGATCTACTGATTAAATTCTAGGTCTGTGTTTTCTAAAGTCTGGTCTGTGGAGGCAAGCTCCAATAACAAATAATTCTCTGTGCAAATAAGTTAGGGAAATATTGCATACTATGTTTCACACTTGTGCATTCACAACCCACTGTGGAATATTAAAAATTTGGAGAAGTCAGACAATACAGAAAGATGATTAGCTGTAACCCAATATTTCCAGAAGATATATAACCGAGGGACCCTCCTTTGTTTTCTCTTTGAATTATATAAAACATATTGAGGGATCAAGGAGTCTTTGAGAGATCAGTAGACTCTGAGTAAAGCAGATCATTATAATACACTTAGAAGGATGCTGTTTTAAGTATGTAACACAATTCAACATCTTTGAAAATAGTATGCACAAATGTTAGGTGACTTTTATAGCTTCAGACTCCTAGTTATAAATTGTTTTATGTTTTGGGCCTTCTCTCTGAATCTAAAGATATCTAAACAATGCATTAGAAACTAATCAAGTCAAAAATGCCTGAAACAAATGATCAATAAGATTAAGATACATATGCATAGGGAACAGCATTGCTATAACTGAAAATTGGTAAACCGTCACTGGGGCCAACAATGGTTCTAGAAATATCTATGAAAGTAGAGGATTCCTCCTCACAATCGTCATCTTACTCTTTATTTCCTTCGTCTTATTTGACCTCTTGCTGAACCCTTTGCTATTCCAACTATTTCCTTGCCATTCTGCAACATGTGTCTATGAAGCCAGACTGGATGTATACAAGGTCAGGGCTAAAACACCCTGGCCCATTGGTTTTTCATATGCATACTTCCTAGTAGTACCTTACCTTGCATGCTTAATTACTTAGGGGCCCTCGAGACACAGGTTGTATTTTTTAAACTTTTCAATATTAAATAATTAATAATAATAATGGGAGCCACACATTTGTCTGTGATGCAGTTGAAGAGATTTCAAGCAGTTTCTTTGTTTTTGGCTGAAATTGTGTCATCTCATCTCATTTTGATTATAAGCCCTGATTGGGATTTATATGTTTTTTTAAAAAAGTAAAAACAATTTAAAAATTAGTCAGAAAAAGTTAAAAAAACAAACAAACAAAAAAAAAAAACATGTGATCCATATTGATGGGAAGGGTTTAGAGCTTCAAGGGTTGAAAACCAACACTTTTTTCACTTTTTTTTTCTCTCTCTTCTCCTCTTTAGTTTATTTTTTCCTTTAGTTTTCAGGTATACAAAGAACAATTTAACCACATTTGTTGCTGGCTAAAGACATCATTGACTTTTATTTTATTTGACTCCGATATTTATGTTTTAGAAAAAAGTCAGGCTATGTACCTGTTTACTTCTATATGGTAGTGTAAACAGGGAAATGCCAACTCTGCTATTCAATTGGCTTTGTGTAGTTATCTTGAGGCTAAACCTAAGGTCAAAGCTACTGTCTGTAGGAGTCCATCTGCCGTAGACCCACAGTTCCTAAAACCTGCTAATCATTGCAAAACAGGCAATTTACCCAAGGAACTTTTCTAGGAAGCTGGAGTGGCTGTGAAAGAGAACTTTAAAAAAATACAGAAATGCCCTGAGAATAATGTAAAATATCTTTGTGTTCTCCACCAGAATTGATCACCTATTCAGCTACACAAATGGTTCAGCAAATATTTACAGAAAGGCTGCTATGTGACAGGTTCAATTCTGAACAGAAGTGAAATAAACAAAACTCCAGCACTCTAGGAGCTCATACTCTAGTCGGAACGATGGAAAAATATAGATAGCAGATAGATAGCACCAATTTTATACACACATATATATGCCATAAAGAAAAATAAAGCAAGTTTAGGAGAGAAGATGATGGAGAAATTATCTCTATTTTAGAGAGAATGTTCAGTCATCTCTGATGAGATCACATTTCAGGTAACATGAGTAAGCATTTCAGATGACAATTCTTAGCATTTTGTTATATTCTCTTTTTTTTTTTTTTTTTTTTTGAGACGGAGTCCTGCTCTGTCGCCCAGGCTGGAGTGCAGTGGCCAGATCTCAGCTCACTGCAAGCTCCGCCTCCCGGGTTCACGCCCATTCTCCTGCCTCAGCCTCCCGAGTAGCTGGGACTATAGGCGCCCGCCACCTCGCCCGGCTAGTTTTTTTTTTTTTTTGTATTTTTTAGTAGGGACGGGGTTTCACCGTGTTAGCCAGGATGGTCTCGATCTCCTGACCTCGTGATCCGCCCGTCTCGGCCTCCCAAAGTGCTGGGATTACAGGCTTGAGCCACCGCGCCCGGCCTATATTCTCTTTTTAAGACCTTTTTTTTTTAAATGCAATATTATAGATATGCTTTGACTTCATCCCAAATTCCATTTTCATTCTCACCTCCTTGATGAGTCTGCTATATTTTCTTTTAAACTTTAAAAAATGTTTTGACAAATAAATATGTATTATATATAACACATTTATGTATGTGTGTATGAGATGAAAACATAACAATATTTTGTGCCTGTATTTTAAAATGTTATCTACATATATTTTCATTGCACCACATCTTGCTTTTTTCCTTCAACTTCATGTTTTCTATATGTATCAGTGAGTTCACTTGTCTGGTACACAGTGATGTAGGGAATGACACATCACAATTCATTTCCTGTTTCCCCATTGGTGAGCCTTCAGAATGTTATCTATTTCATCACTGCAAATAATGCTTCAACAAGCATCCTTGGGCCTGTCTTCTTGTTCACATGTGGAAGATCTTCTCTGGTGACATAGATTTAAAAGTAGAATTTACTAGGATATAGGAGATGGGACTTTTTAAATGCAATTCTCAAATCTCATTCCAACTGTCTGAATCACAATATCTGAGAGCATAGCTTGGGCATCTGTATTTTTTAAAAGCTCCTCAGGACGTTAAAATTCAACCTTCCAAGGGACCAATGTTTCCAAATGTTCCCATTGCTTTAGGCCACATTAATCTATCCCACACGTAGATAATGAAGGAATGAGAAATGGAGAGTGCTTCTTGGCAATGAGGATGATTTCTGGCTATCGCTCCAATAGGCCCCTGGAGTGGATACTCTTGGTGTCTTGTAGATACTCTTTGCCGGCTTGCAGACCCATCTGCCTGCTGCTGTAAGTGGGTTGCTAAAGGATCACAGCCGCTCCCTCCTCAGAGAACTGCCCTCAGCAAGAGCCATCAGCCTGAAGGCTATTCTCTCTTAACCCCCATCCAGGAAGCTCAACTAACACTGAAGTATGAAAGGACAGTCCTCTAGCCTCAAATGAACACCAACTCTGTTGTTCAATTCATGCTCAAGAGCTTACCACCGGGTCAGGCTAAGGCTAGATTCCATCTCAGTCTACACCCCTGCCTCTTCCTGTTTCTCTCTTCTCTTCTTCTAAGAGTCCTCCGTCAATATATCATGCACACCTGAGTTCTTGTTTTAAGCCCTGCTTCTAAGGAAACTGAATCAAGATACCCCTTTGTTCATTTTTTTCTGTATTTAACTTTTTCTTCACTTTGTGTTCTGTTGCTTTTGATTGCTGTTTCTTTCTTTTCTTTCTTGTTTTGTTTCTCATTAGTTTATACTACTATGAATTTATACCTGTTCTATCTCACCTGCCAAGAAAACAGAAAATAAACCAATGACTTCAATTTTCACTTACTTTCAGGAACACTGAACTCATTCTCAGGCAAAAACTTACAGATACATTACCCTGCCATCTGATAGCCTGGTGGGCTGATAAAGGCCTAAGCCCTTAGTTCAATTATAACAGTAATGTTGAGCTCCCTTCGCCAACTCCTTACAGCTTTCTCTCAGCCCTCTGAGTCACAAGTTTGTTCTGCATTCTCAGAATATGTCAACAAGGCAAACAATGTTGCTGTCAGTGACCATTTCCTAATAAACGAACACAATGCCCACTAAAACTGAGGAAATGCTGCTGCCTCTTGTGCTCCAGGGACTTTTTTTTCATGGCATTTAACAACCTTACTTGGGCTTGCCACCCTTGGCAAAGCCTCCCTACCTCCAGTGCAGACACAGCCTAATGTTGCATCCTTGAGCCAGTGAGTTTGCTGTCATGGGACGTTTATGAACACGTGGCTGACTTGTTCTTATTTTATAATAATAATAATAGACATGGAGGCCCCGGAGCTCTAAATCAAGCATTCATCTGTGCTTTGAAGTCGCAGCCAGGAAGTAAGTCTCGAAGCCCTTTAAAAACAGCCCTGTTTCAAAGGGAGTGGCAGAGGACTTGAAAGTTGAGCCTCTTTCTCTCATCCAGGCTCTGCCAGGGGTGTGTTGGGCACACTCACAACCCAAATTTCCCCCAAAACAACAAAAGCTTGTATCTTCCAAGGACATGGGCTGTTGGTGAGACAAGCCAAGACCTCCTGGGAAACCGCAGATTTGGTTACGTCCTGGAAAGTTTCTTGTAAGTAGGAAATGTGACTCCCGGGCTTCAAGCTGTTAAAGAAGGAATTATCTGGCCCGCCTGGCAACTCAGCTCTAATTCTCCCATGGCTGTATTCCCACAGTTCCCTCCTGGGCAACCACCCCAAATTGACAGGTGTGGATGCCTTTTCCCAGGTAGAAAAGGATTAACGCAATCCATTGTTTTTGTTCATATCTTCACTCAAAGTTTTCCATCATGCAGGGCTGGAGTGAGAGAAGATTAGTTGCAATCTTGCTTCTAAATGTTTGCCTCTATTAGTGAGAGGATTTCTCTCATGTCCCCAGTGTCCTTTCCACTACAATAAACTTCCGGGGCCCCATGCATGGCAAAGAAGATGGTTTATCTTACACAATAGCATCCAATTAGACTGGGCTTACAAGGGCAGACTGAACATCTGATCTCCTGGAATCTGGATTCTTAACTGCTGACCCAATTTAAGTAGATATATATTTTTATATACATATATATAGATGTATATATGTGTGTATATATATGCTACATATGTACACATATGCTACATATATAAACATCAGCATGCAATGTAAAAGGTAAAAATCTTAAATATTTGTCTATGTATCTCAAAAGGTTGATATGAAGATTAATACTGCAAGTATATGTATACATATGCTACATATTACACGTATGCTACATATACAGATGTATGTATGTGTATATATGCGGCATATATGCTACATATACGTAGCATATCTGTGTATATATGTAGCAAATGTGTACATATGTAGCGTGTATATAATATATCATATGTATGCTATATATATTTTTTAACTGTTCTAATTTTAGTTCTCTGAAGTTAGTATTTGCTTTTATGGTCCTTCAGTATTTGCTGGAATTCTACATTAATGGACCCCTAGTACTTAGCCTTTTGAATCAAACTTGCTTTATCCAAAAACCCATAGCATGACATATTTGGAATTTGTCTTTTTTTCTCTCTTAGATCTTAAAATAAAAAGACATTGGAATTTTTCTTTTTTTCTCTCTTAGACCTTAAAATAAAAAGATATTAAATGTTCTAAGAGAAGATCTGCCGTCAAGTTCTAATTTCACTGAAGCGGGGACATTCATGGGTAAAATAACCACAACTTTTTCATTAACCCTACTGAATCCTCACTCTTCACATGTGGGTTGATATAGTTTGGCTCTGTGTCCCCACCCACATCTCATCTTGAATTGCAATCCCCAGGTGTCAAGGGAAGGACCTGGTGGGAGGTGATTGGATCATGGGGGCGATTTCCCCCATGCTGTTCTCATAATAGCAAGTGAGTTCTCATGAGACCTGATTGTTTTATAAGTGTTTGGCAGTTCCTCCTTCACATGCTCTCTCTCCTGACACCATGTAAGATGTGCCTGCTTTCCCTTCTGCCATGATTCTAAATTTCCTGTGGCCTCCCCAGACATGTGGAACTGTTGAGTCAATTAGACATCTTTCCCGTATAAATTTACCCAGTCTTGGGCAGTTCTTTATAGCAGTGTAAAGAAAGACTAATACATGGGTGATTCTCCAGGCCCCTGGTGTCTTGTTCTTTCCCCACCTACCACCAAAGGTCTCAGCCAAGCAGCAGCAATCAGTCACTCCTAACTTCTAGTGGATTGAAGACATTGCATTATCTTACCTGGCAGGTGTGGGGAGGACAATAGTTTTTTAAAATCGAGTGCATACTGTGGAACGAAAGCCATTACTGGGATTTTCATTAGGCATTGAAATACCTGTTGAAAACTTTGAGTGAGAAAAGGTAGAAGTTACATGTGAGAATGGGGTGTTGCAAAGAACCTTCTTGAGCCCCCAAACTGAAATGGACTTGTTTGGATATAAATCAGACTGGTGTAAAATTTGAAATAAATTAAGAGTCTCTGAAAAAAAGTAAGAACAAGAGGCATCAACACACCCTAGTTCTATTGTTACTCATTTAGGTCTCACCTAAACATTAATGGTGATACTATGTCTTTACTTTGCATTATGGAAAATGATCAGTTTCAAATAACTTAGCAGTGATAATAACAAAAATATAATCACATGACCAATAGCTTCTGGCTTTCCACTTGCAATATTAATCTTCACATCAGCCTTTTGAGATACATAAATATTTAAGATTCTTACCTTTCACATTGCATGTTGATGTGTAGAAACACAGTGTAGCATACCATAAAGAACAGAGCTGAGACAGAAGCCCCCATTCTTCAGATTCAGAATTCAGTACTCTCTCTATCAGGCTGACTCTATTTAAGCTAATTATGTAGAATCAAATTGTATTTGAGGGAGGAATACAAAATCTTCCTAACCCAAGAAACTTGCAATATCCAAGAAGTAGCATTGATAAGAAGAAAAATGGAATTATGATCTACCTATGACCTTACAACTTCTTTTCCCACTAAATTCACTCAAGGCCACCCTGGCTGGCATGGCCATGTGGGCCTCTCTTCAGCCATACACACCTTCCTACCGTCACTCCTCAAATTGACAAAGAAGGCAAAATGGGTAAGAACAATTTACTGATCTCTTATAACCATCATCATAATTCTGGAGAGTGACTGGAGGATTTAAATACATTTGTTCTAATTTTAGATATGGTAGGTTCATCAAATAAGTTTTATTTGTATAAGTTCCTGATTCTCTCTCAAGACTCTATCATAACATGCAGACATATCCACATATGGGAAAGCTGCATTAACCAGTCAGTGCCAATGGAGGTGGGCCTTGATTTTTTCCGGTAATGTCTTGTTTGGCTTCTTGGGAATTATTACTGCCATTATGATTAGATTACCACCCCAGTAGCAATGACATTATTCTACTCTCATAGAGTTTAATCCTGTTATATTTTTAATGTGCTCTCTACTTTTGGCCAGACCAATAGATTGCAGACAATGGAAAACATGATATTTTTATTTAAATAACATGAAATACAGAATATAAAAAAAATTGAGTTAACATCAGTCCAGGTTAGGTAAAATCAGATGAAGCAAAATAGTTATCCTTCCCTCCAATATTAAATTTATATCCTCAGTGCAGGTAGGTTGTTTCTCCCACTTGTCTGAGTCTGAGCTCTCAGTGTTCCTATTTTCACACATGAAGTTCTTCTTAAACACTTTTACCACTTGGTACCTGTCTACCCAACCAGAACAGATGACCATCAATGCTTATTAGTGAGTGTAATGGCTTATTAGATACTGCAATATAGTTTTATGTCCAGTAGACTATTTAGATAGTTAAAAGCACACTTCTCATCCTGATAAAATTTCAATAGTTTTTCTGATTCTTCCAAAGCTCTAATTCTCTAACATTTGTGACCATGCTCTGAACATATAGATTTGTCTCTTTTGAGTCCTTGTGGTGTTGCCATCCTGAGAAATCATTTTATCATATTTAATATGATAAATATGATATATTTAAATATAACTTTTACAAGGAAAGTGGTATTTCTGTGTTATGGAAATGATGAAGTAAGTTGCATTTTTACGCACGTGGATGCCACTTTAGAAACTAGGAACAAACTAAAGGCATAAGGCCAATATCTTAGACTATTCTCCTTTTACAAGACAAATGTAAAAGTCTAAATTTATTTCACCTCAAGAAAGTTTAAAACACAGGTATGCATTCAAATGGGTATCCACATGAACCTGAAATGAAAACGTGTGGCATTTCCCCTGAGTGGGCATTGACTTTGGAGGAGCACTGGGCAGCTGGCATAGCAAGGGATGTCCCCGGGCAAAGGGCTAGAAAATGCAATTGTTTGACTAAAGATGCAGTAGGAGACATGTTTGCCAAAAGGAAAGTTCAGAAGCTCTGCTTGAACATGAGTGTGAGGAAGTGAAAATACTTTAGATAAAATTTCTGTTATTGTCGTTAACAATGGGCTGGCTGATTCCATGCTGGCAGATGGTGCCAGGGTTTCCTCTTGGAGAATTACATTGGGACAGCTGTGATCCATTCATAAAGCTCTGTCGTTGCTGAAAAAATGACAGCAAATATGAGAGCATGAACTATGAGTTTCCCTTAGATTAGAAGACTGAGTAAACTTGGGGTGTCAAAATTACTTTGTCGGAATTTAGTTATGTATTGCTGTATAACAAGTTACCTTCAAATTAGCAGCTAAGAACAAAGTTTATTATCTCACAGGATCAGGAATCCAGGTGCAGCTTAGCAGGGTGCCTCTGGCATGGAGTCCATAAGAAGCTGCAGTCAAGGTGCTCTCTGGGGATGCAGTCATCGGAAGGCTCGACTGGGGGATGATCGGCTTCCAAGATCACTCACATGGCTGTTGGCAGGTTGGGGGGACTTGTTAGCTGTTGCTGGAGTTATCAGCTCCTTGATACGTTGGCCTCTCAATAAGCCACTCACAAAATGACAGTTTGCTTTTCCCAGAACAGGTATTCCAAGACCCTCCCTCTGGCCCTCTGACACACACACACACACACACACACACACACACACACACACACACACAGAGAGAGAGAGAGGAACAGAGATAGAGACAGAAATACATTAAGAGACAGAGACACTGAGATAGGGAGGGAGAACTTAGGACTTGATGTGGCAGAAGCCACATTGTTTTTGCAAATTAATCTCCGACGCAAAATTCATCACTCGTACTGTACTCCCTTTATTAGAAGTGAGTAAAGAAGTCCAGCCTACACTCAAGGAGAGGGGATTACACATGGGCATGGATACCAGGAGGTGTGGGAGATCATTCATGGCTATCACAGAGGTGGCCTATCACAGTTGGTGACCATATTTTCCATTTTAAATGAATGCCAAATTTATTTTCCTTCATTCAATACTAGGAAGGTTATTTATATGAGATAAAATGCTTATTTTGAAGAGGAAGTCTGGTTTACTATATAGACTGTAGTCATCACTAGATGTGCCATCTTGATTAGTGATAGTGAGCTGGCTTGTTTGGAGGCAATGGGAGGCTGTTATTAGGCAGGGAGATGTGTGAGCAGGGCTCTTAGGACTTTGGACAGAAATCTACCACTTTCTTTATCTGTAGAATAGGCTTGACCATGAGAAATTTCCCTGGTAATCTTTGGCTAAATAATGAAAACACACACTTTAAAAGTGTCAGGATAGGGTAGAGTCACCCCTAGAAATAGCTAGTATTACTTATATCACACATATGCTACATGTCTTTTGCATTATAGTGAGAAATTTACTATGTGTGTGGGTGATATAAATTGACGCTCAAATCTCTACAAACAAATCTCTAGTTTCATGAGTCATTTTATAATGACCCATTGATTAACAGGGGCATAGTATGGGAAAATGACAAGCATTTCCATCGGGTCAATAAAAATTTGGATGAAAGAACATCATAGAATGTTAGATAAGGATATTTGTGATTAATTACCTCAACTCTCTCATTTTATGAATGAGGAGACCTGCCAAAGCTGAGAAATAGCTAGAACAACTAATTTACTGCTTAACCTATTACACGTTGCTGCTTTCACCAGCATTATAGAAATTAGGAACAAAGAAGAAGAAAAAAACGGCTTTACTTTCTGTGTCATCATATGAAAACTTGGCAAAGGTTGGGAAATCTTTTGCAAATAATACTTTTAACTGCTAGCTTTTATATCTACCTATATTTCCAGGAACTATGTATTTTATTTCTATCTGTATTTCCAGGTGCTGGCTTAAAACATGAAAGGTATTCAGTAAATGGATACTTATATCATGACAGGATCTAACCACTGGTGAGTTGCACACTCTGTTACTGTGTCCCAGTCTGGAAACCCATTACAGAAACTTGATTGGCTTCCACAGTCACTATTGTAAGGTCTTGTTGGTGGGATAGCAGTTCTGGGGTGGTTAGGATATAAAAGTTGGAGGCAATATTCAAGGACAGCATGGAGAAACTGAACAGGAAGCAATGAGGCCTGAATTCTCAACACAGCTCTATTCTAGAGGTCTAGTTTGGGAATAAGAAAACTCAGGTTTCATTCTGTACCTTTCATGAGTTCTTTAACCTTGTGCAGATTACGAACTTTTTACTTGTAAAGTTGGATGATTAGATTAAATCAATGACTCTCAATAATAATAGCATACCATTTGGGAGGGAGATATGCATATCAGAATTTCTGAGATGAGGTATAAAAAAAAACCATGTAGATAGAAAAAAATTTCTGAATGTTAGTGGTCAGAACAACTTACTTTTCGGACAAGGGTAGGGCATCCTGGCAGAGTTTTAAGATAGAAAATGGGCTGTCATGGATATTTATTAAAGGCTCAACTAAAAATACGTTGAGACACTTTGGTTGGATGATTGTCATTTCTTCCAGTCCTCAACTACAGAGAGTCAGTGAGTGCTGAGGACAAGGGTCATTTGAGGAAACAATTTTAGAACAGGGGAAGTACTGAGGGAGGAATGAACTGGCCCCCAGCTAAGAGTGACATGAAATGGTGCCAAGACTGGACACTGCCAGCAGAAGCAATTTCTTTAAACAAAGAACACTGAGCCTGGATGCTCCTATCCACCTCCGTTCAAAGAAAATCAAGATCCCAACTCTAGCTACCTTCTGTGACAGGTCTACTCTCATCTACCAGTGAATTTCCAGGACTAAAAATCACTTGTTAGGTTCCAAAGTTTATAGCCCAAAGAAACTTATTCTTAGGAAAATGGTCCAAGAATGTGTTGATCTTCAATGTAAAGCCAAATTAAATTGTTATTGGCTTCAATTTTGAATGGCAAAAAACTCACTGCAGTTATTAAACCTATAATTTCAATTAATTACATTAGCACACCCATGCTTTTTGAAGGTGGGGACAATGAAGAACATTCTTAAACTGACTTTTGTTTTATTTTTATTGCTGTCACTGTATTATAGATCTAGTAACATTTTACAAAAATCTAAAATATTATTTATGTGTTAGTTTACTTATATAGTCAGTTATTCTATATTAAAATCTAAATTCTGGTAAATCTCTGAAACATATTGGAACTTTGGCTTAAGAAGAGAAGACAACTTGAAACAATTGTCCAGCCATAAATTATGGGAGATATAATTTATGACCAGAGGGTGAGTTTGAAGCAATTTCCTCTTCTACCTTTAGTTGCTCTAAGAGAAGTAAGGAAAAGAGATAGTCTGATGAAATGTTTATCATGGAAAGGGAGGAAACAGACTGTAGAAGGCAAACTTAGACTTGAAATAAGGAGTCCTGGATTCTAAGGCAATGCTTCCAAAATTCTTGGCCAAGTCACAGACTCAACACTGATCACATCCTTCAGATTCTCTGAGTGTTCATTAGATCATTCCCTATAACTTTCTCAAGTGTTGCAATATTTTTAAAAATTAAAAATTAAAGCAAAGACATGCATTTAATTTAATTCAATTCATTCAATTAAATATACATCGTAGGAAGTTTTCATATCTTTGTACAATATTAGAAAACTTCATTTAAAAGTTTTTAAACATGAGTTTACAAATATGAACTTATTATGATACATTCAATCATTCTCTCATTTCTAATTTTTCACAATGATTAATCACACTCCAATGACTATCTTTGCACTGAAATTTCTGAGGCTACCAACAGAGAGGAAAAAGAAGTGGGCCAAAGGTGGGAGGTATGACGTAAATATCTGTGTACATATCTTAACTTTTTTTTTTTCCCACAAATTTGTCATTCAAAGCTAGAGTTTCACCTGGCTGGGTGCAGAGAACAATTATGTCAATTACTGCAGGAACAGTTAGTTATATAGGAACAATTTGACCATATTTAGGTAATAGCATTAGGAAGGCTTTCCCTGAATAAAGCCAGGCTCCTGGGCTGGGCTAGGCTCAAAAAACAAATTCCTCTGGCAAGAAAAGGACATTGTGGAAAAGGAGAAAAGATCCAGAAAGCTCCTGTACTAAGAGCCTTGCACCACTGGAGAGCTTATAACAAACCCTTGGTAAAGGAATTAGAAAAGAATGTAAAAGAATTAGGAGCAACACAGCCAGGTTAGAGTAACTGAAAAGACTCTAAATAAAATTACTACATCTTCAGTTGCACCAAGGAACACGGTAAAATCATCTCTCTGCCTCCATCTCCCACCGCTACTTGCCCTGAACTTATGCTCTGCTTTTTAAAAACCCACTTATAATTACCCCCTCTCCAGTCTCATGCCATGACATTCTCATGTTACCTGGTCTGAATTTTTCTCTTTGTTCTTCCTGAATCAATCCCACATACCTTTAAGAATCAACTGAAGCCCTGCCTGACCTCCTAGCCTAAGATAAGGTGCTTTCTTCTGGTCTCTCAAAACACCCTGTGTCTGCTTCTGTTAGTTCACCTACCACATGATAGTAAAATTTGGTGCCTACATTTCTTTCCCTTCAAATTAAACCTCTTGAGGAAGGATTTAGCCCAATTCATTATTATAATTCCAAAATCTACAGTAATATATAGACTAGTATGGAGACTCATTTGTTAAATGGAAGAACGTCTTTGACAGTTAAGCTGGGCTCAAGAGGAATAAATAAAATAATTGCGTGATAACCCAGTCAACTCCAGTTATTCAACTAAATAAAGTACCCTAATGGTAGATGAGGAAGGACTGTCACATCAAGTATATTTTATGGTTACATTTGCTTCTGTTTTTTATGTCCCACAGAACAAGTTCACTTGTTTAGTTAAATTGACACTGCATTAGTTGAATGTCAAAAGTAATGTGTAGCTAATGGGCCAGCTCAGGACTTTGTAGAGTACAATTCAGTGCCCAAATGAGGCTTCCTGTTGTGGCTGAAGCACATGTCTTATATGGAAAGATCACTCCTTAAAAGAAACATTTTTTTAAATCCACTGAGACAGAAATCAAGATGTTCTATCCCATTTTTCCCCGTATCATTGACTATTTTTAACTTTCAGTGATCCCTCAACTGCTTTCTCATCTGAAAAATGAGTTGATATTTACCATAATAAATAAGTGAAATAAAGAGAGATAAGTAGGTGTCCAGAGAGATAAGATAAATGAATAGGTTACTACCGCTATTTTTCCTGTATAAAAAATTTTGGCAGAACTTGAGGGTCAATGGTCAGAGTCTTGTGAAAATTACTGAAAATTCCTGCACGGTTATAATTAGTTCAGTAACATGATAAAATGGGTGTTTTCTAAATATCATTTTCTCTTATTTCAGCTGAATTAATTGTTTTATGGAGATAAGAAAAATACCTTTGGCCATGGTGGCAGTATTTCTTTACTGGATGGAAATTTTATTCTTTAAAATTTGAACCATAAGATACTTTAACTTAGAAAACTTGAGCCCCAAATTACTTAGGGACCTCCCTTTACCACGTCATGTTTTAATTATTATTAATAAGATCTTGATTGTTGTAGATTTGTGAATATTTAAGTATAAGATGTATCAAGTAAACAAGATGGAAATCTCTAGAAAAGTCTAAATATGCAACAACTATTACTCTTTCATTGACAGATTTTACCAATAAAAATAAGACACTTAAATGCATGAACATGATCTAAATGCTATATCATTATAAATTACTTCCTGTGTTCTCAGGCCTAAAGATTATTCAAGATCCTGCTAAGAAATTAAAGCCACATGACATTCTGAAATAAAAGTGTGCAGATGCTTGAGGTATGTTCACTAAAGCATGCAAAAATAGTACTAAAGTTAACAAAATTTTATTTAAATTCTCTCCCTGCATACATCTGATATATCACTTCTGTCCATTTTTGGGGAGAGAAACACACCGTTTATGTGTTATTGCACTATGCCGATTTGGGGTGCTTCCACACAAAACTTAACTTCTTTAATCCTGGAGAAGAAGTATTCCTACTTTGTTTTGTGGAACTTTTTGATGATAGCTACCATATCAAAACTCCAAAGGCAGAGATGTTAAATCCTATTGACATTTTTGTTTTTAGCCCATCACCTTCAGGTCATGACTGTCCAAAGATGTCCCTACTTGGCTACATCCCCTAAGTTTGTTCTGTGGCCTACCAGCTTGGGGTCTTACGTTCTACTCTGAGGTTGAAATGCTCTTCCCTCCAGAATGTACACTTTCCACAGTCTCTATTCAATCATCCATCTGGCATGACCCTGTGAAACTCCAGAAAAGTATGTCTTGGATTTTCATGCTGCAGTTTTGTGAAAATACAGTCCTGGCTTTCCCCAGTCCTCCTCTGGGAGTCTTTGGTCTGCTATTTTCTGATGTCTGTCACAGTGTTTTATAAAGTCTGAAAGATCATCATTCTGTCTTTTGCCTTGATTCAAGAAAGTCCTTTTGTTTAATATGACAAGACACAATGTGACATATAACCCTTGATTACTTAAAATAATAGATCCGGCCGGGCACGGTGGTTCACGCCTGTAATCTCAGCACTTTGGGAGGCCTAGGAGGGCATATCACGAGGTCAGGAGATGGAGACCATCCTGGCTAAACACGGCGAAACTCCGTCTCTACTAAAAATACAAAAAATTAACCAGGCATGGTGGCAGGTGCCTGTAGTCCCAGCTACTTGGGAGGCTGAGGCAGGAGAATGGCGTGAACCCGGGAGGTGGAGCTTGCAGTGAGCGGAGATCGCACCACTGCACTCCAGCCTGGGCAACAGAGTGAAACTCCGTCTAAGAAAAAAAAAAAAAAAAAAAGAAAAGAAAAAGATCCAGTTCTTCCAACTCTTTCTCAATAGATTGCGTCTATAAAATGGACGCAATGTGTTAAGCTCAAAGTTACAAATAATCTATATGGATGGAGGAAATCACAGTTAAGTTGGTAACAATATACTAAGCTGTTTTTGCCTCTTAAATAGAGTTAGTCTACGTTGAACCCTTCTCAACCAGCAGGGTTTTACACCTAGTATTTTCAGAGAGCAAATTCAAAGAGGCTGTTGATGGGAGTGGTGAGCCATATGCTGTGACTTCCTTTTGATAATGAACACTACTAAAAACTGCTATAAACTGTGGATGGTGATAACTATGTGGTTGCATAAATAGCCACAATTCTCCTCCATGCCCTAAACTCGCATGCTTTGAAATATGACTTTGCAGCTCCTACCATCAAAACATGGAGATGAATTTCTCACACCTTCAATGTAGCTTGGTCTTATAATTTGCTATGACAAGTACATTGTGATGGAATGAGGTTGTGCTGGTTCCAAGCCTGGGTCTCAAGGGTCTTTCATGTTCCCACTTACTTTCTTGAAACTCTGGCCAGCTGCCATGTGAGCAAACTCAGATTAGCCTATGGAGGAGGAGTGACCACTTGGAGAAGATACAAGCCATTTCAGCTGTGGCCATCCTAACTCAGTCAATCCCAGCCTCCTGGGCAAATGGTGGCAGAAATATGAGTGAGGCCAGGCAGGACAGAGGCGCCCGGCTGAGCCTAGTCCAAATTGCCAACCCATGTTATTATGAACTACAGAAACAGTTATCGTCTCAAGCTTCTGTAGTATTCCTATCAAAATAATATAACCTGCATCTAATTGTGAAGAAACACACAGGAATATGCTTGTATAGATTAATCTTCATATACTTTTCAAATATTAATGACATGCACAACAAAGATAGCTGAGGAACTGTTCACAATAAAGAATACTAAACAGCATTAAAAACTAAATGCAATGCATACAGTTGAATTGTATCCTAGACTGAAAAAAATAGCTACAAAAGACATTATTTTGAAAATGAACAGAATTTGACTTGGATTGTATTGTATATTAGATAATAGCAGATACTTGGACTTACATTAAAATCACATCCTGATAAACTCATTGCAAGTCAAAAACATCACAAGTTATAATGTATTTAATACCCCTATAAACCCATCATAAAAATACATAAATTGAACCATCATAATCCAGATGCTCCTTGACTTTAATGGGAATATATCCTGATAAACTAATCTTAAAGTTGAAAAACTGTAAGTCAGAAACTGTCTGTATAGTAGCATCTGCTTATCCATGATTTATCTTTTTGTGATTTCCATTACCTAGAGTACAGTACAATAAGATACTTTGAGAGGGAGAGAGAGACTATATTCATATCCCTTTTTTATAGTATATTGTCATAATCATTCTATTTTATAACAGTTAATCTCTTCCTGTGCCTAATTTGTAAATTAAACTTTATCATAGATGTGTATAGAAAAAAAAGTATATATAGATGTTTCTCCACTTATAATAGGATTACATCTTTATAAACCCATTGTAAGTTGAATATATTGTAAATCAAAAATCCATTTAATACCCCTAACCTACCAAACATCATAGCTTAGCCTAGCCCACCCTGAACATGCCCAAAACACTTACATTAGCCTACAGTTGAGCAAAATCATCTAACATGAAGCCCATTTTATAATAAAGTATAGAATATCCCATTACTTTAATACTGTACTGAAATTGAGAAACATAATGGGTTCATACCATCCTAAAGGCAAAAATAATCTTAAGTTGAACCATAGTAAGTTGGAGACAGTCTATATAGGGTTCAGTACTATCTGTGTTTTCAGTCTTGGAATGCATCTCTTGAGAATAAGGGGGCACTATTGTATTCCATCAAAATGAAATTTCCCCATTTAATTTTGTTTTGTAGTTATATAAGAAAATTTTCATATTCTTGGAAGATATACAGTGAAGTAATTAGAAATTAAGAATTATGATATCTGAACATACTCTCGAAAGTTTCATCAGTATTAATAATTTCAAATATAAATGCATAAATATATTTATATGTAGATACATGCACACAGATACAGAGATGTAGATGTATTTAGAGATAGAAAACAGCAGAATGTCAATGACTGAGGAATATGGATGACAGGTATCGTAAAGTTTATTGTAATATTTTTTGCAACTTTTTGCTACATTTGTTTTCAAAATGAAAAGCTAAAAAAGGTATAAATACCTGTATAAAAATGGAAGAAAAGATAGTGTTTGCTATGATTTTACTTATAACTTTGTAACTTGGGGAACATGAAGAGAGTGAGGGAAGAGGCGAGGTTTGTTTCCATAGTAAGCTTGAAGAGAACGTGCAGGTTTCTTTCTGTTTCTTTGTGCAGTGCCCATGAACAGACTGTGGGGAGCTCTGTGATCCCTTGGGATCAAAGAATGAAGGTTTCCTATACTCACTGACACTTGTCCTCTCTCCCCAGTGAATCAGCCAATTCCTCATGTCTTCGCGGCTCCATCTACTGTCATGCAGCCATAGTGCCACAATTCACATCTCCCAAGGGTTTTGCAGGTATTTAATAGATAATCCTCATTCCACTTTGGGAAGGTAGGAAAGTTTAGATGGACCATTTTACAGAAAGACAAAGATAGGCAACCAAGATTAAAGGAACCTTTAGTCATGGTGTAAGTCTGTATTAAAACCGAAAATACTCTTCCTTAGAGCTTCTAGTGAGGATTAATACAGTAATTCACTTTCAAATATTATACTATAGTGATCTTCAGAATCACAGGCATCATGTGTTATTCTTTGCAATTATTCTTTTGCTGCTTCTCATATCCCCTGAGAATGTTTCAGTCATTAAGCTCCTTTTAGCTGTGGAGATTTACTGCCTTTGTTGTGTGTGACTGACTCACTAAACAATAACACGGGGTAAAGATTTTTGCTTTTATTTTCTTTTGTTACCTTATAGAGTACATTGGGGTGTGACTCTAGTGCTAATGAAATGCTCAAAAAAACTTTAAATGTCAGCATTTTCAATATGAATACTAAGTCCCAAGTGACTAGAGTGGGACCAGTTGTGACCGCAAATTGGAAAAGTTTTAGAGTTCATGTATCCTTCTTCCTTCATTTTACAAAGAATCACATTTAAACAATTTTAAAATTGTGCTAGACTGTTCTTCAGAGACTGTTTCTGTCTCAAAAATGGGTGAGATTGAAGGCTTATATTGAATTTCATGGATTTCATCTTGGCATATTCCTAAAGAGTGAATAACCGAAAGACGCAGGAGACAAAAATGCAGGAAGGTGGGCAGAGTTCTCCCATGCTTCCACTGGAGCTCAGAAAAGTACTCTCAGAATTAGGCTATTTTGGAAGCCTTTGCAGGGTGAGAAGTCAAATGAGCCCCAAAGATCTAGAAATATACTTACTGTCACTTACATATTACAATAATTATGGTGTCTTGCTTTAAAAAAGACCTGAAGCTTGCCTGTGGATGGGGATGTTAGAAAGGTTGCTCTTGTGAGTGACTGTGAAGGGTGGAGAGAGGCTTACTTGAAATCAGAAAGTTGTAACACTGGATGTGTATAGTTGTGGCTCCTAGTGAGTTGAGGTAGCCAGTAGATATTTGAGGTGTCTGCTTGTGTGCATTTTGTGGACAGTAACATAGTTCATTTCAATTGAGTGCAGTTTTCTGTATGCATATAGTGTTCTCAGGGATGAAATCTTGCATATGTGATATGGGTTGCCTTTGTGTCCCCACCCAAATCTCATCGTGTAGCTCCCATGATTCCCATGTGTGTTGTGGGAGTGGCCAAATGGGAGATGATTGAATCATGGGGGTGGGTATTTTTCTGTGCTATTCTTACGGTAGTGAATGGGTCTCATGAGATCTCATAGTTTCGATAACGGGAGTTTCCCCACACAGCTCTTTGTTTGCCTGCTGCCATCCATGTAAGACATGACTTGTTCCTCCTCACCTTCTGCCATGATTGTGAGGCCTCCTCAGCCACGTGGAACTGTGAGTCCAATGAACCGTCTTTCTTTTGTAAATTGCTCAGCCGTGGGTGTGCCTTTATCAGCAGCATGAAAATGGACTAATATAGTAAATTGTTACCAGTAGAGCTACTGTCTATACCTGAAAATGTGGAAACAATTCTGGAACTTGGTAACAGGCAGGGGTTAGAACAGTTTGGAGCACTCAGAAGAAGACAGGGAAATGTGAGAAGTTTGGAACTGCCTAGAAACTTCTTGAATGACTTTGCTCAAAATGTGGATCATAATATGGACAATAAAGTCCAGGCTGAGGTGACCTCAGATGGAAACGAAGAACTTGTTGGGAACTGGACTCTTGTTATCTTTTAGCAGATACTGGTGGCATTTTGCCCTTGCCCTAGAGATTTGTGGAACTTTGAACTTGAGAGAGGTGATTTACAGTACCCAGTGGAAGAAATTTCTAAGCAGCAAAACATTTAAGAGGTGACTTGGGTGCTGTTAAAGGCATTCAGTTTTAAATGAAAACAGAGCATAAAAGTTTGGAAAATTTACAGCCTGACAATGAGATAGAAGAGAAAATTCCATTTTCTGAGGAGAAATGCAAGCTGGCTGCAGAAATTTGCATAAGTAATGAGGAGCTGTATGTTAGTCACCAAGACAATAGGGAAAATATCTCCAGGGCACGTCAGAGACCTTTGCAACAGCCCCTCCCTTCACATGCCTGGAGGTTTAGGAGGAATAAACGTCTTAAATCTTTGGTCAGATCCATGGTCCCTCCACTGTGTGCAGTCTAGAGATTTGGTGCCCTGAATCCCATCCACTCCAGTCATGAATAAAAGGGGCCAAGGTACAGTTTGGGCTATTGCTTCAGAGGGTGCAAGCCCCAAGTCTTGGTATCTTCCACATGGTGTTGAGCCTTTGGGTGCACAAAAGTCAGGAACTGAGGTTTGGTAACCTCTGCCTAGATTTCAGAGGATGCATAGAAACACCTGGATGCCCAGGAAGAAGTTTGCTTCAGGGGCAGAGCCCTCATGGGAAACTTCTGGTAAGGCAATGAGGAAGGGAAATGTGGGATCAGACCTACAACACAAAGTCCCTACTGGGCACCACCTAGTGGAGCTGTGAGAAGAGGGCTACCGTCCTCCAAACCCAGACCCCAGAATGGTAGATCCATCAACAGCTTGCACCGTGCACCTGCAAAAGCCATCGACACTCAATGCCAGCCTGTGAAAGCAGCTGGGAGGGAGGCTGTACCCTGTAATGCCACAGGGGCAGAGCTGCACAAGACCATGGGAACCCACTTCTTGCATCAGTGTGACCTAGATGTGAGACATGGAGTCAAAGGAGATCATCTGGAGCTCTAAGATTTGACTGCCGACCTGGATTTTGGACTTGCGTGGGGCCTGTGACTCTGTTTTGCCCAATTTCTCCCATTTGGAATGGCTATATTTACCCAATGTCTGTATCCCCATTGTATCTAGGAAGTAACTAACTTGCTTTCGATTTTACGGGCTCATAGGTGGAAGGGAATTGCCTTATCTCAGATGAAACTTTGGACTGCGGACTTTTGAGTTAATGCTAAAATGAATTAAGACTTTAGGGGACTGTTGGGAAAGCATGATTGGTTTTGAAAAGTGAAAACATGTGATTTTGGAGGAGCCAGGGGCAGAACGATATGGCTTGGCTCTGTGTCCCCACCCAAATCTCATCTTGTAGCTCCCATGCTTCTCATGTGTTGTGGGAGGGACCTGGTCTGAGACGATTGAATCATTGGGACTGGTCTTTTTCTGTGCTGTTGTTGTGGTGGTGAATGTGTCTCATGAGATCTGATAGTTTTGAAAATGGGAGTTCTCTTCACAAGCTCTTTTTTTGCCTGCTGCCATCCATGTAAGATGTGATTTGTTCCTCCTTGTCTTCCACCATGATTCTGAGACCTCCCCAGCCACATGGAACTGTGAGTCCAATTAAACCTTTTTATTTTGTAAATTTCCCAGTCTCGGGTATGTCTTTATCAGCAGTGTGAAAAAGAACTACCATAATATGCAAACACACAATTCATGTTATGCTCAAATTCTTCCACAGTATATCAATAGCACTGACACAATTTTATGTTTCCAAAATTAGACTTAGAGCAGGACTGGCTGTGTATCTATTAGTGGTTATTCATGGGCAGGGCAAATCATGAACCACTGTACTTGTTCCAAGTCACCTAGCTGGTCATTGCCAAAGCCAGGACTGCAACCTCGCTCTCTAGACGAAGACTTGAACTATCTTACCAAGGCCACTATGCTATCATATCTATTTGTGAATACAAGGGATAAAGTGCAGAACACGGAGGTGCTTTGAAAGGTATAACGTGATCAGTGTTATATGCAACTAGAAAGTTGCTCTATTTCTTGTTGTAAATAACTTTGCCTAATCCTCTAAAAAAGTGAGTAAGCAGAAACAAATTAGCTAAACCTTAGGTCAAGAGGGAAATGGGAAGAACTAGCAAAAGAAGATAATAACTCTCAGGGATGGAAGCACCTAGCCAATTGGAAGGGTGTAAAAAAGCGTGGAAATAGAAAATGGGAAAGACTGACAAAACGTGCCTTTTCTCTTACAAATTAACTTGTGTCTTTGTGATGACAGCATGTTTGGGTCAAGAGTTCTTGACTTTTGAAATATATCAAAATTCCTAAGGAGAAAGTTTTATAAAAATACAGATTTTTTTTTGTGTGTATACACACACACACACACACACACACATATATATACTTTTTTTTTTCTTTGAGACAGAGTTTTGCTCTTGTTGCCCAGGCTGGAGTGCAATGGTGTGATCTTGGCTCACCACAATCTCCACCTCCCAGGTTCAAACGATTCTCTTGCCTCAGCCCCCCAGATAGATGGGATCATAGGCATAAACCACCAGTCCTGGCTAATTTTGTATTTTTAGTAGAGATGGGGTTTCTCCATGTTGGTTAAGCTGGTCTCGAACTCCTGACCTCAGGTGATCTGCCCGCCTCAGCCTCCCAAAGTGCTGGGATTAAAGGTGTGAGCCACTGATCCCTGCCCATAAATATATATATTTATTAAGAGAAGTTGGCTCATGTGATTGTGGAGGCTGAGAAGTCTCCTAATTTGTTGTCTGTAAGCTAGAAATCCAGAAAAGATGGTGATGAATATAGATTGGATCTGAGAACCAGGGGAGCAGATGGTGTGAATCCCAGCTGGAAAGCCAGAGAAGATGAGATGAGATGAGATGACACATCACAGCTCAGCAATGAGGAAAGACAAAATAAGTGAATTCCTCCTTTCTCCACCTTTGGTTCGTTTCAGGCCCTCAGAGGATGGATAATTCCCAAGCACATTGGAGAGGACAATCCACTTGACTGAGTCCACTGATTCAAATGCTAATCTCATCTAGAAATACTCTAACAGACACACTTAGAAATAATGTTTCATTCAGGCACCCCTTGGCCAGTCAAGTTGCCACATAGAATTAACCATCATGTTCACTACTACTCATTTAGAATTTCTGATAGTAGGGCACAAGTATGTGTATCTGTTAGGGCCAAGTGACTTTGTTGAGCCTTTTGAGAAAATAACTATGAGAAGGAGAGATTTGGTAACCTGAAGACCATCACTTAGTCCTAAGGAAGACTACGTCCTTTATTGGCCTAAAATCAGATTTGATGAATAGTCTGTTGACTGTGATTGCAAATATGTCTCCAGTGGTCAGAGTATATACCAATGACTTTTTTAAAAAATGCAGTTCCTTGTTAAATGTTAAATACAACTCCTTCCATAATTCCCTTCCTATCCATGGAAAAGGAAGCTATGGCAGGAACTGCATTTAACATTTAACAAGAGTATATTTCTGTATATATCCAGAAGTATATCCATATACTACACTACAGATATGTTTCTCTTTTCCCCACAGTCAACCATTTTAATAGGCTCAGTGTGGGTACTTTTATTTGAATATGTTAGTGAGTATGTGCATTTTTAATTTTCATAAATGATATTGTTACATTGCTTATTCTTCTTCCAAAGTTTTCCACTAGGTCCTGTATTATTAAAACTCAGTCAGATTGCTTTATATTCAGTTAATCCATTGCTTCTACTCATGATTTCAATGGTGTGTATATATATATGGCAAATTGCAGTAGTTGATCCAGATCTGTATCTCTTCCTGTATTTATGCTCTTTGTTAAGTAAATTTTCAGGGCCCTCCCACGTGGACAGAGTGACCTGCCCCATCCCTTGAGACTAGTCTTGGCCATGTGATTTGCTTTGTGATAATTGCTGACTTGATATAAGCAGAAGCTTAAAAAAAGCATTTGTGTGTTTCCACTAGTTCTTGTACCTCTGTCATTATAATGAAAAGACATACTCAGCTTAACCTACTAGTCCCAGGAAGAGGATGAGCAATAATGTGGAACACAGCCAACCTAGACATGTATAAGTAGGTCAGCTGGACTGTGAATGTATGAGCAAGTTCAGCCCAGATCAATGAAATCCCACAGGAGCATGAGAAATAAATGCATGCTACTGAGATTTTGTGGTTGTATGCAACATTATTGTGGCAATAACCAACCAATAGAGGATAGTATGAGAATTTGCATTCTCTTGCTGATTTTGAATTCGGGATGTCAATTTTGGGAAGGCTAATCATTTGGCTAAAAAATAAAACAACTTATACCATTTATATTTATTTAAAATATAATTTATATTTTTGTGTATCTCTCTCTCTCTCTCTCTCTCTCTCTCTCTCTCTCTCTCTCTCTCTCTCCCCCCTGTGGAATAGGACAAGTTTCGTACGTGTGTGTATGTGTGTATATAACATACACATACACATATAATATACATATACACATGCATATATATTTACACAAACATATACATATATATAAAACTTGCCATATTACACAGAGTATTTCCTTTCTTATTATCTCATTTTATCATCTCAAGTCAAAGAAGCAAGCAAAGTAGCCTTTAAAGTCCCTTCTTCTTTCTCCAGTGATTACTAACTCATGCTTTTGTTTCTTCAATTATTTTATCCAGGCCCTTCAAGATACGTTAATTCCTTTACTATCACAACCTAATTCCACCAGCCTTAACAAGAATATTCAAAATAGCTTTACGTCAGTGCACTGGCACAGAGAGTCAACTACTTACTTACAACAGGGGAAAATCTTACAAATGTGCATATTTTAGGTCCATCTTGTGGTTGTACTTCTCTACCAGCCAAATCAAAATCTAGATAAAGAGGGAAAAAAAAAAGAATGCTGAAATGGCTAACTCTCATTGCTTCATTATGTGTATTTCAGCATAGTAATCCCTTGTACTGACATAAAAATGGCTACTATGTACACATGAATTGCAGAGAATTCTTGGTAGTTTAATGCTATAAATATGGATGTGAGAAAATTACTTTGATGAAAAATTCACAGTGTAAAACTTGGAGGGATGATCTAGCTGGAGAAATGAAAGGGGAGAAAATCCCAATTCTCCAGAACTGAACATTAGAAGGAAAGTTCTGTTGGAAGCTCCATGGGTCTCAGTGAAAAATGACCAAGAGAATTAACAATGGTCCTGCCCTTTTTCTTGGGCCCTGCATGGGAGACAGCTGTGACATCCAAGGGAATGCAACTATATCAAATACGACAGAAGAAGAACTATCAGCTACTGACCAGGAGGCTGACTCTGCATCTGCTGCCCTACCAAAGAGGCACAACTTGCACAGCCACAGTTTGAAGGAGATTTTCTTGAGAAGCAACACAAAACAGAGAACAGTACTGGAAGGAAAGTTAAAAGACTAGGTTCCTAGTTTTGATTCATTCACAAACTCCTATGTGATGATTCTGGACAAGTTATTCAACTTTCCTCTGCATCTTTCACCTTTGTCTGTAAAATTAGAACAGGAAAGACAATGAGTTTTTCCTAGGATGCTGATAACTTGTGCTTCAGTAAAGAGAGAGGAAGAGGTGGTGTGGCACCTTGCTTTTGCTATGCCTATAGACCTGATTGTTCAGATGCATTCCTGGTTCTGTGACTGACCATCCTCTCTGAAAAGCAGCCTGTTCGTTGTTTTTAATATTACAGATACTCAAGCAAACTGGAAAGGCCAACATTTCTCCCCACAATCCCTAAAAAAGATCAAAGAAAGGTAAGAATAATGTACAGGAAGCCTTTTCCTGTGCTGATGGATCACACAAGGAGAAGAAAGTCAAAATAATCCATCTCCATCCGCCTTCTGTAGCTTCCCCGGCCCTCATAATATTTGTTTAAAAATCACGCTGACCTGCCATGAAGAGCTGCTTTAGCAATCAGGGACTACCGTCCACCTGAGCTCCCTCCCTGGAGGAAAGGCCAAAACACTGGATTTGCTCCTCCACATTTCCACCTAGAGCAGATTGTATGTGTTTTAAAAGTGATGAGTTGTGATGGGGCCACTGCTTTGATACGGTCCTTGGTGGCCCTTGTGTCAAACAGTAGCCTTGAACACCACTCCAGGGAGAAGAAGGAGCAGAGAGGTCAATGCATGGTAATGTGGAGGATAATGTGTCAGCTCATAAGTCTTCAGAATCTCCTGCCATGAAAAACAGCTGCAGCTTGCAAATGTCTGAAGCCTGAGCTTTTTCTGTCCTCTTGTTTTGTCCTTACATGAAAAACTGTAACTAGATCCACTTCTGCTCAGCCTCAAAGGCAACCCATTTAACAAGTGGGCCCTGGGCCTGCCCGGTCTTTAAGAAGAAATGCAATGTATCAACACCCTGCAGCATTTCATCTTACAGCAGCTTGGGCTGGCCTCTTTTCAGCCTGGCTTGCTCTGCCTCTGGCGTTGGGTGTGCTGCCCTGTCCCCATTAGCGTGTCATTAGTGCCATTAATGAAAATCCGGTTTTACACACTGAAAAGTGATCTGAAGCAGTTTTGAGGAAATGCTATAAAGCCTGCCCCTGCTGTTAGCAGGAGCCTCTGGCACACCTGCAGTTTTGACAGGGCTCTTAAAAGGTTCTCTCTCCTTGAATGGAAGGAGGTGCAGCAAGTATAAATAGTATAATAAATAGTACAATTAGCTTCATTCTGGGGCTCTGAAAGCCCTTCTCTGCATCAATATAAAGCGCATGCATTCTATGATGGAAAAGTGACATGTTAACGTTTTGTAGTTTGAGGAAACTGGTCATTAACCTGAAGAACACAAATGGTATGCCAAGTCCAACAGTCTTAAATAATCCTCTGTGGCATTTTCCTCAAGCACAAGTAAAGAAATAAAAGATGTTAATTTAAAATAATTATCTGCTTAGTGATAAACTCAAACATAAATTAAGGAATCTCTTTTATACTATGCAATATCATGGAAAGAAGGCAGAGCCAATATTTTTTAATCCAAAGACTCAATATGGAATTGTTCAGTGAAGTTAGAAAAGCAAAAAGAAAAAAAATATGTTATTATTTCAGTAAGAAAGATACTCTTATACTGAAATGCAGAAAGAAGGCAAGGAACAGCCCCTGAACATTTGTACCTGAGAACAAAGTGAAGCTGTGAAATTTCTTTGAACACCATCTCAGCAAAGGTACATAGGACTGTGGCCATGACAGTGAGGAAGAAAGTGGGTCCAGTGAGTGAGACATTGATAAAACACAACTGAACTGTCTGGGACAGCGTTGTTCTAGTTCCATACTGGTGCCCTGGGGGATTATGAGTCAGCTCAATGTCTGAGATGGAAAACCAAGGAGCAAAAACGACAAGTTGCTGAGATCACAAAGTGACAAAGGAAGCCAGGATGCAAGAAAGATTCAAGGATTACGGCTGCTGCCAAACTTTGCAGTTCTTTCATCCTAATTTGAAGCCTTAGTATTTTCCTTAGTGTGATTCAAGGTGTCTGTTCCCGTGCCTGCCTCTCTATCAAGTCGCTAGTCATGGCTTCTTTTTTAAATTTAATGTTTAAATTTCATTTATTATGTTAAAAAGTTATACAGGTAATCATAACTTATGTGTTGTTTGATATCTAGAAATTTAAATAGGAACATTTACTATCTTTTTGAGTTTTGATTTGACAAGCAGATTTTGGGCTTTGTTTTTCTCTTGTGTAATTCATCCACAATGTGAATATCAGTCTATAGGTAGCTTGTGGTGTCCAGATAGGGCATCCTTGCTTGAACAGAGTGTAAACCATGTAAATAAAAATAATAAATCAAAGATAGGCGGTGAATAATTTTTTTCTTACTCAAACATAAAATTGTATGAAAAACAAATTTTTTCCCCCAAAAAATAGTGTGGTTGCTTTTTATGTATATTTAATTTCTATGAATTTCAATAATACAAAATAATTTAAAAGTCTTTATTTATTAATTTTATTTTTTAGTTTATTTAAAATTATTTGTTTCATTTAGTTACTTATTTTTAAATTGGGAAATAAAATTATATATATTTACTTGTGCAATATGATGTTTTGATATGTGCGTCCACTGTGAAATGGCTCAATCAAGCTAATTACCATAGGCCTTACTTCACAAACTTGTCATTTTTGTGGTGAGAACACCTAAAATCTACTCTCTTAACAGTTAGGAATAATCTTAGGAATAACTTCAAGAGATCTATTGTACAACATAGTGACTATAGTTAATAGCAATATACTTTATTCTTGAAAATTGATAAAAGAGTAGTCCTGGGTTCTTGAGCAAATTATTTAATCTTTCTAAATTTCTGTTGCTTCATCCATGATGGGAATAATAAACTCTACCCATCTCACGGAATTTCCATGATGATTAAGTGATACATCATACCACAACAACCAGTCAGATGTGGCATTTTTTTTTTTTTTTTTTTTTGCCATAGTAATATTAAGTACAGAACTTTCTAATGACAGGTATGCCAGATTGCTGGGAAAATGGCAAAAGATTTGATACCTTGAATGTGTATAAATATAAGACAAAACTATTAGGATGTGTTAAACACTGTATTGTGGTATTTAGGAATCCTAGTTTTATAATCAGATGGGTGGGAGTTTGAATAAAATTTTGAGCCTCTCTAGCTGAGTATCTATGAACATGACAGTAAACCTATCTAAGGCTTGGGTTCTTGCTCTAGAAAATGGGATAATGATAGTATCTGATAAAATCAAATAAGATGTTATACACATAATTTAAATTTCAGCCCAGTGGCTTGCAATAGGAAACATCCAATAACTTCTTACTATATATTTATAAAAGTGATATATACATATATACTTTTGAAAGACAGTTGAGTATGGATATAAGCACGAACTTAGAGATGTATTCAACATTGGAAGAGCATTGAAAAATTAAACTTAAAAGAACAGAACAGTAATAGATTAATAAGGCATCCCTTGAAGAAGGAAAACCAAATAAATTACAGAGAAAGTTGGTTTATTTGTTCCTCCTGAAGTGGTAGTTTCATTTGTATATCTAAAGACCTCTTCCCAGTAGATATGCATTCAGTTATTTCCTGGCTGAATATTTCCAATGATAAGAGATTTTTATATCTCAAGTTATCAGATTCTAGTTTTTCAGTAATATTCATTTTTAAAATAGATTAATCTCACATTCTCTCCAAATAAGCTTGCCTCTTACTTTCACTCTTCTGACTGAGTTTTATACCTATTGCAGTTCTGAATCAATCAGAGGTCTTTTCCACTGACAGCCCTGCACATTTTTGAAGTCATAGGAAAAACATGTTCCTCCCTCTTTAAGAAGTCATAACTTAGCTCATAAAGCAGTGCCTCTGCCCTTTCAAATGTTTTGGGAAAGAACAGTGATCCTCTTCAACAGCTCCCTCTCCAAGGGATAAACACATCTAGAGGTTAGTGATGTGGCCTTTTTCTCTCTCTGTTCTTGAAAGTGGGGCTTGATGTAAGGGCGGGAGTGATCCCATTTCAGCTGAAAAGCAAAGGTCAGCTCTGCAAATTCCTTTTCATGGGGGGTCATTACAAGGTCCAGACTTGAAAGGAAACACTAGAAATACTGACCAAGGCTACTAGCAGAACTGGCTACATAATCTGCAGAGCCCCTGTGCACGACTAAATGCAGAGCTCCTTTTTCAAAAATGACTACTAATTTGAAAGTGTTGATGGAATAGCCTTAAATCAAGTGCTGGTCTCTTCTAAGTGCAGGATCCCATGTGGGCTCTGGCTACCAGACAAAATGTTTTTTCTTCACTTAATTGTACAAGTTGTAGAGTTAGTATATTTTTTTATTTCTGTCTAATACCTACGGTTTCTTAGTTGGCTGTAAACTCATCGGGTTTAACAGGGAAAGGTGTGGGTGGTTTGTCAAGTCACATGTAAGAATGTGATTGTCTCCAGAATCTTTTTTTCTCTAGGTAAAGAAAGTTTTGACAACTCAATGGAGTAAAATAAGTCTTTAACTCAATAGAGTAAAATAAGTCTTTAAATGGTTACTAATGCTCTGTAATATGTAAAAAAATACATAACATGTAATGAGATAAAAGCAAAATACGGCATTAAACATCAAGTGATTTCAATTCTTTAAAAACCACAGACATAGCTTTTAAGAGATGATTACAGAGAAATGATAACAGTTGGTATATCTGGGTGATATAATTATGAAGGATTTTTTCTCTTATAAATGTCTTTGTATGTTAAAAAATTATTAAGTAAACCCAAATGAAGTTGCAAGAGTCTTAAATATATGGCTTGAAATTCTCAAAACAATGAGAGAAAATTTCTCAGGATTAAAGAGGTCATACATCATCAGGATGAAAAGATCTATTGAGCAGAATGAATTGTAAAAGATATAGCTATTCACATATTGTGGTTAAATTTCGGAATGACAAAAAGAGAATGGTCAAAGATCCTAGTGTTTAGAAATTTGGAACAGATACATGCAAGAGTAAGTGGAGGGGAAATAAATGTACTGCCATATTTCACAGTGCTATCATTTACATATGAAAATAAAGAAATATACTTTCAGACATGCATTTATTCAGGAGTCTTATCATACCTAGACTTTCTCTAAAATATACAACAGTATTTATGATCCAGTAGAGAAACAAACGAGTACAGTGTACAAGAAGTGATAGTTAAGAAACCCAGAAAATCCTATTGGTATCTCTAAATACTTGTTAAAATATTTGAGGGTAAAAATCTCAGCTGAAAGACACAGCCTAGCAGCGTGGTGGAATTACAAACACACCAGCTCTGGAATCAGACAGCCAGGAACAAAATTTAGTTTGGGATGACCTTGGGCATGGTACTTAACCTCTTCCTGCTTCAATTTTCCCATTTGTAAAATACAAATGAGATATTATTTCTCATTTTAATCATGAGTATTAAAGAGGTTAATATAGATTTAATACCTGGAAGAACATCTAACATATACTAAACAAAACAAGTTTAGTTATTATATAGATGGTAGTGTACACAGAAGGCTAGAGAGCTGAGATAATATTTTTATCTTATTCAGGGGGGATGGATTAACTGTAGTCTTTTGTTTGGTTTTAGAAAATTAGTGTTATATGACTAGAACAATATATCATGATGACATTGATTTATTCCAGAAATTTAAAGTTGACTTATCCTTCAAAATTCAGCTAAGACACTTACAACAGTAACAGAAAAAAGAAAAAAACTTATCTTAATTAATGGGGGAAAATATTTAAATGAAATCCTATATTCATTCATGATTAAAAAGAAACCATTAGCACAACAAGTATAGGAGACAACTTTTAAGATCTGATAATAGTATCTACACAAAACCTACAATAAACAGCACACAATGAAAATTGTCATTTGTTCCTTTAAAATTAAAACCCAAATAAAATAAAGGTGCAGCTATAGACTAGAGGTCCTAGGTAAGACCTAGATGAGAAAAATAAACTGTTTAGAAATTGAATAGGAAGGAAGAAAAGTTTTATTATTGGCAGCTAACATGGTTTTGTACATTAAAAAACCAAAATACTCTGTAGACACATGGATAGAATTAACACATTTATGTAACAAGGTCATTGAATAGAAGGTTAATATAAAAATCACGTTTACTTCTGGACATCAGCAATAAATACATAGGTAATTCAATTCTGATAAAATAACACTTAAACTACTATCAAAAACATCAAATAGCTCCAAATAAATCTAGTAACAGGCATGAAAGACCTCTACACTGAAAACAGTAACATGCTATTGAGAAGGAAATTTTGAAAAGACCCAGAGAGATTATATGCACGGAATAAAAGACTAAACATTTTAAAATTTCAATGTTCTACAAATGGATTTTAAATACAGTGTAATTTGATGCAAAATTTTTATCAGAGTTTTGATTATAAAAATTTATAATCAAAGTTCTTTTGGAACTGCAAAAGAACTAGAATGGCCAAAGTGGTTGTTATTGTTATTAAATACAAACCAGAGGACTTGTACTATTAGATATTAAGACCAAATATACAGTATACTTATTAAGATATTGTGATATGGACACCAGGTAAGTCAATAAGTCAACAAAACGAACAAGTGGAAAAGAATAAAGAAACCAGAAACTGCTCAACACATATATGGTCATCTGACTTGTGTCAGAGGTAACACTAGTGAAGTGGAGAAAGAATGGTGATTTTAGTATATGGTTTTGTGTCTTTTGTATATTCATATAGAAAAATATATATGAATACATACATATATGCCTTGATTCCTATCTCATACCATACATAACAATAATTCCATAAAGATTGAAAGTAAATGTGAAAAGTAAAATATAAAGCTTTTAGAAAGAAAATGAGAAGACAGCTTCATGACATTGTAGTAAGCAAAGATTTCTTAAAGAAGGCACAAAAGGCTATTTATTTTTAAAAATGATGAATTGATTTACATATATACATGTGTAATGTGTCAACTAGTTATATATAAAATGCATTTAGTTATTTCCATATATTGCTGTATATATACATATATTCAAAATATATGTATATAAGGTATTACATTAATATATTACATGTTATTTCCATAGTACTGCTGCAGATACATATATATATATAACAAAAATATATGTAAATAATAGTTAAAATTGGAAATGACCCAAGTGACTATTGACAGTAGGAAGAATATATAGATCGTGGCACATTTACAAAACTGAATACTATATAGCTCTGAGACTCTGCAACAGGACTCCATGAGCAATGAAACTCCATGAACCTATATGCAACAACATGGTAGAATATCAAAAACATAATGTTAAGAGAAGCCAGAAACAAAAGAATATATGCAATATGGTTTAATTAATATAAAGTATGAAACAGCCAGGAATAACCTATCATGATAGAAGTCAGGAAAGTGGGTACTTGTGCTTGGGTATAAGAACTAGATGATGGCATGTAGCTTTGCTGCTGGCATGATGATTATACCAGTGAGCTATAAAATCCATCAAAGTGTACACTAATGATTTTTGTGTTGCTCTTCACATACATTTTATTTCAATTAAAAATTTATGAAAAATTCCTGGGCAAGATGGCCTGATAGGAACAACTCTGGTCTGCAGCTCCCAGTAAGACCAATGCAAAGGGGGGTAATTTCACCATTTCCAACTGAAGTACCCAGTTTGCCTCACTGGGACTGGTAAGACAGTGGGTGTGGCCCATGGAGGGTAAGCAGAAGCAGGATCGAGCATTACCTCAACGGGGAAGCACAAGGGGTAGGGGAAGTACCTCCCTTAGCCAAAGGAAGCTGTGAGGGACTGTGCCTTGAGAGACGGTGCTATCCAGCCCAGATACTATGCTTTTTCCACAGTCTTTGCAACCCACAGACAAGGAGATTCCCTTGGGTGCCTACACTACCAGAACCCTGGATTTCAAGCACAATATTGGGTGACTGTTTGAGCAGACATCGAGCTAACTGCAGGAGTTTTTTTCATACCCCAGTGGCACTGGAATGCCAGTGAGACAGAACCATTCACTCCCCCAGAAAGGGGGCTGAAGCCAGGGAGCCGAGTGAACTTGCTATAAAAACTCTATGCAAATAAACTAGAAAATCTAGAGGAAATGTGTAAATTCTTGGACACATACACCCTCCCAAGACTGAACCAAGAAGCAGTCAAATCCCTGAACAGACCAATAGCAAGTTCTGAAATTGAGGCAGTAATTAATAGCCTACCACCAACCAATAAAAGTCAAGGACCAGATGGATTCACAGCCTAATTTTACCAGAGGTACAAAGAGGAGCTGGTACAATTCCTTCTGAAACTATTCCAAACAATAGAAAAAAGGGAATTCTCCCTAACTCATTTTATGAGGCCAGCATCATCCTGATACCAAAACCTGGCAGAGATACACAAAAAAAGAAAATTTCAGGCCAATATCCCTGATGAACATCAATGCAAAAATCCTCAATAAATACTGGCAAAAAAAAATCCTCAATAAATACTGGCAAACCGAATCCAGCAGCACATTAAAAAGCTTATCCATCATGATCAAGTCAGTTTCATCCCTGGGATACAAGACTGGTTCAACATAAGCAAATCAATAAATGTAATCCATCACATAAACAGAACCAATGACAAAAACCACATGGTTATCTTGGGAGTATTGGAAGGGTGTATGTGTCCAGGAATTTATCCATTTCTTCTAGATTTTCTGGATCTCTCAATAGATGCACAAAAGGCCTTCGATAAAATTCAACACACCTTCATGCTAAAAACACTCAATGAACTAGGTATTGATGGAACGTATCTCAAAATAATAAGAGTTATTTATGATAAACCCATAGCCAATATCATACTGAATGGACAAAAACTGGAAGCATTCCCTTTGAAAACCTGCACAAGACAAAGATGCCCTCTCTCACCACTCCTATTCTACATAATATTGGAAGTTCTGGCCAGGGCAGTCAGGCAAGAGAAAGAAATAAAGCGTATTCAAATAGAAAGAGAGGAGGTCTGTTTGCAGATGACATGACTGTATATTTAGAAAACCCTACCATCTCAGCCCAAAAACTCCTTAAGCTGATAAGCAATTTCAGCGAAGTCTCAGGATACAAAATCAATGTGCAAAAATCACAAGCATTGCTACACACCAGTAACAGACAAACAGAGAGCCAAATCATGAGTGAACTCCTATTCACAATTGCTACTAAGAGAATAAAATACCTAGGAATACAACTTAAGAGGAATATGAAGGACCACTTCAAGGAGAACCACAAACCACTGCTCAAGGAAATAAGACAGGACATGAACAAATGGAAAAACATTCCATTCTCATGTATAGAAAGAATCAATATCATAAAATGGCCATACTGCCCAAAGTAATTTATAGATTCAATGTTATTCCCATCAAGCTATCATTGACTTACTTAACAGAATTCTAAAAAACTACTTTAAATTTCATATGGAACCAAAAAAGAGCTTGTATATTAATTAAGACAATCCTAAGCAAAAAGAACAAAACTGGAGGTATCATGCTACCTGACTTCAAACTATACTACAAGATTACAGTAACCAAAACAGCATGGTACTGGTACCAAAACAGATATATAGACCAATGGAACAGAATGGAGGCCTCAGATATAACACCACACATATACAACCAGCTTATCTTCGACAAACCTGACAGAAACAAGCAATGGGGAATGGATTCTCTATTTAAGAAATGTTGGGAAAACTGGCTAGCCATATGAAGAAAATTGAAACTGGACCCTTTCCTTACACCGTATACAAAAATTAACTCAAAATGGATTAAAGATTTAAATGTAAGACCTAAAACCATAAAAATCCTAGAAGAAAACCTAGACAATACCATTCAGGAAATAGGCATGGGCAAAGACTTCATTACTAAAATACCAAAAGCAATTGCAACAAAAGCCAAAATTGACAAATGCAATCTAATTAAACTAAAGAGTTTCTCCACAGCAAAAGAAACTATCATGAGAGTGAACAGGCAACCTACAGAATGGGAGAAAATTTTTGCAATCTATCCTTCTGACAAAGGGGTAATATCCAGAGTCTACAAGGAACTTAAATTTACAAGAAAAAAAAAAAAAATCAAAAAGTGGCCGAAGGATATTAACAGACACATTTTAAAAGAAGACATTTACGCGGCTAACAAACATATGAAAAAAAGCTCATCATCTCTGGCCGTTAGTGAAATGCAAATCAAAACCACAGTAAGATACCATCTCACACCAGTGAGAATGGAGATCATTAAAATGTCAGGAAACAACAGATGCAGGAAAGGATGTGGAGAAATAGGAACGCTTTTACACTATTGGTGGGAGTGTAAATTAGTTAAACCATTGTGGAAGATAGTGTGGCAATTCCTCAAGGATCTAGAACTAGAAATACCATTTGACTCAGCAATCCCATTACTGGGTATATACCCAAAGGATTATAAATCATTCTACTATAAAGACATATGCACAGGTATGTTTATTACAGCACCATTCACAATAGCAAATACCTGGAACCAACCCAAATTCACATCAATGATAGACTGGATAAAGAAAATGTAGCACATATACACCATGGAATACTATGAAGTCATAAAAATGAATGAGTTCATGCCCTTTGCAGGGACATGGATGAAGCTGGAAACCATCATTCTCAGCGAACTAACACAGGAACAGAAAACCAAACACCCCATGTTCTCACTCATAAGTGGGAGTTGAACATTGAGAACACATGGGCACAGGGAGGGCAACATCACACACCGGGGCCTGTCGGGGGCTGAGGGGCAAAGGAAGCAATAGCATTCAGAGAAATACCTAATGTAGATGATGAGTTGATGGATGCAGCAAACCACCATGGCACATGTATACCTATGCAACAAACATCCACATTCTGCACATGTATCCCAGAACTTAAAGTATAATTTGAAACAAAGAAAAAAAAAGAATTACACCAAAATTTAAAAAAAAAGTAAAAAGCAATTTTCATATATACATTTTAAATTTTATTTATATTATACATTTTTTGTATATAAATAAATATTTTATATTATCTTTTTATTATATATATCATGAATAGAAAATATTTCAATATTCCATTTATAATAATATCAAAAGATGTCAAATTATGATTTAAAAATTTCAGAATTCTACCCAGCAAACTACAGTGCATAATTTAATAAATAAATTGAAGATGTACTATGTCCATACATTTAATCAGAAGAAATTATATTGTAAAGATGTCAACTCCCTTCAAAAGATCTTTGAACTCAATGTAATCTCAATCAAAATCACGTGTGTGTGTGCAACGTGTGTCAACTAGTTATTTCTATAAAATTGCTGCATATAAAATTATCCAAAAATTCAGAGGCTTAAAAGAGCAAGCACTTCTCTTGTTTTAACTCTATCAAATAAAAAGTTTAGAGGATGTAATTCCTATCCTTATCATAAGAAAGAATCAGATAAACTGAAAATTTGTGACTTTTCCTGGACACATCAGAGAACTGAGATTTCAGAGAAAACCAACACCCTGGAATCTGGAGAGAAAGGGGCACCTAGAGAGAGTCATAGCTGACATCTATTTACCTAGAGCAGTATCTACTGCAGTCATAAACTGGTAGGAACATTTAAATGGCAATTTTGATGAATTGCTGGAGGCTGAGTATGGACTATAATGAATCTGAGAAGCTACGGGGAGGCACAGGCTTCGTGGGCAAAGGTGTCGGGAGGAGGAGAGTCACGCTTTCTAGGTTTTACCTTCAGGAGAACCCCACCAGGTTCTTGCAGTGAGAATCCAAAAATATTGACTCCCGTGGTTCTGGCAAATGAGCGCATGTGTAATAGTGAAAGCCTCCTTCATATCAAAGCCTTATTCTCCAGGAGAGAAAACTGTCACAGTTTTATCTCAGCTGAGGAAAATCCTCGATCTAGGTGCCACCAGTTTTTCTGTCTCACCTAACAGGGGAAAAACTTCACAGATCTAAGAGAGAAATAATTGGCTTTAAGGAGATAAATGGCTTTAAGGAGATAAACTGGGAACACTTCAGCCAAGAAATGTGGTAGGGATGTGGGGGAAAGCTTTAGCACTATAGGAAAATTTATAAAACTCACAGTCCTGAGACACAGACCCACTAAAAGACTGAGATTGAACGGGAAGATTATAGGATGCTTCCCACTTCTCTGATTTTACCACCGCACCTACAGGGCTCAAAGTGTAACAGTGAATTACAACTAGAAAAGCCACAAGAAAAAAGAAATCTCTTTGGGGAAGACTAATTATGAAAGTCAAATATCAAGAGAGAACAAAACAAAGACATTATAGGTGACTCTGTCACCTATAGCTACAGCAAGCACTTAACAAAGCCAAACCCCATGCAGATTAGCATAAATCACAGTATGTCCAACTTTCATCAAAAAAATGTGAAGATATGCTAATAAGTAAACACACAAAAAACAAAATGAAACATTCTAAAGAGAGACAGCAATGAAGCAATCATCACAACCAGATTCAGATATGAATCAGACAATCCTGGAATGATCAGACCTGAAATTCAAAATAATTATAATTAATAGGTTAAGGCAGCTAATGGACAAAGGAGATAACATGCAGGAAGAGATAGGTAATATAAGCAGAGAGATGGAAACTTTTAATTAGAAACACTGTAAGAGAAATGCAGAAAACTTTTGATGGGTGGATCAGTAGATTTAATATGGCCAAGGGTAGAGTAGATAAGCTTGAAGATAGTCCAGTAGAAACTTTCCAAACTGCAATGAAAAAGATGAAACAAAACAACAGAATATCCAAGAAGTGTGGGACAATTTCAAGTGATATAATACTCACGTAATTTGGATACCCCAATGGAAATTAAGATAGAATGAAGCAGAAAAAATATTTGAAGTAATAATGACCAAAATTTTCTATAACTAATAAAAGATACTAAATGGTACATCAAGGAAGCTCAGAGAACACCAAGCAGCACAAATATCAAATACACACACACACACACACACACACACACACACACACACACACACACACACATATCTAAGCATACCATATCATAAACTGCCAGACAGCCAAAGACAAAAATATCTGAAAGAAGTAAGAGGGAGAAAAAAAATCACCTTATCTATAGAGAAAAAGGTTAAAATTACATCAGACTTCTCACCAGAAACCATGAAAGCAAGAAGACAGTAAAATACATTAATTAAAATGATGAAAGAAAGAGCAAACATTAATCTGGAATTCTATACATAGGAAAGCTATGTTTCAAAAATGAGGGATAATAACTTTATCAGACAAAAAATACTGAGAGAATTAATCACTAGCAGACCTGACTTGTAAGAAATGCTAAAAAGGTCTTCAGTTAGAAGAAAAATATCATAGGTCTGAAATTTTGCTATACATGAAGAAAGAGCACTGGAGAAGAAATAAACACTGGTAAAGAATGATATTTTATTTTTCTTATTCTTCGTTTATTTAAAAGATAGCCGTTTCTTTAAAGCAATAATAGTAGCAGTTTATTAGATAATTATAGTATATGGAGAAGCAACCCAAATGATAGCAATATGACAAAGGGTAAGAAGGAAGAACTGAAAAAACCCTGGACAAGATACCCACACTATATGTGAAGTGGTGTGGCATTATTTGAAGGTGAATTAACATCAGAACATAAGTGTATAAGTCAAGATTACATGCTTTTAAGAAACTATGATGATATAGTAAGAAAGGAGATAAAATGAACTCACATAAAATGCTCAATTAAAACCATAGAGGGCAGAAAAAGAGAGGAAGATTTAAAAAACAAAAACTAAGTACAATTGCAAGACATAGAAAACAGTCACAAATATGGCAGATATTATTGTGACTATATCAATAATGTTAAATGTGAAGGGTCTAAAAAGTCTACTGAAAATAGAGATTTCCGGAGTAGGTTTTAAAAGAAGAGACACAACTCTATGTTGTCTACAAGAAATCTACTTTAAATATAAACATTTCATTAAGTGTAAAGAGATGAAAAAATGTATACTATGTTAAACCTAATCAAAAGAAATTTGGAGCAGCTATATTAAATTTAGACAAAACTGATTTCAGAACAAGGAAGATCATGAAGGATAAAGAAGAGCATTATATAATGATAAAGGGTCCATGCTCCAAAAAGACAGCAGTTCTAAACATGTATGCACTTACCAACAGAATATCAAAACATATGAGACAAAACTGATAGAAATAAAGGTGAAATAGAAATATTCACTATAACAGTTAAAAACCTCAGCATGCCTTTTTCAGTAATTGTTAGATCAAGGAGGTAGAAAAATAGTAAGGATATAATTGATCTGAATAGCACTATTGAGCAACTTGATCTAACTGAAATGAATAGAATACTGCAAATAAGGAGGTCAGAACATACATTCTTCTGAAGCTCACGTGGAACATTCATCAAGGTAGATTACATTCTAATCCATAAATTACATCTAATAAATTGAACAAATGTGGATTATACAAAGTATGATTCCAGACCATAATGGAATTAAACTAGAAATCAATAATAGAAAGATAGCTGGAAAATCTACATTGTTAGGAAATTAACAGAATTCTAAATTACCCATGTTGAAATAAGAAAACTAAAAAAAATAATAATAATAAAATAAAATATTTGAACTAAATGAAAATGAAGATGCAGTTCACCAAAATTTGTGGGATGCAACAGTAAAGACATGGATTCAACTTAGGTGTCCATCAATGGTGGACTGCATAAAGAAAATGTGCACACCACATTTATATATACACCACATTTTAATAGAATACTTAATATTCCATAATATGGAATACTACACAGCCATAAAAAGAATGAAATCATTTCCTTTGCAGCATCATGGATGCAACTGGAGGCCATTACCCTAAGTAAATTAATGCAGAAACAGAAAACCAAATATTTTATGTTCTTATTCTTAAGTGGGAGGCAAAAATTGGGTATTCGTGGACATAAAGATGGGAACAATAGAAACCGGGGAATACTAGAGGGAGGGGACATGGAGGGGGACAACAGTTGACTAACTATTGATTAGTATGCTCAGTACCTGGGTGATGGGATCATTAAATCTCAGCATCACGCCATATACCCAACTAACAAACCTGCACAGGTACCCCAAGCATCTAAAATAAAAGTTGAAAAAAAATATGAGATGCAGCAACAGTAATGCTAAGAGGAAAATTTATAGCATAAAATTCAAATACTAGAAAAAAACCCTAAAATTTAATAACCTAATCTACCTTATAAAACTAGAGACCTAAAGAAATATAAGACTGAGCAAATAGAAGGAAACAAATAATAATAGTACAGAAATCAATGAAACTGGAAACAAAAAAGTAGCAAAACTGAACAAAACCAAAAGCTGCTTCTTTAAAAAGATCAATTAAGTGGATAAACCTCTAGCCAGGCTAACAAATAAAAAGAGGGAGAGACACAAATTACCAATACAAGAAATAAAATAGGTGCCAGCCCTACGAATCCCATAGGTATTAAATAGAGAAAAAGAGGAATATTTGAATAATTTTGTTTCACCCTTTAATAACTTACATGTAATGAAATAATTCCTTCAAGGATACAATCCACCAAAATGTACACAATGAGAAATAACCCAAATAGCCTTATAGATATTACAAGAAATCAAATCAAGAATTAATAACCTTTAAAAAATAAAAGGACCAGGCCCAGATGGTTTCATTGGTGAATTCTACAAAACATTTAAGGAAGATATAATATGAATTCTCCATAATTACTTCTAAAAAATAGAAGCAGCAGAAACACTTCCTAACTCGTTCTATTATAGAAGTATTACCCTGAAATCAAAATAAGATACAGACATTATGAGATAGAAAAACTGCAGATCAAGATCTTTCATGAACTTAGATGCAAAATTCTTCAACAAAACATTAGCAAAATTTTCTAGCAATGTATAAAGATAATTATACAGAATAATTAAATGGGAATGTTTCAAGTGTGTAAGGCTGGTTCAACATTTGCAAATCAATCAATGTATTCAACTATATAAACATGCTAAAGAAGAAAAAAATATATGCTACATTAGTTGATGCTGGGAAAGCTTTTTACAAAATCCAATACCCATTCATAATATTTTTAAAACTCTCATAAAATTAATAAAACAGCGTGCTTTCTGAAACCTAATTTAAAAACATCCACAAAAGTCCCATACCTAGCATTTTAATGATGAGAGACTAGCTACTTTTTTTTGAAAACTGAGAATGAAAGATAGATGTCCTCTCTTACCACTCATATTCCCATCATACTGGAATACCTAACTAGTACAATAATAGAAAAGTAAAGAATAATAACAGAGAAATTAAAGAAAAGCAACAAATAAAACTGTCTTTATTCACATAAGGCATGATTGTAAATCTCAAAAATTTCAAAATTTCTACCAAAAACTTCCAGAAACTAATGAGTGAATAGAGCAAAGCTGTAAAGTACAATATCAACATGCAAATATCAATTGCTTTCTTATATACCCAGAAGGAACAGATGGAATTTGAAATTTAAAATAGTATTTAAAAATATTATTTAAAATAATATGAAGAGAAATATTTAGTATATAGCTAACAAAACATAATAGGATCTGTGTGTAGAAAACTACAAATTGATGGTGAAGAAAATAACAAATCTAATTATAGAGAGATATTCCATGTTCATAGATTATATATTGTAGAGGTAAATTCTTCTCAACTTTATCTATAGATTCAACCCAGTTATCCCAATCAAGATCCCAGCTAGCTGTTTTGTAGGTATTGAAAAAATGATCTGAAGTTTACATGTAAAGGCAAAAGACATATAGAAAAGCCAGTACAAGCAAAACAAGTTATTCAACTGATGCTATCTAATTTCAAGACTTTCCACAAAATTACAGTAATTGGACTCAGTCAAAATAAAAAAAAACCCAACAACTTATGCTCTGGAAAAATGTTAAGGGGATAAAAATACAAGACAGACGCTAGAAGAAAATATTGATATTTGTTAAACACATATGTTATAAAGAATATGCATCTAAAATGTATACCAAACTCTTAAAATACAATAAGGTAACAAATAATCCAATTAAAAATTGGCAAAATATCTGAACAGATACCTCACTAAAGAAGACATACATATTGAAAATAATCATTTGAAAAATTGCTTAACATCATTTGTCATTAGGGATTTATAAATTAAACCAATGTTAGATACAACTATACACATGATGAATGAAATGGCCAAAATCCAAAACACTGACAATATCAAATGCTGATGAGGATGTAGAGCAACAGGAACTCTCATTCATTATTGAGGTAGTCACTTTAGAAGGCAGTTGGCAATTTCTCACTAAGCTAGCCATAGCCTTACTATAAGATCCAGCAGTGACACTTCTTGGTATTTAACTGACTCTTTGAAAACTAAACCCTTAAAAAATCTGGACATGAATATTTATAGCAGCTTTATTTATAATAATCAAAAACTGAAAGCAACCAAGATGTCATCCAACAGGGTAGTGGATAAACAGATTTTGGACATCCATTCAATAGAATTTTATTCAGTGATAAAAAGGACTGAGCCACAAAAAGACATGAACGAATCTTAAATGCATGTTGTTCAGTGATTAAGCTGGTCTGAAAAGTCTCTATGGTATATGATTCCATTTCTTTGGCATTCTAAAAAAGGCAAAACGATAGAGGCAGTCAACAGATCCAGGGCTTTTAGAGGCAGGGGAGAGTTGAATAAATGAAATAGGGAGGAGATATGGGGGAAATTTTAGGGCAAGGAAAGTATTTTGTATCATTCCATACCGGTGAATACATGAATCTATCCATTTGTCAAAAAACCTATAGAACTCTATAGCACAAAAAGTGAAACTTAGTGTATATTAGCTTTGAAAAGTATTTAAGAGGCCAGGAAACCCCAGAAATGGAATGCAGAATGTGACAAAAGAATCTAACTGTACAACAAATATGTAAAACAACATCACTGAGGGAAGCGAAGAAGTGATACCGAGCTAAGTAAGATTGGAAATGAGTAGGATCTGTGAGACTAAAACCAAAAGACACTCTATATGAGCACTGTACCTCAGTTGATAAATGTGCATCTAATGGGGGTACTGTTAACAGTTTTTAAATAACTACTATACACGTATACTGCAATTTAAAAATTAAGTACATGAATGTCAGCTGGTGGGGGGCATTTTTCTGACTGTTGGGAGTAGAATGTTACTGATAAGCAGGGGAGAAGTCTGGAATGATCCATATGGTTAGAGTTGGAGACATTGGCACGATCTCATATTTACCTTAATATAAATAAAGATGGTTACATATAGAAATATTTATGGATATTTATAAGTACACAGATTAGTGTACACACATATTTTTCAGGCTTTGTCAGCTTAAGAGGTCTAGAAGTAAAGGTACCCAGTGGCAATGAAAACTGCATTTTTACCATGCTATAAACTGAGAAAGTGCTAAAAAAAAAAAAAAAAAAAAAAAAAAAGTCCCAGGACCCAGGAGCTAACTCAAAGAGCTCTCAATAGCCAAAGCTGGAAAAAGATAAGCTGGAACGTAATATATGACATAGTGTTGTATTACAACCCAAAATACAAAATTTTAAAATATAAAAATGATCATGAGTCCATACTGATATTAATAAATGATTGAATAAGTAAACAAATTGGGGAGAATAGATAAATTTGTACAGAAAAAAAAATTAATTTATGTATGTAGTTACTCTCTGTTTTTAGGGAGAAGTATAACTACCAGTCCTTAAGCATCAGCTGTGCATAGTGACTTTCTTCTGAAGAGTTTAGAGAGAAAGAAAGAGTAACTTTGTAATGGAAACAAAGTGGTATCCTTGTCTAGGGTAAAGACCCAGGGTTCGTCGTCTCATGCCAAAGGAATCCAGGACGCGGACACAAGAAGTGGGTTTAAGAGCAAAGAATTAATAGGAAAAAGAAAGAGAAAAGAGAACATTTCCTTCTGCTGCTTAGAGAGAGGGGCGCCTCAATAGAACTTCTGTCTGACAGTGGAATGCACAGGGTTTTATAGACAGGCTTGAGGAGGCGGTGTCCGATTTACATAGGACCCAAAGATTGGTTGGACCAAGCGTGATATTTACATAACGCCTGAGGAAGCTGGTTCTCCACCCTAATCTTCTTATGCGAATGGAGTCTTTGCCTGGCCTGGGGCCATGTTGTTTGCTCCTGACTGCTCACGTGATTGGCAAGGAAAGGGTAAGGTGGAGCCGCCATTTTGAACAGGCGTAGCCCCAGGTAGCCTTTCCTTATTGGCACAGCTGCCAGCATGCACTCGTGCAAACTTCCAGCTTGTCTTTCTGTGTCTGCAACTCAATTTTACAGACTGCTCTTTGTTAGAAAAGAAGAATATTTGGGGGCTGCTTTTTATTAAAAGGAAAACCTTACTGAGGACTTGCTTACCCTCACTATCTGCCTAAATAATTTCTTTTTAACTCCTATGCCAGGGACTCCTGATAGACATTGCCACAGACAGGTCATCAAGGTTAACATCTACAGTGATAACTCAGGTTGATAATATATGTCAAAAGACAAAATCAGAACATATTGAGCTTAAAGATCTCAGTTATCTTTATTTCAATTCTAGAATCAGGCAACATTTCATTCTGTAAAAGAGAGGACATGTTCCAATAAGCTGAGCAGAAGGTGTTGGTTTTATAGACAGTAAAGGCTGAAAAAAGCAGAAACAAAGAACAAAGATTACATTGATCATTTAGAAGTTACTTTCGTTGGAAGTCAGGAACACGGAAACAAAACAATATAAAATAACTGATTGGTTAGCATCAGGTTACTTCAGGTTATCTTGTGTTTTAAGGATTAAAACAGAAGGAACTTCATTATCATGCCAATTGAAGTTTGAAATTGACTTACTAGCCGGATGCGGTGGCTCACACCTGTAATCCCAGCACTTTGGGAGGCCAGGGCAGGTGGATCATGAGGTCAGAAGATTGAGAACATCCTGGCTAACATAGTGAAACCTCGTCTCTACTAAAAAAATACAAAAAATTAACCAGGCGTGGGGGCACGTGTCTGTAGTCCCAGCTACTCAGGAGGCTGAGGCAGGAGAATTGCTTGAACCTGGGAGGTGGAGGTTGCAGTGAGCTGAGATTGCACCATTGCACTCCAGCCTGGGCGACAGAGCGAGACTCCATCTCAAAAAAAAAAAAAAAGAAAAAAAAGAAAAAAGAAAAAAAAAGAAATTGACTTATTGAGTAATTGGTAATCATCTTTCCTGATTTCTGGGAATATCAGATAACTTAGTTTCAGTTTAGTGACATGGAACTTTAGCATAGGTGACTCCATTTTGATTTTAGTGTGATTTGTTGGAACCTAGTGCAGGAGCTTAGTCCAAAACAATGGCCTCCTATAACTTTCATTTAACAATACTTTTGATATGATGTAATGGGAGGGGGACTTTATTTCTCTATTTTCATCCTCCCCAAAACCCATAACCCCAGTGTAATCATTAGGAAAACATCACAGAAACTCTTGTAAGAGATGTTCTACCTCAGCAGTACTACTCAATGCCTCAGCAATACTTCTCGAAAGGGTCAATATGATCAAAAAGAAGGAAAGTTTGATAAATTCTCACAGCCAAAGCAGCCAAAGAGACATGAAGACTAAATGTAAAGTGGTATTCTGGATGGGATCCAGGAATATAAATAAGACACCAGATAAAAATTAAGGAAATCTAAATAAAATAGAGACTTTGGTTAATAATCTTGTATCATTATTGGCTCATTAGTTATAAAAAAGTATCATATTAACATAAAATATTAATAATAGAAGAACCTGAGTATGGAGTACATGAGGACTCTAGTAACTTTGTAAATCTAAAACTATTCTAAAATAAAAATATCAAAACAATTCTAAAATGGTAAAAATGTATTTAGCAGAGAAAATAAAGCAAACTGGGGTAAAAATCAATAAACCTTAATTACAGATCATATCTCTTTGTTTCAAGTACGAGATTCTTTGGGGTTTTTAGATCTCACTCCAGTATTTACCATAGCTATGTAAGGTATTAGTAATAGTGGAAATCGGGTATTTAGGAACTCTCTATAAATGTTTCTAGATCCATTTTTATTTTCTGTAAATGTAAAACTATTTTAAAATAAAATTTATTTAACAATAAATAAAGCTAGGAGCAAACATATTTTTAACAATGAGCATGCATTTGCTCTCCTACTGGAAGGTCTGAAGGTTGGCTGAAATGATTCTGCATTAGTTTCAGGTTTGCAAGTCAGCTGGGGCAGCTTGGATCAACCTGGCTCATTTGGAGCCCTGGTTACCCAGCATATGCTCTTCTCATGGCAATGTCAGGAATACAAGAGAAAGAAGCCAACTAAACAAGCACGTCTGAAGCCTTTGCTCATCTCATATCTGCCAATGTTCTATCAACAAAATCAAGTCAACAGTCAAGCCAAAGTCAAGAATATACCTGGCAGGCATCTGACTATGGTAAATATATAGCTGTATAGTACTACTACAAAAGGAGGAAGAACAGGGACAATTAATTAAATCAACTATAAGCCACAAATTGAATTGACTATAAACCAAAAATACCCACAGCAATTTTATCATGAAGAAGAAACCTGGAAGATTTACACTATTAGTTATCAAGACATATAATAAAGCTATAAATAGTAAAACAGTGTCATGTTGGCACAAGAACAAATAAGTATTTTACTTGAATAGAATAAAATGTTCGGAAAGAGAGTCACTTATTATAGCAAAGGTGGCATCGGAGGATTCAAGACATCATATAAGATTCACAATTACAGGTGGATTATAGATCTAAAGATAAAAGATAAATTAATGAAGTTTCCAGAAGATACTATATGCCCAAATGATCTTTATGATCATTTGTTATGCAAAAGATTTATTAAATAGGGCTCCAGAAGCATAAAACTTTAAATTTGAATATAGTGAGAGTGTGGCATTGTGGCTTAGCATTAGCATTTACTACTTAAGTAGTTAAAATCAAATGTGATTAAACATTTAAAAAGTAAGAGGTCAAACACATTGACTCTATACACTCCAATTCTCCATTTAGTTTGTAGTGTTTAAAATTGTGACTCTCATCTGAGAGTTGTTGTTGTTTTTTGTTTGCTTCCTTTTTTTTTTTTTTTTTTTTTTTGCTAAAGGAGTCTTCACTTTAATTTTAGAAAAGATGGCCAAAGAGGGGGAAAGATATAGAGGCATTCCAGCAGCACAGTAAAAACAATCAAGTTAGCATCCAAAAAACTGAATCGAAAACAATGCCGACCAGCTTTCACGTACACACAGGTAAGGTTTCACAGTGTAACAGCACATAAATGATAATCCTAAATCCTAGAGAGAAGAATACATAGCACTTTGTGCTTTTCCTTGGCAGGTGAACTGCGTAGGCTCAGAGACATCGTCTCATCATGACCTTTCCTTCTCTAACACAGGGCTAGTTGGTTTCACCTGCAGGCAGTATTGACTTCAGGTCTTGTTGTAGAGGGGATGGCTATGCTGCAGTTCACTTGGGTGACAATAAAGCACTTTGATATGCTTAGCAGTCCCCCTACATCTTCCAAGAAAGAGATCAAGGTCTCCCTGGTTTTCCACATGGGCAAACCTAAGGTCTAGGTTGTAAATATACACGGTGTGGTTATGAGTTTGGCATGTCAACTTGGTATAAATTTTAGTCAATTTCAGAAAGAGTTTTGTTAAATTTTGAAAAATAAATTAGCAATAAAAAATTAGGGAAAATTTTAGCTACATGATGTATGTCAGGACATTCTTGAGGTCTGTGGGATGGTGGATAACTTTTAGTTGGCCAAAGGATAGCCTTTGGAGCTACCATGTGACAGAATCCTCAGAACACTGTCCGCTTTGACTCTGTTGTGACTTTTCCCATAGTCTCAGAAATGCAGATGTCAAAAATTTCTGTGATGTTTTTCATTTCTTTAGATAATGCCAATTTCTGATTTCCTAAGAAACAACTCCCTATCTTACTTGAAAAACCACAGTGGAATGTTTTATAAGCATAATGAGGTCTCGATAGCAAAAGTTTCACTGCTAATAAATCTTTGTTCAGAAGGAACCAGACTGCCAAAATTCAGAGACAAGAGAATTATAGTATTGGATTTCTAGATTAGCAAAGAATGACATTGTTCTTTTACTCTTCTCCCTATCTGAGCAGCTCCAGTTTAGTAAGTTAAGTTTTGCTATTATTATTATTATTGATTTTATATTCATTTCCCATCTCACTAGTAGAACATGAATGTTAAAAAAAGCAGTAAAAGTTTATTGAATCACATTCTTCATTACCATTGGCAGCCCTGTCTTCAAATCCACCAAACATCTGACCCATTCCTAAGGCAGTCTCCTAAACTAGAAAGGCCTGAGAAGTCATAGACTGATAACCACCACCAAGGCTATGAAAAAGTAAAGACATCATGACTATCTAATGACTCATAGTTCTTTTTCTCATCTGATATTCATTTGAAAATAAAAAGTTTTATGTCTTTTACAATAGTTGTGATAAAACATCTCTATCATACACCTGAGATTGAAAAGTTTTGTCATAGTACAAGTTCTTAGATTGTAGTAACCCATGTAATGAAATCATAATACTTACTATGTGTTCACACAGGTACCTATTTACGTGAGGGTCTATAATTAATAAAGGATAATAGAAGTGCAATATCAAACTTGGTTACATAGACTTCACCTTCTAGTGTATAAAGACTGGTAAAAAATAAACATAGTTAACTTTAAAGTCAATGGCAAATGTAATTCCCCTTTTTATTACTTTATAGTCATCTCCACTAATAATGTATTCATTTCCCATCTCACTAGTAGAACATGAATGTTAAAAAGGCGGTAAAAGTTTATTGAATCTTGTCAATAAACTTTTATTTATATGTGGTAGATACTGCTACTGCCCACTTATATGCAGTTCTCTCTTTCCTGGGTACAAGAAATACTGTTCTACCAACTTCCCTTGCAGAGAGTTGGTCATATGTCTAGTTCTAGCCAGCGAAATGTGAATAAATAGTGATGCATGGCACTTCTGGGCTAAGGGCGTGGATTATTTATTGCTGTACAGCAAATTAACCATAAACGTAGCAGCTTAAAACAATACGTGTGTATCATCACACGGTTTCTGGGGTTCAGGATTCTGGCCATAGCTTAACTGGATCCTGCACTTCAGAGTCACAGGGCTGTAATCAAGGTGCTAGCTTGAAAAGCCCAGACAAGATCCTCCTCCAAGTTCACATGGTTGCTGGCAGCATTCAGTTCCTTGCCAGCTGCCAGACTGTGAGCCTCAGTTTCTTGCTGGTTGCCAGCCAGAGGCTCCCTCAGCAACTTGCTGTACAATTCTCTCCATATGTAGCTTATGATATGGGAGCTTACCTCTTCTAAGCCAGAGAGTCTTCTAGCAAGGCAGTTTCAACATCTTATGAAATGTAATGATGCAAAATGATGTATGTTTCCTCGCCTTTGCCGTATTCTAATGGTTAGAAGCAAGTCCCCGGCTCTCCCACACTCAAGGGGGAAGAATTGTGAAGTCCGGAGGCAGGGATCACGGGACAACCCTAGACACTGATCAATGCAAACAGTAAAGTCCACTGAGGGACATTCAGTCTCTCTCTTCTCTTTTCCTGAATGATGCATGACAAAAAGGCAAAGACAAAGTTGCAGGCAGACTGGATTCCCAAATCACCACCTGGAATAAGATTGTCTTGATTCTCCTGAATAGTCAGCTCACCCACAATCTCAAGGGCATGAAATTTGAGAGCTTTTGCAGTCAATATGATAGATAAACAGAGAGAGAGAGAGAGAGAGAGAGAGAGAATGAGAGAGAGAGAGATCCATGAAACAAAAGGAAAAGAATCAAGACACAGGCAACTAACATGAGCTGTTTTGTTTAAAGATAAAAGAAAGATGGAAAGTATGAAGATGGACAAACACTGAGTCCAAAAAGTTGAGAGTTGCTAGAGGAAAAAATGAGGCTGACTGAATGCAATGAGACAGAATGAATATCAGGGCAAAAATGAAAAAGCTTGAGGTAATGAAATCCCATATTATTATATCTTTCAATATAAAGAATTAATAAAAGAACCTAAGAAATCAGCTAAAAGGAGTAACATTAATAACATGAAAAGAAATATTCATGGTGAATTTTATACTTTTATGTTATATCAAGGTCAAAGTCAATCTTTATTATTTCTTCTGCTCAAAAGCCATTGCCTAATATCCAGAACAAAGGATATGTATGTTCTGGACTGGGGTAAGGCAGAAATAAATAAATCCAAAGCCTAATGTTCAGAAAGCAATAGAATAAGAATAAATGTTTTAATTCAAAAATATAACTTTGGCATAAAGTTATATTTTTGCATTGTGGTCACTACTTCATTTAATGGTGATACAGAAATACTCAACTCCTTTTATTCTTTTTTTTTTTTTTTTTGAGACAGAGTCTTGCTCTGTTGTCCAGGCTGGAGTGCCGTGGTGTGATCTTGGCTCACTGCAACCTCCACCTCCTGGATTCAAGCGATTCTCCTGCCTCAGCCTCCCAAGTAGCTGGGATTACAGGCGCCTGCCACTACGTCCAGCTAATTTCTGTATATTTTGTACAGATGGCATTTCACCACGTTGACCAGGCTGGTCTTGAACTTCTGACCTCAGGTGATCCACCCTCCTCAGCCTCCCAAAGTGCTGGGATTACAGGCGTGAACCGCCACACCTGGCAGGCCTCCTTTTATTCTTAATGATGAAAAAGCATTGAAAAATTGTACCATAAACCAGTAGTTTACAAACTTTTACTCATCAGCTTTACCTGGAGAAGTAGAAAACATGCAAATTCCTGGGTTCCACGCTCAGGGATTCTGATTCAGCAGGACTGGTTTAGGGTCTGATATTCTAACCTTTCTAACAAGCCCCCAAGTAGTACTAAAGCTTCTGATCCAGTCTGTCCACACTTTGAGTATTGCTGCTGAAATGTTATGAAGAGGCTGAAATACCTTCTTCTGGCACGTTGACTCATTAAGTTAAAGACACTTGTATAGCAGCAGGTGATAAAAGATGACTTTGGCCTTCATGCTGTTTCTTAAGGGCAAAAGATGTAACTCCTGTGTGAGACATTCTCCCTATACCCAAAGAAAAGGCAAGATGTTTGTCTTCAAGAATGAGAAGCTGGGACTGAAAGAATATGATACAGACCTTATTAGAATAACTCCTCTTTACCGGTCCCCCACATAGTTTAGCCACATTTTCACAGTTTACTATTCTTCGTTCAATCCAGTATATAAGTAATATACTGTAATTGCTTTTGGAGGTCCTTATTTCTTTATGAGGGTCCCCATGACACATAAAACTTGTTAAATAAATTTGTATGCTTTTATCTATCTATGTCAATTTAATTCTTAGGCTCTGCTGGAACCCTAAGAGGAGGAAGTTGAAATTCTTCTGCCCCTACAGTTACATACGTCAGCTGATTAGTAACCAAAGTTCTTCTATATTTATCCCTAAGGAAAGACTAGTTAGAATTTATACCAGAATGTCTAGTATGGTTCAAGGGACATTGACAAAAAAATAAATAAATAAATTGTAGCTTATTTCCTAGCCATGCGTGTTCAAAAATAATGTCCCAAAATAAAGGAATCTAGCATTTCACTTCTGATTATAACATAAAACTGTAAGTTCTAAGAAGACAGGTGAAAGAGCCTAACACATTTAAGGCACTCATAAATATTTGTTGATACATATATGAATGCAAGGCAGAAATTATGGCTTAGAAATAAAAGCATATCAAGAATTGTCATGAAAAGATAATCTGACCTATTATGGGTCATCTTAAAATAGTGCGTTAGTTTGTTTACAAAAATATCTCCAATGCTTCATGCCTGTACAATATGACTTTGGAACTCTTTCTTATAGGAAATGGAATCTATTTTCACTTACTCTACTTCCCTCCAACCCCCTACACACCCCACTCTACTTGTGTCAAGTCTAGTTTGGTGACTTGCCTTGGCCAACAGAATGTGGAGGAAGTGATAATGTTTTGTTTGTGATTCTAGGCCTTTGGAATTGTGTGTACTTCCACTCTCCCCTTTAACCCATGTAACACCATGTGCTAGAACATAAGCCCAGACCAACAGTGCTAGAACATAAGAGGAGGGATGGGACAGAGCCCAATTGTCTCAGATAAGGCCATCCTAGACCAGCCTATAGCCAGGCAATGCCAAAAATGTGATAGATTCCAGCCAAACTCAGCAGAGCTGCCTCCACTCACAGAGTCCACAGACATATGAGTGAGACCAGAAGCTTCTGCCTGAGACAGAGACATGACCATAATTAATGCCTGTTGTTTTGTTTCTGAGTCTTCTTTATTACCTCTGGTAAATCTGTCTTTGTTGAATTATCTTTTTAAAAATAACTTTTATTTCAGAGTATTTTTAGATTTACAATGTTTCAAAGCTAGGACAGAGTTCCCATATTTCTCATACCCAATTTCTTCTATTGTTAACATCTTATACTAACATGGTACATTTGTTTAAATGAATGCACAATAATAATGCGGTATTATTAGCTTGAGTTTATACTTTATTCAGATATTCTTAATTTTTACCTAATGTCTTATTTCTGGTCTAGGATCCCATTCAAGATAACACATTGCATTTAGTCTTCATATTCTTTAGACTTCTTTTGTCTGTGACAGTTTCTTGGACTCCTCTTGGTTTTGATGACCTTGACAGCAGTAAAGAGTACTGCTGAAGTATTTCATGTAAAGTTTCTTATTGGGGTTTGTCTCCTGTTTCTTATAATTTGACTTGAGTTCTAGGTTTTGGGGAGGAAGATCACGGATGTAAAGTGTCATATTCATCATAATATCGAAAGTACATAAATATCAAAAGTGATGTCATAGTATCAACATAACATCAGTATTGATATTAATCTCAATTATCTGCCTGAGGTAGTTTTTGTCAAGTTTCTCCACTGTAAACTTACTCTTCACTTCCTTTCCATATTGTACTTTTGGAAAGAAGTCATTATAGACAGCCCACACTTAAGGAGTGGAAGAGTTATGTTCCAACTCCTTGAGGGTATTTACATAAATTAGTTGCAATTATTCTGCACAACAGTTTAGTATGTTCTCTTACATTTATTTATGTTAGTATGGAATTATAGATATTTATTTTATACTTTGGGTTACAATTCAATGCTACATCATGTATTGTGTTGCTCAGATTGTTCTAACTTGGCCATATGGGGCTCTTTCAGTTGGCTTCCATATCCCACTTACATACCCCATTATTTTTTGTGTGTGTGCGTATGTGTGTGTGTGCACGCACTTTAAGTACTTCCTCACTTTTTTGGCATTTCAAGATGCGTCAGACTTATATATTTTCTGCTTTAGTCCAAGAATCAGCCATTTTCCCAAGGTTTTGTTATCTGTTTTTTATTTTTTTTTGTTTTGGAGAATGGTATCAAAAACCAAGATCTGGATGTTAGATGTGTTCATTGCCAATGGGGTGTGATTGCTTCTCAGACTTCCCAGCTGACAGAGTCAGAAAATATATGTAAGCATACTAACTTGTGTGTCTATATGCATGTCTATTACTATTTTCCACCTAATGATCTATATCCACATTCATTTAAAGATGAATTCATGCTTCAGTCTCAAATTCCAATCCATTAACACATGTAGCCTATTCCACTTTCTTCTGTTTTCTCTCTCCCTCCAACAGTGAGAAACTTGGCTCTCGCCATGTATCATCCATTTACGTAATTGATCAGTTACAGTGTACATTCATAGTGGCTTCAGAATTATTAGCCTATACTCTGTGGGAAACAACTTTATCCACTGAGGTACAGTGTTGGTGCACAGCTCCTTTTGCATTTGGTATTACAGTCCTCACTCATTTTGAAAATTATATAGGTTAGCATTCCCCTGTTTACCATGCTTATTGCTTTTAGTCACCATCTTAGTTCATTTTCTGCTGCTATAACAGAATATCACAGACTATGTAATTTATAATGAACATAATTTTTTGGCTTACAATTCTGAATGATGGGAAATACAAGATTGAGGAACCAGTACCTGGTGAGGACATTCTTGCTGTGTTATTCCATAGTGGAAGGGCAAGAGAATGTGAAAGAGAGTGAGAGGGGGGTCTGAACTTGTCCTTTGATAGCCACTCCCACAATAATGAACTCACTTCCACAATAATAGCATTAATGCTTTAATCACCTCTTAAAGGTCTCACTTCTTCACATTATTGCATTGGGGATTAACTTGCCAACACGTGAACCTTGAAAGATGCATTCAAACTATAGCAGTCATTGAGTTAAAGTGATTTGTCAGTCTGTGAATAGCTAACTAACACAGAGAAGGAAGAGGTAAACATATTTGCAAGTTAGTTATATGAAAGTAGTCTGATATAAAAAATAGTTAAAATATAATTAAGCTATAACTAAGTGAAAATATAACATTCTATAGAAGAATGTAAAATGTGTATTTAAATAATTTATAAAATTGCAGAAAGACCCTTAAATCTGTCATAATTTTGAAAGTATGTTAGATTGGGATTCTTTTTGGACCTGAGAAAAATGTCAAGTGTTAAAAGCCTATGAAGGGGAAAGGAAAATAAACATATTTTCTCCCTGAAGTTCATGGCTGAGGCTTCATTAACAAAAGACATTAAGAAGAGAAAAGCAAATCGATGTATTTAATATAAGGTTTACATAACACTGAAGTCTTTGTGAGGAAATGAAGACACAAAGAAATAGATAAATGTGTGTATTTTTATGCCTAGGTTTGATGAAGAGTGGATAGTTATGGAGAAATATGATTGGAGGGAAAGAGAATAATAATGGTAATAAACGAGGGAAAACTTAGCAAGGCTTGTTTGTTCATACTCTTCTCTTCCCTGTGTCATAAGAGATAAGAATGCTTTTTTCCTCTGGGCATAGGGAGGGCCCCTCTCAAATGAGACTTTTATGACTTGGTTTAGGGGAACCGCTGAAGGGACTGTGAGAGTGACTTTCCTCCTTCTGCCATTTTATCAGATACCAACGTACCATTTTTTGGGGTACTGTATTCTGAACTCCATCACCCCTGTACTCAGGTACATATATTTTACAAATAGAGGTAATTTAAATAGAAAACAACATTGTGATATAAGTAAGTTAGTACAGATAATTGTTCAATTTTTCAACAAAGAAATTTAGATGAAAGAGATTAAGAGCAAAGTATATAATTAAAATATTTCACAGATAAAACTGGGTCTTCAAACATTAAAATTATCAAGGGTGTGTTTGGGCTATAAAATAATTGTGTCATTCCAGTATCTAAAACCTAGCAATTATGTTATCAGTTCGTGATTGAAACAAATCCCAGCTCTCCAATGTCATTCCCATCCATGGAGGAAGTAATTTGGTGATTCAACCATCTTAATTTCCTTGTTCTCTTTCATATTTTCTTTACCTCAAGGTCCCTAACTCTTACCATACTCGGCACAAAATAAACAATTATTCTGTCATTATGATTCATAAACTGATTAATTTATTTCTCTAAAAAGATGTTGATCTTGAAAAAATTTAATGGGTAAATTAAATGCAAACTGAATTGAAAAAATGATTAGTGATATGTTATTTTTGATTGATTAAAAGAACAAGAAAAGTAGGGAGTGATCAAGTTTACTTACTCAGTGCAAAGTTAACTAAATAGCCAAATATAATATACATTTTATATTACATACTAATAATCTTAAAATATCTTTAATTTTATAAGAAATAAAAATTCTAAAAAAGAAAACTATAATGACCAAATTTAAGAACACAGTAAATGAGTTTAACAGATGCTAAAACATAGATCAATAGAGAGTTAGCAAAATGAAAGCTACGTCAATACACACACACACACACACACACACACACAAAATTCAAAAATGAAACAGGGAGGGAAAAAGTTTTGTAAATAAAAAAAGATTAAGAGATAAAGGGTGTATGTAAGAAAACCTAAATAATATTTAATTGAAATTTTAGAACTAAAAGAATGAGAGAATGGGTTATAGATATTTTTTAAGAGATAGTGGTTGAAAATTTAGAATATTGGTCCATTCAAGAAATTTAACAAATTACAGGCAAGATAATAAGAATAATCTCCTCTTATATATTTCATAAAATAAAACGAACAACCACTTTCATGCACATCCGTGTGAAGAGACCACCAAACAGGCTTTGTGTGAGCAACAAAGCTGTTTATTTCACCTGGGCGCAGGCGGACTGAGTCCGAAAAGAGAGTGAAGGGAGATAGGGTGGGGCCATTTTATAGGATTTGGGTAGGTAAAGGAAAATTACAGTCAAACGGGGTTGTGCTCTGGTGGGCAGGGGTGGGGATCACAAGGTGCTCAGTCGGGGAGCTTTTGAGCCAGGATGAGCCAGGAAAAGGAATTTCACAAGGTAATGTCATCAGTTAAGGCAGGAACAGGCCATTTTCATTTATATTGTGGTGGAATGTCATCACTTAAGGCAGGAACCGGCCATCTGGATGGGTAGGCTTGACATTCCTGTCTTCTTATATTAATAAGAAAAATAAAACAAAGTAGTGTTGAAGTGTTGGGGTGGTGAAAATTTTTTGGAGGGTGGTATGGAGAGATAATGAGCAATGTTTCTCAAGGCTGCTTCAAGCAGGATTAGGGGCAGCGTGGGAACCTAGAGTGGGAGAGATTAAGCTAAAGGAAGATTTTGTGGTAAGAGGCAATATTGTGAGGTTGTTAGAAGGAGCATTTGTCATATAGAATGATTGGTGATGGCCTGGATGCAGTTTTGTATGAATTGAAAAACTAAACGGAAGACAAAAGGTCTGAATAAGAGAAAGAGAAAAGCAGGTATTAAAGGACTAAGAATTGGGAGGACCTAGGACATCCAATTAGAGAGTGCCTAAGGAGGTTCAGCATAGCATTACCGCAAAGATTATTTATTTACTTTAACAGGGAGTTAAGAGTGGCAGTGTAGGATAGCGCCGGGAGATATAGCTGTGATGGCTTGGAGAAACAGTGTAAACTGGCAGTATAAACAAAAGCAGGGCATTTTTAAGTAGTTGAGAATGGTGAATAGGAGTATGACTAGACAGAAGATAGTAGGAATGACAATTTTTTGGGGGCACAGTCCAAGTTGGTCTGGTGTCTGGAATGAGACTGGGGCTTAATAAAAAGGAGCGTCTATACAGGAGCTTAAACGGGCCGTACCCTGTAGCATTCCGAGGACAGGCCTGAATTCTGAGAAGGCAAGTGGTAAAAGTATTGTCCAATCCTTTTTAAGTTAGTGGCTGAGCTTGGTTGGTGAGGTGTGTTTTAAAGACTGTTAGTCTATTCTACTTTTCTTGAAGATTGAGGACTATAAGGGGTATGAAGGTTTTACTGAATACTAAGAGCCTGAGAAACTACTTGGGTGATTTGACTAGTAAAGGCTGGTCCGTTAGCAGACTGTATAGAGGTGGGAAGCCCAAACTGAGGAATTATGTCTGACAGAAGGGAGGAAATGATTGTGGTGGCCTTCTCAGACCCTGTGGAAAAGGCCCCTACCCATCCAGTGAAAGTGTCTACCTAGACCAAGAAGTATTTCAGTTTTCTGACTCAGGGCATGTGAGTAAAGTCAATTTGCCAGTCCTGGGCAGGGGCAAATCCTCGAGCTTGGTGTGTAGGAAAGGGTGGGGGCCTGAACAACCCCTGAGGGGTAGTAGAATAGCAGGTGGAACACTGAGAAGTGATTTCCTTGAGGATACATTTCCAAGATGGAAAGGAAATGAGAAGTTCTAAGAGGTGGGCTAGTGGCTTGTAACTTACATGGAAGAGGTTATGAAATGACGACAGAATAGAATGGGCCTGTGAGGCTGGAAGGAGATATTTTCCTTGGTCTAAGAACCATTTTCCTTGTGTGGAAAGACATTGATAGGTGGAAGTTTCAGCAGGGCAGTAGGTGGGAGTGGCCAGATGAGAAGGAGAAAAACTGCCGTGAGAGATAGAGAAGTTGGTTAGAGAAGTTGGAACGCTAGCTGCTTTTTTAGCTACCTTATCAGCATAAGCATTGTCCTGAGTGATGGGATCAGATGCCTTTTGATGGCTGCTTTTTTAGCTACCTTATCAGCATAAGTGTTGTCTTGAGCCATGGGATCTGATGCCTTTTGATGGCCTTTGCAGTGAATGACTCCAGCTTCCTTTGGAAGTAAAGCGACTTTGAGAAGCATTTTTATTAAAGAGGCATTAATGATGGAGGACCTTTGCATAGTGAGGAAGTCTCATTCAGCCTATATAACAGCATGGTGGTGCAAAATATGGAAGGCATATTTAGAGCCAATATAAATATTGACAGGTAGTCCTTTTACAAGAGTGAGGGCCTGAGTTAAGGCAACTAATTCAGCTTGCTGAGAGGCAGTGGAGGGTGGCAGAGTGGTAGCCTTAATGATAGGTATGGAAGATACTATAGCGTAGCCCGCCTTTGCTGGTGAGTGGCAATTAGGCCTGGTGGAACTGCCATCAATAAACTAAGTGCGTTCAGGGTGAGGAACACGAAAGAATATGGGGAAATGGAGTGAATGTCAGGTGGATCAGAGAGATACAGTCATGGGGGTCAGGTGTGGTATAAGGAATAACGCAGGAGGCCGGATTGAAGTCCGGGCCAGGAACAATGGTAATTGTGGGAGACTCAAAGAGTGAGTATAGCTGAAGGAGCTGGGGAGCAGAAAGTATATGCATCAGGTGGGAGGAAGAAAATAGATTTTGGAAGTTATGAGAACTGTAGAGAGTGAGTTGAGCACAGTTTGTGATTTTTAGGGCCTCTTAAAGTATTAAGGCAGCGGCACCCGCTGCACACAGACATAAGGGCTAGGCTAAAACAGTAAGGTCAAGTTGTTTGGACAGAAAGGCTACAGGACACGGTCCTGGCTCTTGTGTAAGAATTCTGACCCTACCAACTATGCCTAGGAAGGAAAGGAGTTGTTGTTTTGTAGAAGGGATTGGGGTTTGGGAGATTAGCCGGACACAATCAGCAGGGAAAGCACATGTGTTTTTATAAGAATTATGCCGAGATGGGTAACAGATGAGGAAGAAATTTGGGTTTGACTGAAGTAATGGGGGCTGTCTGTGAATCCTTGCGGCAGCAAAGACTAAGTAAGTTGCTGAGCCTGATGGGTGTCAGGGTCAGTCCAAGTGAAAGCAAAGAGAGGCTGAAGTGAAAGATGCAAAGGAATAGTAAAGAAAGCATGTTTGAGATCCAGAACAGAATAATGGGTTGTGGAGGGAGGTGTTGAGGATAGGAGAGTATATGGGTTTGGCACCATGGGGTGGATAGGCAAAACAATTTGGTTGATAAGACACAGATCCTGAACTAACTTGCAAGGCTTGTCTGGTTTTAGGACAGGTAAAATGGGGGAATTGGAAGGAGAGTTTATAGGCTTTAAAAGGCCATGCTATAATAGGTGAGTGATAACAGGATTTAATCCTTTTAAAGCTTGCTGTGGGATGGGATATTGGCGTTGAGCGGGATAAGGGTGATTCGGTTTTAATGAGAAAATAAGGGGTGCGTGATGAGTCACCAAGGAGGGAGTAGAGGTGTCCTATACTTGTGATTTAAGGTGGGGAGATACAAGGGGAGGATGTGAAGGAGGCTTTGAACTGGAGGGAAAGGTGGCAATCAGGTGTGGCTGTAGCCTAGGAATAGTCAGGGAAGCAGATAATTTAGTTAAAATGTCTTAGTCTAATAAGGGAACTGAGCAGGTGGTGATAACTAAAAAGGAGTGCATTAAAGAATGTTGTCCACGTTGGCACCAGAGTTGGGGAGTTTTAAGAAGTTCAGAAGCCTGGCCGTCAATACCTACAACAGTTATGGAGGCAAAGGAAAAGGGCCTTTGAAAAGAAGGTAATGTGGAGTTGGTAGCCTCCATATTAATTAAGAAGGGGACGGACTTACCCTCCACTGTAGAGCATCTGTGATGGTCTAGGAGGCTTCCAAGGCAATAGGGCAGTGTCAGTCTTCAGCCGCTAAGCTGAGAAGA